>NC_090927.1:499901974-500215146 GCF_040938575.1 Ambystoma mexicanum | reverse complement strand
ATGTTGTCAAATGGCAGCTATGTTGAATTGCGGTGGGATATGTTCATGCATTCAGCCATCATTTCATTTCTGGTTTGTTGCTTTAGGTGTACTGAGGGGGTATGTGGGGAATCAATGCATGGCTGGTGGGGTAGCATTAGTTTGGTCTCTGTGTGGTGGGTGCATGGGCATGGTTGGGTCATGTGGAACCTCTGTTGGGATTGGGGTCGTCACTCAGCGTCCATGTGGTGCAGGGAGTGACAATGATTATTCTATGGATATGTTGATGCATCACCTTGCCCACTCTAACTTCCCCAGTTGGGCCACGTCATGTGTCGTGATACGTGGTTGTGATGGTACACTCACCTTCCTCTGTGGTGATTGCTGCGCCGACCTCCTGATCTCCAATCCCCTCAATGGTTTCGGGGTCAATGAAGTCACTTGCCGTCTCCTCCTATGGCATCAATTGGACTGGGGAGTGTGGGCCACCGCCTGTCGCCATTGAGGCTCTCCGGTTCTCAGACATGATCCCCCGGACACAGAGGCGGAGGTCGTCCCACCGCTTCCAGCAGTCCCGCACACTCCTTGGGGCGCACCCCACTGCTGTCACCCTCTGAGCTACCTCAAGCCAGACCTCTTTTTTGCGGGTTTGGGCCGCATGCTTTAGGTCTGTGCTGCGTATTACATCTGCATGCTCTTCCAGGGTGTTGGCGAGCTTCCTCTTCCTCTGTGTGGATTTCCTGCTGGCCTTGGACATGATGATGCTCCTCTGACACACTACGACACGGGAGGAGTGTTGGTTGTGGAGGATTGCAATGGATTGTGTTTTTAAAGATGGCCGCCGGCCCATTTCCCGTTCAAGCGCGATGACGTAATTTCCGGGTCCGGTTTTGCGAACACGGTTATTCCGTGCCGGAGTTACCGTGCCGGTGTTTAGGGGTTCATTGAAGGCGGTTATGGAGTGGACGCAAGCCACAATGCCGGTATAGGGGGGTTGGTGGGACGTTACCGGGATGGCGGTTTTTCCACTACCGGCATGGGGGGACGCGCGTGCTCACGCACTCGTGATCGGCAGCTGGTAGCGGGTTCTCGAGGGCACGGACACGCACTTCCCGCCATGCCGGTAATTGTGCCGGATTTTCCGGCCCACTCGTAATGAGGCCCATGGTGTCTATGACCTCCCTCCATGAACCCCTACCCAGATCCGCCAGATGAAGTGCTAACTACGCATACCAAACCCCAATGGTTCACAGGGTTGTTTGCAAATGCTAAAATGGGTGTTGGAAAGGGATAAAACTTATAAAGTTATTAAAGCAAGGATGGCCCCCGCCCACCGCAAGACACCATGTGCCCTGAACGTTTGATGTAAGCTCTCGAAAAATCCCACCTTGTGTTAACTAATGTTTGCTGCTAATGTACAACGGATAAAGCGTGAAGCAGTACCTAGAATGCATGTTTATAATGTAGTGAAACACGTTTTAAAAGTGTATGTAGGTCCTCAAGGGGTGTTAAGCTAGTTTTTGCTATAAATGAAAATGTTAAATGAACATATTGCTTCCATGCTCTTGAGTACACGACCCAACCTGACACTACCTCACGTTTGTTATTCATCTGCCTGTCCCTTGAATTACAAGTATGTGTTCGACTAACGTCATGTATCGCAAATGCTACTGCCAACCCCCATTGTTATGAATGAAGAGATATACAAATTTGTAAACGATAGAAATATGTAATCATCCTAATGCTACTAACTTTAGCATCTGTCACCTCTTATGGTATATGATGCAGCCCAGTGCATAGAGAATCGCTCAGAGTTACAAGGCCATCTCCCCCTCCTCCCGCTAAGGCCCGCCAGCACAGCCTCGCCTCCCTATATTTCTGCTGGACCCGCTTCAAGTATTCATCTTACCCATGTCAGAGGCCACCATGGCTTGTCCAAGTGAATTATGTGCTACCTGGTCCTAAATCCCACCGCCTTTGAGGGGCCAGATATGTGCCCTTACTGATCCAATAGTACTCCTGTTCACCCCAAGTTAATGGGCCATAGAGACAGTTATTCACCCCTGTACTAACATATCGTAAAACAATCCCTCACCACATCTAACAGAATAGAATGACAAGGCAGCATACCCAGAGCCCTCTGACAAGACACCTGGACTTATGAGACCGAGTCATTAGGTCAAGAGTAATTGTACACTGATGTATTGGTGAAGCTTCACATTACATGCTGTCTTTCCTGTCGCCCACTCGATCTTAGATTAACATGTTGTAGGGTTTGCAGGACAACTGGAATTGTATAATATGATGAGTGTGTGTGTGTGGCCACAAGGGCAAAGTGTTAGTGCAACCACCAATCATCGACACAGACTGCGTCCGGCCTGGCAGCTCCACCCCAAAGAGTCCAGCTGACCCGTCCACCCCACGTTGGCACCACGCAGATGTCCACCAATCCTGGAGCAGCTCGTCGACACATCGCCTATAGCTTAGTCAACGCCACCCAATCCCTGAGACCATGTGCCCCCTATAGCTTACAGGATGCATGACGTATTTTTGTAATAAATATGACTGTCTTTGCTATTGTCAGACAGAGCGCTCTCAGAGCTTGCAGAGTCCTTTGCATGCCCTATACCAATTTATAAAAACCCTTTTACTTCACCCGCACTTGGTCCTGGTCTCATTCCCTTCTGGGGTGTGTCCTTTACTGCCTCTCACTGAGGGGGGTTACTGCCTTGTGGGGGACACTTACGTTCAGGAATCAACCAGGTTCTAACCACCATCTCACGCCCCACAAAATAGTGGCTGGGAGCTGAATGAGAACACCCCTAATGCCTCCATCCAGTGCTCAGTTAACTGCAGATTTGTTTGGAATGGAAATGTGTGACTATTGAACTGTATGAATTCCAGTATTTCTGTCATTTCAGGACATCTTCAGCGACAAGGGTGCAGGGCAGTACAGAACACAGAAGGAAATGCTTCAACAAATAAATCTCAAGAATGTTGTCTTCCCTAACGATTCCCTGGAGATGAGGTCCTAATACACAACCACACGAGGAAAAAGTGGGACGAACACGCCGTCTGCTGTCAAAGTGCAGGGCAGGCTTGCCTGCATGTTCCTAGGATATGTGAAGATCTTTGCTGGAAAAACCCCTCTGCCCGCACCCCTACTAGAAGCAAGTACAAACATCGGGGATGAGCCAAAGCACGTGCAGACGAGATCTATGACAAGGAAGAAGGACGCAGAAGCTGACAAGTAGAAAGGCAAAGGGTTCATTGGACTGTGGCTTGGTTCTGGGCACTCTTTTAGCCAACTCTTAAAGGGTTAAGAGAAGCTGATGCGAACACTCTGTGCTGTCATTTCAGGGTGAAAGAAAAATGGGTTGTTCTTAAAGCCACAGGAGCTTGTTAAAAACTTTGGACTGAGGCATGCTTAAGCCTTGATAAGAAGAGGAATATGCCAGATTCTAATCGTGTTTTCGACAATTGGAAGAGAGTTCAGTATCCCGCCTCCTTTCACACTGAGTTTTTGTTCGATTTTGCCCATGGTGTTATCCAATGACAACGTTTCAAGGATCGTATTTGACGTTCTTTTCTTTGTTCTGCGCTTTTATCCGGCTATTGTGGGGAGAACTTCTAATATTTGTATTTTCTTACAAGATCCTAAGAATGGTCCTATTGTAAGGAAACTACTCGCAGAAATCATCGAGCAATTTTTGCAGTTACCTGAGTTTAGTGGGGATAGTACAAATGCCACTATCGACTGATGCTGCACACAGACTTGTGAGAAGGGTTTTCTTTCGTCTAATTGAAGAGTTCCCGCATCTTGTTGGCAGACACACAGATGTGCTCACATTTCTAAGGGATCCTAGAAACACTGCAAATTTGAATGTAATCTTGGAGGGTATTATAATCTAAGTGAGCCTATACTCCGAGCGAACCGACAGGACAGTGGTGTGAAACTTTCCTTTGAGGGACAGATCGAGAGGTTGCTGATAATAGACACACTTTTGGTTCATGCTGAAAGAACTTCATCATGTCATCTGGGCTAAATCAAATTCGAGGAGTTGACTGGGAGCTAGTGTATGTCATTGAACTCGTCTAGGCATACTGAGAGCGTTTTTTTCTTCTTGCTGGAAAGATATTTACATTTCATATGGTTTAAAACAGTTTCCAGAAAGAGATTGAGAGTTTTCTCTTATCATCCAGTAAGCAGACAGTGGATCGAGGGCGAAATTGCCAAAGTCAAGACAGCAGCTTCCAGAAGTAGTGCATAATGCTGATGTATTAAAGGTTACTTTTTCCTTCCTTAGGCAGTAAAAGATGGGCAGCAGCAACAGTAATTTCGTAATGTCTGATACAGAGAGAAATTCATGTTGTCCACGAAGTAGATGCTGCAAATTAAAGTATCTTTGCATCATTTATGCTTACATTTTGTTCATCATAGTGTTGCTTTCACTCACGGTTCCAACGTCATACTACATTAATGTACATGGAGCTTAGACTCCAGTGAATCTTCCTGAGCAGAAGGAAGGAACAATTGTGGCAACTACTAGACACCCAAGGCCCTATGTAGTTATTCCTGTTCCAAAGAAAGATGACCAATTACCTGAGTCTGAGATATGTGACAGTAGAAATCATTCACATGCAAGAAAGGTTGTAAAAGTTGTTTGGACACAAAAAGCATGCTTGGCAAGACAGGCAAGACAAGAGGTTTTTAGAGGATGAGCCTATACAGGTAATGCATGTAAACACACGTGGTCCTATGATAAATATTTCCAAAGGTCATCCCTAAAATAAAGACACTCATGGAGATATTGTGAGACATTTTCATGCCTAAGTGGTCTGCTGAGCAGATAAGATGTTCTGAACTTTTTCCTACTCAGACAGCACATGTACACCGTCCACTGATAGATGTGCCTATGATTTATCCAGAAAGAAGAAGTTATGCTGGTACACTTCACGACATGATTATGGAAGGTCTCATGAGGAGAATGAGAACTAAAATGAATACTCAAGAAGATGATTTTGAACTGAACGATTACCTGGACAGTACAGCTCACCTAGGAAATGACATTTGGTATCAACATATGAAAGAAGTGGGAAGAAGGACCTCAAATGAGGAATGCTTTGTGTGTGCACTCCTGCTATACAGTATGGGGAAGTCTAAAATCTTCGTAGCTATCAAAATAGATGTCCAGGCAGCTTATTGTCTTTCACACATAGCACTTTGCAAAACCAGAGGCCAGTTCATGGGACGAGATGACTACCTCAAATGGGCACCTGAATGGACAGATCCAGATGAAGATGACTATGTGCAGGATACCAAGACAAGAAACAGAGCCCATACTAAGAATCATGTGATCAGATACAAGAAGCCTGGAGTAAACGGAGCTGGAATCAGATGGAAGGTGAACAAGAAACTGGAGGTTGCAGAAAAATCTGCAGAGAACAGTCGAAGATGGAAGAAGAGAGGACAAATTCAGATCTGGGGATCTGTGTTATCACCAGATGGATGGGAAGAAGGAGTGGTCATCTGTAGAGCCTGGGTGATCATTGGATGTTATAAACCGATCGTTCACAATGTGCAGACTGGCTGCAAGCCATTATGGCCAAGACTTGCTAATCTACTGACTTGGGTCGAAGATAGAGGAGGACCCTTGCAGATAGTACCTCTTGAAAGTTCAAAGCTGTGCTTCAGGAACAATGGCACAAAAAGAGTTGGGCCCTCATTACGACCTAGGCGTTGGACCATGGTGCTAATAGCACCATGGTCCATGCCGGTAACTTACCGACTCCGCCGTGGCGGAATGGGGAATTACCGCCCCATTCCGAGGTTAGTGGGGCGGTAATTCCCCATGCCGCCATGGCCCTTCCCCATTCCCATTTTTGCCCCATAGGGCTCAAAGGGACTGGGGAAGGCGCTAATTACGGCACCGTAAATTACGGTGCCGTTATTAGCTCTTAGGTCCATTTGCGGGTTGGTTTTTTAACGCCTGCTAAAAGCAGGCATTAAAGTGCCACCTGCAAAAGGACCTCGTAATCAGGCGTTAAGGGTTTAACGGTGCCGCCACCTTTTACGGCGCTGTTAACCCCTTAACGCCTGGGTTGTAATGAGGGCCTTGGAGAGAATAAGAATTGTGGCTGAATCTTTGATGTTCCGGGAATGGTACATGGTACAGCAGTGATCAAGGATCATTATTGGGCTTGTGGATCCAAGGCATACATGAAGTTGGCAAAGGACTGTGGAGGAATATGCACCTTGGTGAATGTCCAGGTTCCAGCATTGGTGATTCCAAAAAGTGATTTGCACCTTGACAACTTTCCAAAAGCAGATGCTAACCTAAGGAAGAGGAGATCTGTGGAGTTGATATAGAGGATAAAGAGAGAGAGAACTATTTCTCAGCTTAGTCAATAGAAGCTTTGGATGTCATACCCTATTAGCATAGGCTGTTCAGCCAGACCTCATCTGTTTTCATGTTGATCTTCATGCCAATTATCCAGGTTGGAACAGACAGCAAGTGGCTCCATATTACCAGATGGTAATTGCTGCAAACAATTAACACTACAATAAAGTGAATCAATGGGATCATAGAAGAGATAAGAGCTATAGGACTGATGACTCTTCCGAACAGATACGTCTTGGATATGATTACAGCAATGGATGGAGGTGTTTGTGCAAGAATCAGAGAATCATGTTGCACATTTATATCTTCTCATGATAGAGGCCATAGACATGCTGACGAAACTTCATGGCCAGATGATAGATGAAGTGGAAGACATTGCTGATGACAGTTGTTTTGGATCATTCTTCTCTTGGGTTCCACAATGGATGACAGACATTTTCAAGGTCCTTTCACCCTGATAGTGATGATATTGCATGGATTTTGTGTGATGAATATAATAATCTCACAATGCAAGAAGACAGCAAAGAAAGCCATAGGGATGAAGATTATGATCGATGTTGAATCAGGAATCAGGATGGAAGCTCAAAGACCTGACAGATGAACAAATCAGAGACTTTGTGAAGGCTAGTATCCATGCACCTGAGGGGACAAAGTTCCTGTATCCAAAGTATAACAAGAGGTATGTGGGATGATGGACCTACTTCAGTCCAAGTAGACAATGTAGTCTTATGACATGGAACAAAGATGAGCATGTGAAAACAGCAGGGTGCCTGAAGGGGGTCATAAAGATATGGGTCCCAAAGAAGCTTTTCTTCAGGCTAAACTGTCTCGATGTGAAGGATGATGTGGCAGTGGTCGATGAATCACCCAGAGCGGGGAGTGTACAGGAGGAGCCAAGTACCCCCACCTCCACCCGACCCGCTCCTTTTACCTGTATGCTGGAAACCAGAGTATGTGACGTATACTGAACAATTGAATCGACAAAGAGCGGAGTATGGACTCAGTCCAGCACCAGTGAAAGGGCCAGTACCTAAGAGAATCTGGGAGCCAAGGTACCCATTGCGAAAACCATATCTGTATACAAAGAAATTCCATGGCCATTTGAATGAAATCCCTGAAGAAGCAGAGCCAATAGGTGGCAAGGAGGAGGTGTCACTAACCATTGCCAGTATATGTTACATTAAGCTGAAGATGACGTACATAAAAGAGATGCAGTGACCAGAGAATACAGATATTCTATCAGACATCAAGAAAGTAACAAGGATAAGTGACATCTTGGGCTCAAGGTGAAGAAGCTTATGCCACAGAAACAGATGAAGATATGAAGTTATTTTACACGTGTACAGATGCAAAAGAAACGCAAGCAGCAAAGCAATCGTGAAGCTATCTTTAGCTAATAGATTGCGGCAAGCGCCAACGTATATATTTATATAGTTATAAGAGAACTATGGATGTTTCCACTAAACGTACTATAGCAAGTTGGACAGTAGCAAAGAAGGCCTCATTTCAGTGTGTCACAGTTAAAAAGCAAGATTGAATTACAAGTGTATTTCAGAAGGCGAGTCTGGACGAGCCAAGAAGCCAAGGTCTTATCAAACTGGAGTGAACTGACATTGGCTACAAAGTCGTGTGAAAGAACAAGACTGTTGTTCAGAAGGCACAAACATAACAAGGAAGATGTCAGAGGTTTATCAAAAAATAATATTAAATGCACGAAAGGGCTCGATTCCATGGTTTCCAGTCACGTGTAAGCATGAAGTTGGATGAACGAGATGGTCACACCTACGCACAAAGGCAGACTGGTTCTCACTCCCTAATTTTCTCAGCACTAATAACACTTTCAAGGACATGCTTCAAAAGCCTAATTGACAGTAGACCACTGAGGTGATGATAGATTGATATGCTAAATGGTGGGAAGCTAAAGTTAAGGCGACCTCACCAGCACCTGGATGGCCAGCGTGCAGGCTGCTAACATAGGTGGAAAAGTATTGAAGGAGGAGAGAGTGCCAACCAATTGTGGAGGACCTGCGTAGGTAGGGGTCCTATAGTGTGCAAACCAATGGGACGTTGTGTATTTAGTGACGTTCATAGTGGTCATTTGTAGAGGAGGGCTTAGTAGTCCCACCTGATGTTAAGTAACCAATCACATAGTTACCATTTTTTAGACTAGTATGGATCATATACTTAGATGTTCACTCAGAGCCAATCACTCATGCTTATAATTTTTGTAGGTTGCCACGTAGGATGACGTTAGCACACGCATAGGTTAACGTCATTGATGACAAATATTGCTTATAAATGTTCTGTTTTTTCTTAAATACATTGAGTAAGAGGATTGAGTGATTGCGTTGATGTTTGTTATGCTCCCTGTTGTAGAAAATTGATATTAAAACAGTCTTCCTTTTGTGAACTTCCTGAGTCGGCTCTATTATTGATGCATGAGTAAAGTCTGCATCCCCATCCATCTCTAGGGTAATTGCTAGTCATCAAAGAGGCTGGACTATCCATTTCACAGTTACAGATTACAGGTTCAGTTACAATATGGCAGATGCCGGTTTACAAACCAGGCAAAAGGCAGAGGAAGATCTGTCATATAAGTCGGGGTCGAGGGCAGTACTGGAGAGGTTGAGGAGCATGGTGGACCATTGGTATGTGGTCCCCCGGTCAGTACAAAGGAAAGGAGGAGGTGGGGGTTGCATGGGAACAACAGTTACAAAGGGTACCACAGGCAAGGGACAGAGGAGATAGTGCTGAACTACAACCGAATTACAAAGATATCACAAAGGGGGTGAAGGTAGGGAGCGTTCAGAGACCCTAAGATTTTGCAGTAATGCTTACACAAACTAACATGAGGGCCAAAATATTGTTGCCAGTCAAGATAATGAGGGTGGTGAAAGGGAAGGTGGATGTGGAGGAAAAGGTATGGTTCACCCAGGGGTGTGCATAGATTCTGAATTCAGCTGAAGACGCATGACTGACAATGAGAAAAGCAGTGCCTGTGAAGGAGTGCAAGGAGTGGAAGGAGGGAGAACACACAGAGGGGCAGGATTGTGAGGTGCTAGCACCAGTGCCTGTGGGGGTTGGGGTGGATGACACAAAATGCTGTGGCAGTGGCTCTATGTATTTCTGAGAAAGGGAAGGAAGAGGGACGAGGAAGAGGGTGGGGACACAGGCTGGCTTGCTACCAGGGAGGCAACTGTCTGCAACAAAGGGTAGGGAGGACATTATGGAAAAAATGGTGTTCAATGGCGGATTTACCAAATAGGGGCCTGCAGGGAAAGGGAGGCATGTTATTGGTAGCCCCAATGGCTGTGGTGACGGCAGCTACTTAGTGTACCACCCACATTCTTAAACCCACAAATGGGGTCTTGACAGCCTGGGGGAAACAAAGGGGCAAGAAATAAACTGGATTTCAGAAGGACGGGTGACTGTGCACCTTAGACGGGGCAGTGAACAAAATGCTAGTGGAAGGTGTAGTGTCAGGCAAATGCATGTCAGAGATTGTCAAAACAAAACAGGATGCTTTCAGGGCATGTGCACCAATGAAGGAAATTGACAGGCCCATATGTAAAAAAGGTGGTCAGTGTCAGCATAACTCAATAGTGTTTGGGGGGAAAGAGCACAGTATGGTGAATTACAATCAGTGGTGTTGGCTCTGGGAAGAAAGAAGATAACTGCATCTGAGCAAGAGTGGCTCGTGACACCTGACAATGACCTACAGCCACAGCTAATGGCATCCATAGAAGAAAAGGAGAGGCATGTGGAGGAGCCTGACGTGGTGAAGATTATCCTACAGAAGAGCAAAAAGGAGGATCAAAGGAAATGTGAGTGGCACCTGTTCATTTGGAAATGGGAGGATGAACATATTACGCAATATATCAATGCAGGGAAAGAGCAAGACAATGCATTTCAGTGCCTGACAGAGATGGCCTGGTGGCCCATGGCAAAAGAAGACTGGCAGGAGCACGTGGACATGTGTGTGGCTCATTGGAAGAAAAAACAGAAAGAGGAGCCAAAGAAGTAGCAGTTCAAGCAGATGGATGTGAAAGGCACACAGTGGGAAGACTGGCTCCATGGCCTACTGAGAGAGTGGTCAGCAACCAGGTATTCAACATGCAAGATGCTATTTGAGAGAACTATGACAAGCACTGACAGTTGTTGCTGAAACTGACTGCAGGCACACCTAGGGACTGGGAGGTACTAGAAGCCTACTATATACTGGAAAGTAAGAGAAACATTGACTTTGACTTGGAAAGTGCAAACAAACAGGGATGCTCAGAGCTTGAAAGGGGCGGATATGTAGTTATGGCTGTTTTTGTTGGTTTAGATGCAACCTTGAATATGGCTGATGCTAATAAGTGAGCAGTGCGTATGCAGTGAAATGCATGAATGAATGGCCTTTCATTGGTTTGACCATTTTAATTGTTTACTTCCTTATTGAGTTTGTATGTATCAGAATAGTTTTATTGCAGTGTGCTTTATGTAGAAGTAGTGCAAGGCTTTGGCCAGCAATGCATAGATGAAATGAGAAGAGTGTGTACACGTTACATTTCTAATTCTGCACTTTCTTTTGGTTTCTTTTAGATTCTTTGGCTACAAATGGACTGGCCTAAGAGACTGGCCTAACAGTTGAACATCCATGCCAAGCGATGTCCCAGCGCAAAGCACAGCTGAGCTGTAGAATGCAGTGATGCCTCAGAATGCTGGGCATGAACAGCCCCTCCTGAGAAGTACACAGTGATGATGCTGCTGGCTCAAATCCCAAGGCTGCCGGAGGCTGCCTTGCAGAAACAGCCTGCAGTTACGAAATGCACTTTCTTTGCCCTGTTCAGTGAAATGACCTGTTTGTTATTATACGTGTTTTTATATGAGTGGAGAAATGGATTTTGCTATTCCATTGTACATAAGAATGAGCCAGGGCTGGGAGGGGTAGAGCAGAATGTAGCCCTCCTATGCACTGGTGGGTGTTGGCATTACAGCGCTTTTCACCCCACATCTGGTCTCCTGTGTATTATTTGTGCCTGAGTACCTGCTATGCCTGAGGTGGCGTGGGGAAGCTGAAGGGAGCACTGGTATAGGGGGTGTTGTATGGTGACCCCTCCTGGGAGCATGGTAGCTCCCAGGATGTTGTAATTGGTCACGTGGCTGAGCCACGTGACCAACCTAATAAAAGAACTGAGCGGCTTCCGTCTCAGCAGTCACTCGCATTCTGGCTCCAGCGTCGTTCCTGTTGCACCATGCTGGTGCTGCGCTGTAGGTGCTGGGCCCACGGACGGGGCCCAGCTTAAGGATGGTGCCCCTGCCGGGCA
Source organism: Ambystoma mexicanum (assembly GCF_040938575.1). Lineage (NCBI taxonomy): Eukaryota > Metazoa > Chordata > Amphibia > Caudata > Ambystomatidae > Ambystoma > Ambystoma mexicanum. The sequence continues at coordinate 500,203,457 of NC_090927.1, read as the reverse complement.
ACGCCGTCCGGACGGTGCCCCTGCCGGGCAACGCCGTCCCTGTGGGTCCCCCAGCCATGTGAGGCGGGTTGGGGATGCGACCCCGGCCTGGGTGCCCCCAGAGCCGGGACCGTGGTGGCCAGGTGGACCTGGCCACGTGTGCGGAGCTCCGGTGATCTGGAGCGGGGTGGGCTGAACCCCCACCCCTGAGTATGCGGCATGGGCGCCGCCTAAGTGTGTATACTGTCGGGTGCCACCCGACCCGAGCATGGGGCTGCCCGGTGATCCGGAGCAGCCCCCAACAATGGCGACGAGGGCTAGAGCCCTGCGTGTGAAGCGGCGTCGGCCGCATGTGGAGGAGCGTCTGCCCCCACCGCCACCAGGAAGAAGGAAACTGTTTTCTCCCCTTCCCGGGGGGAGTGAGAGTGCCCCGCGGCATCGGCCGCACAGACAATGTGCGGAAAACATTGCCGGACACAAGAGATGGATGCGGGCACATCTCCAACTGGGCCCGCTAAGGAGGGAGAGGGGCCCCGCGCGCCCCGAAAGGGAATGGTGAGGCGGTCCCAACTCCAACTGGGCCCGCATAGAACATGGTGGGCGAGCTGCCTACACGTCCCCCGAGGGAGATGGAGGAAGTCCGCAGCGTCGGCCGCGTGGGTGTCTGCGCCCCTCCCCCCATCCTGGACACGGACTCTGCCGCATCAGGGGAGGGGAGAAACAAATGGGTGGCGTCGGCTGCAATGAGAGGAGGCATGGCCGCAACATACGGATGCCCGCGTTGGGGAGAGAGGTGAGGCCCTGCACCCCCACAACAGGCAATGGAGCGGCATCCGCCTCAATGGGGAGGTCAGCTGCCCCTCGTTCCCATCTGACGGGACTGCCCGTGAGGAGCAGGAAAAGAGGTGGGTGCCGCCGCACAGCTGAGGGGGCCCCGGTCCAAGAGCAAGGCGGCCCCGGTCCAGGATCGGGTGCCGCCCAACAGCGGGGTGCCCCCCTCCCAAGAAGTGTTGTGGCGGCTGAGGCCGCAACAAGGAGGTGAGCTGCCAGCCCCTCCCCCAGCAACTACAACGAGGTGAGCTGCCTGCCCCTCCCCCACCCGCAACACGCTCTGTGCGGCTCCGCGAAAGTGGAGAATGCCCCGAAAACAGGGAGGGGCCGCCAAACAACTGAAGCGGCCCCATGGGAGGCGGGCCCAACAACAACTGGGCCCGCGCGCAAAGAAAAAACAATGCTGCAGGCCCGAATCCAACGGGGCCTGCAAAGGAAAGGGACAAAGGAGGCGGGCCCAACACCAACTGGGCCCGCAAGAACAAAGGGAGAAGCTGCAGCGATGAGGAGGAGCTGCCCCCCCCCACTGTCAGGAGCAGCATGCGATGGTCTCTGCCCTGCCACAATGAAGAGCGGTGTACATCGCCGCATGGGAAAACGGATGCGGGCCCGACTCCAACTGGGCCCGCAAACAAAATAAGACCGGTGCCGCCTCCCCGCCCCCGCTGTGAGGAGGAAGATGCGGCTCTGCCGCAACAAAGAAGTGAGCCGCCGGCCCCTCCCCCACCCCAGGCAAAGAGCAGCGAGGTGGCTGCATTGAAACAACTGGGCCCGCAGCAGTGAATGGAAAAACTGTGATGCTGGCCAAACATAACGCCAGCAACCCCCATGTGCGAAAGGTGGCCGGTTTGTCCGTCGTCGGTGCCCTGACTCTGGACTTGGCCGATGTGGCCCCTGGGTTTCCCCCAGGTGCGGCTTTGCCGGCCCGTTTGTGACTCTGGTGAATGGTGGCCAAGGGGAACATTAAGGAGGACCCTAATTGGTCTCCTGCAGCTCCATCTGTGCAGAAGAGGAGCCTCATCACCGATGGCCCCCTGAAGTCGGCCGACACTGCTGTGCGGGGGGTGGCCCAGCGGGTGGACAGTGTTGGGTGGTGTACCTCTGTACACAAAGACTGCTTGATGTGGGGCCAGTGGCGCGCACCAGCGGGCTGTGTATTAGTTGAACAAACTCACCCAGACTAATAAAGTGGTGTACAATGAGTAGAGTGTTGATAGGAGTAGGAGTGTGTAGCGTTTTAAGTTTGTTTTGTTGTTTATTAAAAAATGGAGTGGTGTTGTATGGTGACCCCTCCTGGGAGCATGGTAGCTCCCAGGATGTTGTAATTGGTCACGTGGCTGAGCCACGTGACCAACCTAATAATAGAACTGAGCGGCTTCCGTCTCAGCAGTCACTCCCATTCTGGCTCCAGCGTCGTTCCTGTTGCACCATGCTGGTGCTGCGCTGTAGGTGCTGGGCCCACGGACGGGGCCCAGCTTAAGGATGGTGCCCCTGCCGGGCAACGCCGTCCGGACGGTGCCCCTGCCGGGCAACGCCGTCCCTGTGGGTCCCCCAGCCATGTGAGGCGGGTTGGGGATGCGACCCCGGCCTGGGTGCCCCCAGAGCCGGGACCGTGGTGGCCAGGTGGACCTGGCCACGTGTGCGGAGCTCCGGTGATCTGGAGCGGGGTGGGCTGAACCCCCACCCCTGAGTATGCGGCATGGGCGCCGCCTAAGTGTGTATACTGTCGGGTGCCACCCGACCCGAGCATGCGGCTGCCCGGTGATCCGGAGCAGCCCCCAACAGGGGGGATCAGGACGAGCCTGTACACAATCCATGCTACCTCAAGTCCGACGAAGTTCTTACAGTCCATAGATGAGCGACTGTCACGCACGCACTATCATTATTGCCAATACTGTGATCTGACTGACTGACCTGCCACTGTGCTGCTAGTCTGTACTCTCCTTGCCGCCCTCATTCTAACTGGGCTTCTTGATTGAGTTGTGCAGCCTGTCCTGTCTTGCTCAGACAGGGCCACTGCCGCAGCCAGTCCAGAAGAACATTTTCATGAGGGCACGTGCAGTTCTACTCTGCAATGCGCAGGTGTGGCCTGAGGCCCATTGTGCGCACGCACAGCGCCATGGCCAAGCCCACACCTGAACCTCACGGTGCCTCTTGCTGCAGTGCTGAGTGCCACCGCTACCTTCAAGTAGATGAGATAGAAAAATTAATAAATAATGTATAGAACAAATGTATTAAAACGTGCTTATTGGTTGTCAGCAGCATTTGCCGTTCCAGATTCTCACATTATAGGCAAGCACCTAACTGTTAAGGGGTCAGTGGTCCAAGACCCTGTGTTTTGCCCCACCAAATAACACTCAGGATGCAGGAGTCATGGTGGTGTAAGACTGCCGAGCAGAACCCGCTCTGCCCTTTTATTGGTCTGATGACACGTCTCCCACGTGTCACTTCACACGTGACTTTCATACGAGCCCAGGAGGGGCTTAAGTCACAACATCCCATACCAGAAAAACAACGATAACACAGTGAGCAATAACAGGTAACTGCTGGGGTTGCCCCATCCACTTAAATACACATTGCCCATTGATTAACTTGGGGACTCTGAGCTACCTACTGTCACGCCCGTAGGGTCACATTGGGCCAGCGCACTGGAGACATACATATACCATTTATTAGTCCAGGGTGGGGGTTGTTCAACTGGGACAGGCACCACAGCTTCAGATGTTCCTTGCTGAGTACAATTTAAGCCATGCACCTTGCGGGGCCACAGTTCATTGTGGCACTGGCGATCACCATACATTTACTGGTTGAGGGACTCAGGGGGGAGCATTTGTCAGTGCTGGCAAAGCCGCACCTGTAGATGCCAGGGGCCACATTGGTTGCTGTTCGTTGGTGGTGGCGGGGTGGTGGTGCTTATCTCCCCCAATCAGGAGGTTCACGAGGAGGGTGGGGCAGGTTGCTGGTCCGGGCCGCGTTTACCTCCTTCAAGGTGGCCACTGATTTTACCTGCATTGGCAGCGGCTGCTTCCATTTCTCTCCCCCAGGCAGGAGCTGGTAATATTGCCATGTGGCGGCAGTCCGGCATCCCAACTGCCTGGGCGCACAGGCACCCTCCAGGATGAGGGCCATGGCCAGGGCAAAGTCCCCGGATTGTGGTGGTGTGAGCTACTCTACTTGTCCCAGCTGCGGTCCTTCACTCCATTTCAGCAGAGGCTGCGCCTCCTTACAGTCTCCCCAGGTGGGAACGTGGTCCATCCTTATATTTTTCTTTCAATGACCGTTGCACGCTCTGGGGACTCCAGTAGGGTGGTCCTGCCTGACAATAGTTGTTGGCGTAGATCCAACCTTCATTTTTTCAATGTTTCCTCTCTCCCCCGAAGCTGGAGCGACCATTGTGGGTCGCATGGTTTGGGGGAAGCCTGCAGGCAGTGTGTCTGGCTGGCCATGCCGGTCTTGCAAATTTGCATGTGGAGCCCATCGATGCCGGGTTGTCACCCGGCGGTGGGCTGATGGCGATCTTTGTGGGCGACATTTCGGTGATGCCGGCCCATCCATGGTGTACCGGGAAGACCGGCAGATCCTTGTTGGCTGTTGGGGGCTGTGGGGAGGCTGTGCCCCTCGCTGTGGCCACTGTCTTGGCCCTGAGCGCCCTGCATGCCACAGATACACCAATGCCAGTCACATGTCAGTCATGTGTCCCTGCTTGTGGCCACCAACTTGGCATTTGGTTCCCTGCTCGCCACGACTTCATCAACACCGTTGGCCCACTTAGTCACACCATTCGCATGGCAGGGACCGGCTGTGTCCCTCATTGTGGCCACCATCTTGGCCTTTAGTGTCCTGCATGCCATGGCTTCATCAATGCTGTTGGGACACTACTCCATGCCGGTCGCGTGGCATGGACCATCTGTGTCACTTTTGCCGCTGTAGCTCATCCAGGAGGGAACTTGGCCATAATGGCAGCATGGCAGGAGCAGGTTGAGCCCCTTGTATTTGGGATCGGCGGTGTGCTAGATCCCATCCTCGTCGCCAGTTGCTAAGGGGCCTGGTGGTTTCGGACCCTGCTGTTGGAAGGCCTTGCTGGGTAGGCCAACTGCGCAGCGCTGGCTCGGCGCCAAATAACACTCAGGAGGCAGGAGTCATGGTGGTGTAAGACTGCTGATTGGGAACCCGCTCTGCCCTTTTATTGGTCTGATGACACGTCTCCCACGTGTCACATCACACGTGAATTTCACAAGCGCCCAGGAGAGGCTTACGTCACAACACTAACCTTGCATAGTGCTTGCACTGGTCCTGTCTACGTGACACCCTACACAAGCGTACATAGATGCTGCATGGAATCGCTGCACATGGAAACAAAGTAAGAAAGATCCAGAATTGTCAGAACGTTGCACTACCAAGCACACTGGCACGGCAAGAAGTGGGGATAACTTAATCATTCCTTTTTTAACTAGATGTTTCTTTTAATGTTCTATTTCAGGGACAGTAATGAAAGAGAAAGCCTACCCATCCATATCCTGGAAAGAAACCAAACAATAAACGAAATCGTGAAGAAAGGATTTTTGTGAAGCTTTTTCAGAATTTCTTTAAGAAGAGACAGCCTTTTTAGAATGTGAAAGCGAGTGTTCACAGTCCACGCATACCCAATTAGAATGCTCACCAAATAAATGGCAAGGTGCTTTTGATGGATTTCACTCGGACATCACATCCCAAAAGTATTACCTACCGTTATTAGTTTAATGAGAACGATATCAGTGGTCATTGCTCTAAGCTTCTATTCACGGACATCCCCTTTACTGCAGAAGTGAATACATTGACATTTACAAAAACAGCAGAGTGCGACTTTTGCCAGCCATAACCATTAGAGCAAATCAATGCCACGAGTCAAAGGTCATTGTTTTTCCTATCAGGTCGATGATGAAATGAAACTAATGGAGAAAGTTCCAGAGTTGAAAATTCAGACTTCGATTCCAACCGAACTTAAGATTTTACTAATTATTGGACATCCAAGAAGGTCTCCGGACATTCTTTCAGATAAAACAAAATCGATATCATTCATCGCAGCACCCCAATACCTATTATATTCCCCTACTAAGAGGCCTCAAAAAGCTATTGCATTTACTATGCATATGTTGAAGCAGCCTTTGGTTTATCTGCCTGGAAAGGTTCGAAGAATCCCCGTGGTGAATATCTTGATTTTAATCAACTCTGGCATAATGAAATACTAAAAGTCAGTGTAAAAGGCAGTCAACAACATCACTCAGTGCTGAACCATTTCAGGCAGAATACCTTTCCCCACACTGAAGTTTTGTTCTGAGACATTGAGCCATTTGTTTCTGTGGGTCCTTATATCTTGAGTCTGTTAGCAGGGCTGGTTTTTAAAGTGGATTTCCAAAAATCATTTAACTTTCAAACATGTGGCCTTCCATGCAAAGCATTGGCCTAAATGCATAAATAAGAGAGCAGTGAGAATAGTATACACAACATTTAGGTAAGTATGTGCAATCAGAGCAATGCAGGCAGGCCATCGATTAATATTTTGACCATCATTTCACAGGAACGGAAATAACCAGAAATTAGATAATTACTTTTGCACGCACTTTTGCCATTGGCCAATCAGTTGGCTGGAACAGTGGGTGAGGATATACAATCTCCACCTGCTTCTGCAGCCACCCGAGGCCCTTCCCCGGATGTAGGCATTTATTATTATTTTTGTTTTATGTGGGAATGCAACAGGGAGCCTCTCCCTGTTGCATCCCACTCCCAACCTTCCCAACCTTCCCCAATCACACAAAACCTCTCTCTCATACCGTCCCTCCAAATTTACTTGCGGACCGGAACTTTGAGCCCCGGTCTGCAGCCACTCCCACTACAGCCGCCACCAAAGAAATGGAAAAGGGACTTACTCACTAATCCCTATGGCCATCTTTTATTCATTTCCCCTTCCCCTGCAGATTGGCTGTGCAAGAAGCACGAATCTACCAGGGGGAACAAAGGAAAGCCATTCACACCCCGGATGAACCCCAGGGTGCGAATGGCTTTCATGCCCTGATGGTGAGGGATGGGCCTAGCTGGCAATGGTCCACAGCCCTCACCGAAAGCCCTCGCTTTGCTCGTGCATACCATGGCTCAGGCTGGTGGACCATTACCGACCAAGTCTGCCCCCCTACCAGGGCATGAAAGCCATAATTGTTAAATCAGCTTAGAGATCATTAAGCAAAGCCAAAGAATGTTTCAGAGAAGCGTTGGAAATGGTGACATGTCTTTGCTGCTCACTTTACTGCACTGTACTTGCAAACTGTTCATTGTGAGGTTTGGGGAGAGTGTGTGTAGGAGGCGGGTTGGGAGTGAATGGGTTGGGATGCACAAGGAGCTTGAAAGAGGTGGGGCACAATAGCAATTTCCATGATGCAGCGCGTTAGAGGAGGAAACAGAAAATGAAGTCAGTGACATTTTGATGTGGAAGCGGAAGAGGTGTGAAGGGACTGGGCAGCAAGAGAGTTTCTCCAATGTATGTGATACGTGAGCAATTAAAAGAAATATCAACACTACATCTGCCTTGGAAACCACGGTACCAGTGTTAGTTCCAGGAGAAGTCTTGTAGGGAAATCGGAAAAAAAGCATGGAGCTTGGATCACCTGACAGCACAAGGACGAAAGGAGAATGGAGAAAAAGCTACATCCAGGCCATTTCAGGAGCAAGGACATCCCCCACCAAGTCTGTATCAATGCTGAATTAAAATCCAAAATGCTACAACAATCCAGTTTAATTCAGGATGGTCAATGCCAGGGTCAAATAATCCCCAAAACTCGGATAACAAATGTAGTGTAAGGAGCCCGTTATTTATTTTTTTGGGATAAAACTTTTTATTGTTTTCTTTTTAAACAAAACATACAAATACAAATACTAATAGGTCCACAATCAGAGGCCCTACAACCCACCCTTCCCCTTTAACCATGGGGTCCTACTTTATGTTATTTGAAGGAATTTTTTGCCACATATGATTACAATCTTTTACAATAGCATACAATAGACCTATTTCCTGTTGTGTTTCAACACTCATCCTCCAGGCCATCTGCTGTAGGCAAAAGTCAGTGAGCATCTGCCCATTTTTGCAATATTTTTTGCGCCTTCCCGGGGCAACCCCTGGCAGTGTACATACACTCTGTATTCCATCGCGATACAGATGTCCACGTCTGTGGTCCATTGTTCGAAGTTCGGTATCACCGCAGACCCCCAAAGCTGCGCTATGTTCCTTTTTATCAATGCGGTAGTGGTAGATATAAACAGTTTCTCATACCATGACAGATCACTGTCCTCATCCACCCCCAACAGCAGCAGTTTCGGTTCCCTGTGGATCGTCTTGCCCAGGACCCTCGACAGTTCGTTAAAGCACTCCTGCCAGTATTGTTGAATGTGTGTGCATTCCCAGAGGATATGGAAGAAGGTCCCTTCCTCGCTTTTACATCGTAAACAGGTTGGGTCAGCGATCTTGCACCATTTAAATAGTGCCACTCTAGGGTAATATACCCTGTGTAGTATTTTAAGTTGAATTAGCCGGAGTCTAGATGAGATGGCTATTTCTCTGGGGAACATCAGTGAGGCGACCCATTCCTCCGGAAGTATTTCTCCCACATCTCTTTCCCACTTGGACCTTAGGCTCACCAGTTCAGGTGTGGTAAAAGAGGTTATGGCGCTATACAAAGTCAATGTAACTTTATGTTTAATCCTTTCTGGGAATATATTGCGTTCCAGTGGGGTGTATTCAGGCATGTCTATCAATTCGGGAAGGTGGGCTTGTAGTGCATGTTTCAGTTGCGTGTAGTGGTACTGTTCAGTCGGGGGGAGATTGTGACGAGAAGCCAGCTCTGCAAACAGTATTACGTTAGTCTCATTTACTACATCCCCAAACTTTATTATTCCGTGCTTTGACCAAGTAGGCCATTTCGGGAGTTTGTATACTCCCGGGAGGTTTCTGTTGTCCCATAGTGGTTGCGCGTGTGTAATTTCCTTTTCCCATCCAACATATTTGTGTGTGTTGGTCCATATTTGCGTTATATGTGATATAGTTTGGGTGGCCCCTCGGTCTTTACCCCGATAGAGGTGTTTGATTATAGGTCTTTCCTGTGTTTCGGGGCCCGATAAAGAGTAAAGAGGTGTCGCCGTGGAGTTTATCATTTACGACTGCCATTTGGCAGGCCCAGTAGCATGTCTGCAAACGGGGAAGTCCGATCCCACCCTCCCATATTGACCTTTGAAGAGTAGCGATTGCCAGGCGTGGGTGGCCCCTGCACCACAGCAGCTTCCTGAGGATTTGGTCTATTTTTTTAAATTCGTTTTGTGGGATGTGCAGAGGAGCATTTTGCAGTATATAAATGAGTCGGGGAAGGGCCATCATTTTGAAAATGGCTGCCGTGCCTAGCAGTGTGATTGGGAGGGATGTCCAGTGACAGACATCTTCCTTGAATCTTGTTGTCACAGGGTGTAGGTTTTTAGGCACATAGTCAGTCAATTTAGATACCTGTATGCCCAGGTATCTAAATTGCTCTCTCTCCACTCGGTAGGGGCACTCAGCTGGTATTGTGTCTTATGCTTGTCTCAATGGGAACAATGTGGATTTGGACCACTTGACCCGAAGGCCACTGAAAGCACTGTATCTTTCCAGCAGGCGCGTCACTATGGGGCAGGAATTTCTTGGGTCTTTTAAATATATTAATAGGTCGTCCGCGTACAAGGACACTTTGTCCTCCCAGCTATCCGACCAGCCAAAGCCTCTCCATGTTTCCGTGCTTCTCTCTAACTCCGCCAGGGGTTCAATTGCTAGTGCGAATATCATGGCCAATACGGGACATCCCTGTCTCATTCCCTTCCCCAGTGCAAAGGGCCCAGATATGTATCCGTTCACTCTCGTCACTGCCTCCTTGGACTTATAAAGGAGTTTAACCCAGCTCATGAATTGTGGACCAAAGCCCATGTGGAGCATTATTACCCATATTGCCTCCCAGTAAATCGAATCAAAAGCTTTTTCAAAGTCTATTGCAAGCAGACCTAGCGGGCCTTGGAGGGAGTCTGTTCTTTCCAACGCTGAGTGTAGCCTATGTATGTTCATTCGGGTGGATCTCTGCGGCATAAAGCTGCATTGATCTGGATGTATCAATGAAGTTATGACTTGTTGTAATCGATTGGGCAACACCTTTGCAAGCAGTTTAACTTCACTATTTATGAGGGAAATGGGCCTGTACGAGCTACACTCATCTGGTGGTTTGTCTGCTTTTGGTATCACTATTATAGTGGCTTTCCTTAGGTCTGGGGGCAGGCAACCCTGTGTATGTGTGTTCTCAAACATTTTCAGTTGGTGTGGGGTATTACGTTTCCTCCTATTTTCTTCCATACTTCAATTGGGAAGCCGTTTGTACCTGGAGCTTTGCTGGGCTGGAGCTCTGACATGGCTGTGGTTAGTTCATCTTCCGAAATATATTTTTCTAGTAGGTTGAACTGATCAGCGTTGAGTGAGAAAAGGGCAACATCTGTCAAAATGGTGGTGTCAATAGGGGAGGATGGGGTTTATATAGCTCGGCAAAATTTGTTGCAAAGCCTTCTGCTATATCTCGGTCAGCCACCTGTGGCTCTGAGTTTCCAGTTGTGTGACTTCTAACCTGGCTAAGACCCTCATCTCTTTGTTCCAACCATGCTAACATTTTGCCCGCCTTATCCCCAGTCTCATACACCCTGGCTTACATTGCATTATGTGTTACTCACCGGACGGGGAGTATACCAAATCGGTGGCCGGAAGGCGCAGGGCTGAACTATTGATTGAAGAGCTAGGTCGGGGCCTCCAACCTAGCCTCCTCTCTGTGAGGGCACAAGACCTTTTTAACGATATGACTCTCTGCTGGGTAGAACCAGGCAGAGAGACTGATCGCTCAAAAGGGCGGGGAGAACACACCGCCACAAACCCAGCTGTAAAGGAAAAACAAGAGGTGAGCAATTGGGAATACAGAAAGATCCCTTTCCCTCGATACTTCTTTCTAGTAGTACCTGAACTATGCCCTCCCCTTGATTCAAGGCAACTGGAAACCACCTATAAGTAAAAGAGGAGAATGTAACCTGTCCTGACTATGGTTGTCAATTAGCGAAGGAAAATGAATAACCACACAAAAGAAAACCCTTACCACTAATGTGCTGTTGAATCTGCAATATCCAAAGAGTTAATGACCACAGAAGGGCAAAATAACAAATAGGTAGGTTAGTTAGGGAAACTGAACCCGGGCGGAACGAGGGCCGCACTAGAGTCGGGTTGGTGCACTATCAGCAAAGCGTCCCTGTGCACTACTGAAGAAAGCCCAATTGAAGTTTTATTGTGGCAAGAGGATGGTAACAGCAAAGGACACAATTAAGTTGGAGTGTTGCAGGTGATATAGTTTGGCGGCAAGGTACAATGAGTACAGGAGATGTGCTTGGTAGCAATTGGTGAAAAGAAGGGAAAAGAAGGGTCTTACCGATGCCGTGATCGCAAAGTTCCAAAGCGGCAGGCAAAGCAGTCCGTGAATGAAGGAAACAGGTCTGGTACACGAGCAAGCAGATTTTCCAAAGCGGCAGGCAAAGCAGTCCGTGAATGAAGAAAACAGGTCTGGTACACGAGCAAATCAGATTTTCCAAAGCGGCAGGCAAAGCAGTCCGTGAATGAAGAAAAACAGGTCTGGTACACGAGTAAATCAGATTTCCCAAAGCGGCAGGCAAAGCAGTCCGTGAATGAAGAAAACAGGTCTGGTATACGAGCAAGAGTAGGGTTGAAGACGGGACTTCTAAATACCGGGATGCAACTTTAATCAGAAGCAGCATTTCGTCCGGTTCCGAGGTTTAAATCGGGAAGGAGAAGGCGGAACCAGACAAAACCGAGGCTCACGCGTCATCGCCTCTGAGCTGACAGAGGGAGGCGGAAAGCTGGGAATGTAGTCCAAAATTGCCGCGGAGTGAGCCGAAGCCACTATTCTCCAGGGCAGTTGCCAGTGGGTATAGAATGGGTTTGCGCAATGACGCATACCCCTACAGAGGGCAACAATCTTCCTGCGGGCCTGCCGAGGCGTAACAGCATCCACCCCCAAAGGCGGCACCACCCCCCTACGGGCATGGAAGCGGCAAAGCAGGGCCGGGGCATGGATATTAGACAAAGGTTCCCAAGATCTATCCTCAGGGCCAAACCCCTTCCAGTCAACCAGGTAAAAAGGACAACCCCTACGACGCCGGAAGTCCAGGATATTTGACTCCTCGAACTCATTATTGCCATCCACCCCCACCAGGGGTGGGCGGACCGGCAACCGCATGTTGGATGGGCAAGGCTTCAGCAGACTGACATGAAACACTGGGTGCTGTTTCCAAGAAGAGGGCAAGGAAAGACGCACAGCAACCGGATTTAAGACCTTTGTAACAGGAAAGGGACCCACAAACTTGGGTAAGAGCATTCGTTTACCAGGTATTCTCAGGTTGCGTGAGGACAGCCAAACTTTTATACCCACACAGTAGTTGGGTGCAGGTGTCCGATGCATGTCTGCATATTTCTTTGCTTTTGCCTGAGCATGCAGAAGGTGTTGACGAACGACCCCATGAATGGACTTGAGGTCCCGAACACACGCATGAGCAGCTGGATTGTCAATGGGAAGGCCATGATCCAGGGGCAAGGACCGTGGATGGTGTCTGTATAGTGCAAAAAAGGGAGACACACCAGAAGCGGCATGCAGAGAGTTATTATAAGCAAATTCAGCGGGTGGTAGCAACGCCAACCAGGAGGACTGGAAACAAAGTGTGAGGCAATGTAGGAATTGCTCGAGAGTAGCGTTGAGCCGTTCAGTCTGCCCATCGGTCTGTGGATGGAAGGCAGAGCTGAACCTGTCATCAATGCCAAGAGATGCTGTCAGAGCCCTCCAAAAACGTGACGTAAACTGCGGCCCGCGATCCGAAACCACAATAGAAGGCAGACCAAAGAAATGGAACACGTTTTTAAGGAACAATGAGGCAGAAGGCAAACCCGCACAAGGAATGAAAAGCGCCATCTTTGTAAAATAATCGATTACCATCCAAATGGCCAAATGGTATCAAAACCGTCTACTGGTGGCAGGTCCACAATGAAATCCATAGAGACCATGTACCATGGCTTGTGAGGGACCGGGAGTGACTGCAATAAACCCACAGGTTTAGACCGGGAGACCTTACATTGAGCGCACACAGAACAGGAGGCCAAATAATTAACCACGTCTTGAGACATAGACGGCCACCAGGCCCAATGACGGAGCAAGTCCAGAGTCTTCTTTTGGCCTGGATGAGCAGCTATCAAGGAGTCATGGGACAACGCAAGCGCATGGAGGCGAGCTTTCCCAAGGGGCACAAACAGGCGGCCCTGAATATAGGGGAGTCCTTGTACCACGTCAAGATTTAGGGCTACACATTCCTCCTTATGTGTATTCACCCAGTCAGAGATTAAAGAACGGAGCAAAGGGCGTGGAGTACATGCACACACTACCCTAGAAGGCAACAGAAGAGGGCAATCGGGTTTGCTTTGCTCCGGGTGAGAGGGCAGGCGAGACAAGGCGTCTGCACAAACGTTGAGGCGGGCTGGCCGATACGTGATGGTGAAATTGAACTGAGATAAGAAAAGGTGCCAGCGGGCCTGCCGGGCAGTGAGACACTTCATCGACTTGAATGCCAATAGACTCCGATGGTCAGAGAAGACTGTAACCGGATGACGGGCCCCCATTAGGTGGTGACGCCATTCCGAGAAAGCGTCCTTGACGGCCAGCAACTCTCTTTCCGTGATAGGATAGTTGCGCTCGTATGGGGTCAGTTTTCTCGAAAAGAACGCAACCGGATGAATCTCACCCGAGTCCTGACAGAATTGCCCCGATGGCTGTCCCAGAAGCATCAGCTTCCACCAAAAAGGGCCGGAGCGGATCGGGATGCTGCAACACTGGTGCTGAAGAAAAAGCCGCCTTTAAGGCCTCGAAGGCAGATTGCCCTTCTGGAGTCCATCGGTATGGTTGTTTCGAGCTGGTCAAAGCTGTTAAAGGAGCAGAGATGGCAGAAAACGAAAAGATAAAGCACCTGTAGAAGTTTGAGAACCCCAGGAATTACTTTAGGGCTTTGGTTGTAGTAGGAACAGGCCATTCCAAAACGGCTTTAACCTTGGACTGGCTCATCCGTATGCCCCGATTGGTAAGGTCGTATCCTAAAAACTCAACCTCTGATGAATTGAAGATACACTTCTCAGCTTTGACGAAGAGATGGTTCTCTCTCAGCCTTTGTAAGACGAATCGCACATGTTCGGTGTGTTCACTCTTGGATGAAGAATAAATCAGTATGTCGTCTAGGTAGACCACAACAAACCGGTCCAGACAATCGTGAAAGACATTGTTCATGAATGCCTGAAAGGTGGCTGGGGCGTTACACAACCTGAAGGGCATCACAAGGTATTCAAATAACCCGTACCGGGTCTTGAAGGCGGTTTTCCACTCGTCCCCCTCTCTCATGCGGACTAGATTGTAGGCACCACGCAGGTCAAGTTTGGTAAAGATTATAGAGGAACCTAGCTGATCCAAGAGTACAGAGATCAGGGGGAGAGGGTACTGGTTCTTAACTGTAATTGCGTTTAATGCCCTGTAATCAATGCAAGGGCGAAGGTCGCCTTCCTTTTTAGGGACAAAAAACAGGGGAGACGCTGCCAGTGATCTCGATGGTCTGATGAACCCTGTAACCAATGCCTTGTCAATGTACTCTTTCAGCACCTTGTCTTCTGGCAGTGTGAGCGAATAAACCCTGCCAGCAGGTATTTTAGCCCCCGGTACCAGGTCGATAGGAGAATCGTATGGCCTGTGTGGGGGCAACTGGTCTGCGCCTCCTTTATCGAAGACGTCCCGGAAGGAAGCGTATTCCACAGGGATACGAGGTTTGGTGGCATTGGTAATGGCACCTATCAAGGCCATTGAGGCCACCAGGGCTTGACAGGAAGTACCGGTAATGCTACTGGTCTGAAAACACCTCTCGTTACAGACAGAGGAAGGGAATTGTACCACCTTCCTTGCCCAGTTGATGTCAGGATTGTGGTGCTGTAACCACGGAATACCAAAAATTACACGAAGCTGGGGGGCCTTAATCAGGTCAAATGTGAGTGTTTCAGTATGTCTGTCGTCCGCCTGCATACGGACGAGAGACGTGCTTTGAGTAACCAGACCCGAGACCAGGGAAGAGCCATCTACAGCATGTACAGCTTCAGGTTGTGGTTTAGAAACCACAGGAACGTTATTACTCATGGCATAGTCATAATCCATATAATTCCCAGTAGCACCGGAATCAATTATAGCCTGAGAAGAGAAGGAACAGTCAGTTGTAGTGGTAAATACCACTGGCAGACTACCAGGTATGGTAATTGCCACATTCGAGTCCAAAGATAATACCCCTGGCGTAAGGACTCCTACTATCGCCGGGTTCTGGCGTTTCCCGCCTTCTTAACGGGTCTCTTTGGACAATCCTTAAGTTGGTGCTCAGGTGAACCACAGTACATACATAAATTGTTGGATCGTCAGTGTTCACGTTGTGCAGGAGACAACGGACCACGCACTGCCCCTATCTGCATAGGTTCAGAAGAAGCAGAGGAGGGAGGGTTGACGGAATCAAGGGAAAGGGGGCACTGGAGCCAGGTTTTTCCATTCTCCCTTCCTTTCAGATCGTCTACCGTCTATTTGTAACACCAAATCAAGTAACTCACCGAATGTGGTAGGAATTACTGGCACTGTAGCCAGGATGTCTTTTAACTCCTCAGACAATCCTTTGTAGAATACCGCAGATTTCTTCTCTTCTGGCCAATCCGTCTCGGCTGCCAATTGATTGAACCTAGTGAGGTATGCAAACAAGGAAGACGTACCCTGGCGTAAATTCAAGAATTCTAGGTCCGTGGCCTGTGACTTGTATCGGGTATCAAACACCCTATTCATGGCTGTGATAAGAGCGTCACAGTCATACAAAACATAGCTATTGGACTCAAGCAGAGGATTAGCCCAGGCTGCCGCTGTCCCTCCAAGGTGTGAAAGGACAAAGGCCGCCTTCGTGGTGGGATTGGGAAAGGCAGAGGGACGACAAAGAAAATGCAACTTGCATTGGTTGATAAATGTCCGGTATTGCTTTGGGTCACCAGTAAAACGTTCCAGAGGGGCCAATGGGAATTGTGTGGCCATCAGAACAGGGCCAGAGGTGAACCCAGAGGTGGAGGCTGTATGGGCTCCAGAGCCTGAGGCAGTAGCACCGGACGGATCAATCCCCAGAGTCTTGGGTGCAGGAAAGGGCCTTAGATTATCAATCCGATGGTGTAAGGCATCATGTGCTGCAGTTATGTCTGCCCGTAGTTCTGATACCAAATGAACCAGAGTGGCCAACGGATCCGCTTCTTCCATGGCTTCTGATTTTGTTACTCACCGGACGGGGAGTATACCAAATCGGTGGCCGGAAGGCGCAGGGCTGAACTATTGATTGAAGAGCTAGGTCGGGGCCTCCATCCTAGCCTCCTCTCTGTGAGGGCACAAGACCTTTTTAACGGTATGACTCTCTGCTGGGTAGAACCAGGCAGAGAGACTTATCGCTCAAAAGGGCGGGGAGAACACACCGCCACAAACCCAGCTGTAAAGGAAAAACAAGAGGTGAGCAATTGGGAATACAGAAAGATCCCTTTCCCTCGATACTTCTTTCTAGTAGTACCTGAACTATGCCCTCCCCTTGATTCAAGGCAACTGGAAACCACCTATAAGTAAAAGAGGAGAATGTAACCTGTCCTGACTATGGTTGTCAATTAGCGAAGGAAAATGAATAACCACACAAAAGAAAACCCTTACCACTAATGTGCTGTTGAATCTGCAATATCCAAAGAGTTAATGACAACAGAAGGGCAAAATAACAAATAGGTAGGTTAGTTAGGGAAACTGAACCCGGGCGGAATGAGGGCCGCACTAGAGTCGGGTTGGTGCACTATCAGCAAAGCGTCCCTGTGCACTACTGAAGAAAGCCCAATTGAAGTCTTATTGTGGCAAGAGGATGGTAACAGCAAAGGACACAATTAAGTTGGAGTGTTGCAGGTGATATAGTTTGGCGGCAAGGTACAATGAGTACAGGAGATGTGCTTGGTAGCAATTGGTGAAAAGAAGGGTCTTACCGATGCCGTGATCGCAAAGTTCCAAAGCGGCAGGCAAAGCAGTCCATGAATGAAGGAAACAGGTCTGGTACACGAGCAAGCAGATTTTCCAAAGCGGCAGGCAAAGCAGTCCGTGAATGAAGAAAACAGGTCTGGAACACAAGCAAATCAGATTTTCCAAAGCGGCAGGCAAAGCAGTCCGTGAATGAAGTAAAACAGGTCTGGTACACGAGCAAATCAGATTTCCCAAAGCGGCAGGCAAAGCAGTCCGTGAATGAAGAAAACAGGTCTGGTATACGAGCAAGAGTAGGGTTGAAGACAGGACTTCTAAATACCGGGAGGCAACTTAAATCAGAAGCAGCGTTTCGTCCGGTTCCGAGGTTTAAATCGGGAAGGAGAAGGCGGAACCGGACGATACCGAGGCTCACGCGTCATCGCCTCTGAGCTGACAGAGGGAGGCGGAAAGCTGGGAATTGTAGTACAAAATTGCCGCGGAGTGAGCCGAAGCCACTATTCTCCAGGGCAGTTGCCAGTGGGTATAGAATGGGTTTGCGCAATGACGCATACCCGTACGAGGGCAACAACCTTCCTGCGGGCCTGCCGAGGCGTAACATTATGTGCCTGTTTGGCGTTATCTAATGCTATATTCTGCAGCTGTTTCTCTGCTAGTTGTAGTGCACAGTGTGATTCTGGTTGGTCGAGAACCAAGTGGGTTGTCACTGCCTGTTGCACACGTGTTTCAGCTTCACGTTGCACGGTGAGGTGTTTCTTCCTGTGGGCCGTGGTCCAGGAAATGATTTCGCCTCTAAGCACTGTTTTGAATGCCTCCCATAGCATCCCCGGATCACCTACAGAGTCGGTATTTAATTCAAAATATGATTTTGTGGTTTTGAATGTGTTCCACAAGGTCCGCGAATCCGAAATAGTAGTTGTTCAGTCGCCAAGTGGGCGGTGGAACTGGCCTGTTAGTTTTAAGCCCTAGTATGAGGGGTGTGGTCTGATACACCTCTGGGAAGTAGTTGTGCCTTGCATGCTAAGTGCAGATCCACCGATGGGAGAAAGAAATAGTCGAGCCTTGAGAGTGAGGTGTGTGCTCCGGAGTGATACGAATATTCTCTCGTATCAGGGTGCAGATTCCTCCATGCATCCTGCAGTGAATGTAGCTAGTTTGGTACGAGTGGAGGGGTTTCTAGTGCGAAGGTGTGACCGGTCAAGTTTTGCATTCATCACCTCATTGAAATCCCCCCCAGTTATCATGAGATCCTAGGAGTCTCCGTTAATTATGGGTGAAATGTCATTGATCATGGAGGTCAGTAAATTTGGTGGTGCATAGACTGCCAGCATGGTAATAGTGCGTTCCCAGAGGGACCCTGTTATATATACAAATCTACCCCCCGTGTCTTTTGCAACGGTGGAGAGGGTAAAGGGGAGCCTCTTATGTATTAAGATAAGTACCCCACGGGAGCCCATGGTGAATCCAGCATGTAATGCCATGCGGTAATTGGTGCGCTTGAATAAGTTACAATTTGTGCCTGCTAAGTGCGTTTCGGTGAGGAATACCGCGTCTGGTGAGTGTCGATTTAAGAGTTGCAGGACTAGACGCCTCTTGAGGCCACTGCCCAGCCCGTTCACATTCCAGGTCATGATTCTCATGGTTCTGTTATCTTTTGTGGTAGAGGTCAATGCAATTTTTAATAGAAGTAAAGTGTGTTGTGGCCCGATTGAAGATCCGGCGCTATGGTACTCTCTGTCGAGGTATCAGGAAACAAACTATGTTTGTACCCAGTGTAACCTGCGGCAGTGCCATTCATGCTTTTTGGCATGATATGTTTTGTTGACAGGGAGGGTTGGGTGCCGTACTTATCAAATTGAGTGTGGGCCATAACAACAAACCATCGTTCCCCCCAACCCTTGCTCCCCCTGACTTGGAGCATTTGTCGTCCTAAAGATAGAGGACTTCTTTGTAAAAAAACAAAACAACTAACACTTAAACTAAATCCCCCCACCACCTCCCCATACTCCACCCAACCTGAAGCATCTGTCGCCCAAACAATAAATGACAGCTGACAAAGGGAACCTTCAGCTATCAATCCCACTAGTCGCTTTGAGAACGGCCGCATCTTTGTATCCTTCCAAGCTGTATTTTAGAGCTTGACGTTCGATTGCGAGAGCAACTTTAGTTCTTTTGAACTGTCCAAGCTGGGAGCCACACAGAACAGTGGGTTTTATGTATTATTCACTGACGTCCTGAGGTGGCGGGTCTTGTTCCTCTTCTGGTTGTTGTGGGGCTGGGGGATCCTGTCTTGGGCAGGGTGGCGGGTGCCTGCTTTTGTTGTTGCGTATTGTTTCCCAGTCCCCTTCTATGTGCTGCTCTGCCCATTTCCATGCCTCTTTGGGGTCCGTAAAGTGGACTGACATGCCTCCATGATATATTTTAAGTTGAGCTGGGAACATTAGGCTGTACTTTATGTTTAGGGAGTGGAGCTGTCTTTTGAGGTGATCAAAGGATTGTCTGGCTTTCTGCACCTTGCACCCTGCACGCTAACAATATTCTCCCGATCGGCAGCCTTAACACAAGAGAGGCTAAACCGCCCCTGCCCCTGGATGGCATCAGTACAGATGTTTCGCTTTCGCATGATCTGGTTTACTACTTCTTAGAGGAAGGAGTGCAGATGGAATTGTACACCACGAAATAGATGAGTACTCTGGGGAGGTATCGCACTAAAATACAGAAACAAAGAACACATGCCCGTTTACTGTGCATTTGCAGTAAACAAAAATGCTAAGACCCTGTTATACCGCACAAGCGGATTAGGGGTTGCAGGGGTGTCTCCTGATCCTGTTGTAAAATAACAGGGTGGTGGTGTGTCCTACACACTTGCAAGGCCAGGATTGTTCAATTGGACAATGGCACTGATATCTAGGGCCTCATCACGAGTTGGGTGGTATCCCGGCAGTTTGCGCCAGATCCCGAGTTAGGTGTGGCCATAATTTCCCATTTTGTTAAGAATCAATAGGACTCTATGGGGATTTTTGGCGCTATTACTGCTGGCGGTAATAGTGCTGGCAGTAATTTTGCTGAAAGTTGGCACAATCACCTCCAGCTGAAAGCCGAAACGGAGTGCCACGACCTGCCCCGAAACTCAGGATTGGACGGAGTGGTAATGTGGCAGTAATAGTGTTATTGCCACATTTTTGCTGCTCCGCCCAACCCGTGATGAGGCCCTATGCGATCACTGCGCGCCTGTATTTTTGCATTCAGAATTTCACATAGATCAGTCTGGGGACAATTGATGTTCGGGGGCTCTTATACAGCCACGGTCACTTTCGGAGGTGTGCAGCCATGAGCAGTCACATGCTACAATCTCTGGAAGAACACCAAATGTGCTGCCAAATTAATGTGGGGCTGTCATGGTACTGATTGATGCAGCATATCCAAAACAGAATTGTTGAGTATGTGCCAGTGCACCACCTGAAACCTTTGTTGGGAGCTTGAGCATTCCCTTTGAAGAGACCTTTTGCCATTCTCTTGATGCAATCTTCCAAACCTGAAATATGCTTGGTGGGTAATGGTGGATACGGACACATAGAAGTTGACATGCCTTCTGCCAGTGTGCACTGGTTCCAGAAGAACACTGTGGCAGCACACGAGAGCTAGTGTCTGACCTCGTAAAGCATGCACCCAGTAGAATACCACACAAAATTTCTTTGACAATTAGGAGAATACTGATCTGGCTTACAAAGTGCTGTCACTGGGACCACCCATTTTCTCTCAAGGGCTCCTGCGGTTTCCCCACATTCTCTACTGTAACCTTTTTATTCAATTCTTTGTACTTATTTATGTAACCCCTGGGTACCATTTTGAACAGGCAATAGCAAAGAGCAGAGATGGTCCTAGGGTCACGTGCCCTCACATGAGAGCAGGGTTGTATTAAATGACGTTTACTGGCTGATGAAATGCTACAAATAAGCACATAAATCAGAGTCAAGTGGATTGAAAGATTAATTTGATAGGACGGTGGAAGGGTTGGGAGATTTTTCCATTGCTACTTTTTTATTTAAAGGTTCCACTGAAAAGATGGCTTTGATTACCATACAAAGGGCATTCCAGTGAAGTGATTCAAGTATGGAAAACTAACAAAAGTGGGAGGAGGCATAGGGGTAAGACAGGAACTGATATATTGTGAAGAGTCAAAAAGCAGTGAGTTGGAAAGGCCAGTACAGTGAAATACTTTGAGTGAGCTAGTGGGGGGCAAGATCATGGATGGATTCATAGACGAGTAGCAGGAATTTAAATAGATAGTCATTCTACTTGGAGGTAGGTTGAACATCGGGCATGTCACAAAGTTGAGGGCTTTGTTGTGGTGAGAAAAAAATGCAGGGGTAGACCAAGAAGTTGGCTCAAGCAATGGTCCAGTGTGTAGAGATACGGATGTTGGTTGAGTTGTGCTCAAGGTGTGGCTTGATCTTTCAAATATTTAGGAGGTAGAGTCTTTGCCATGATGAGTTTCAGGACTCTGACAAAGAGAACCCTATGTTGTGATGGATGCAAAAGAGTGAGACGAGGACAGAGGGCAAAGAGATGGGGGAAAGTAGAGTGAGGCTGGCAATGGAGGCAGGGAGAAAGATTACTTCCATCTTTGAATAGTTTAGTCTTAAGCAGGACAGAGCTAGCTACTAGCAGATGGCACATGGGCAGTTTTCTATGCATGCAGAGATTGCAGTGGTGAAGGAGGGGAAAGGAAAATAATATCTTAGTATTGTCAACAAAGCATTGATATATAAAGCCAAAGGAGGAAATTAGTTTGCCAGGGAGGAGACATATAGGCTGATGAGGAGTAGGCCTAGGGCTGATCCATGAGGGACATCCACAGGAATGGGTGCTAGGGAGGAGACCCTGAAGTCCCAGGGGATAGAGAAGCAGAAGTCAAAGAGGCAGGTGGATGCACAGACACGTGCAGCATCCTTAAAGTGAAGCAAGGAAAGGGTGTGAAGGACAGAGGTATGATTCACTGTGTCACAGGCTGTTGAAAGGTCTAGAAGAATGTGAAGGAGGAGAGGTGAGAGTGGTGGGCAGTGGTTAGAGAATTGGTGATAGGGATGAGCACAGCCTCAGAGGCGTGTTTGGACTGGAATCCAGAGAGGGGGTTTCAGTAAGTGAGTTTACCTAAAGATAGTTGATTATGTGTTTGAAGAGAAACCTCTCAAGGGTGGTATGGAAGGTTTTGAGACATTGTAGAATGATGGATTGTTGTTGTCAGTGGAGATGCATGACTTGGCTGTTTTGTAATACGCTGGGAAAAATAACATTTGGGAGACATAGGCCGAGTTGACAGGTGCAAGGTGCTTAACGTTTTGTGGAGGTTAAGAGACTGGGAGGTAACTAGGGATGGTGAATTTAATAATAGAGTGGTTGGGTGGGAGGGCAGAATTGTGGGAGCAGTGGAAGTCATAGGTGCAGTTTAGAAGGTTACTTAGGGAGACTAGAAAGTTGGCAGGCAGAGTTGTTAAACTGTATTCATATAATACCGCCTTGTTATGAAATTTGGCCTAAGCCCATTTGCGTTAAACGGAAAACCATGTCTGAAATGCTTTGTTTTTCGATCAACTTTGCCGCCATTTTAAGAATCATCTGCCATTTTGATTTCATCTCCTGTTTTGTGTTCTAAAATGGTGGACTGTGTTTTCAACTTGCAGCCAAGCCGAACAACCTTTGAATTGTGTTCATGTTTAGGCTGACCGAGAGCGGACTGTTTGTTCTATGCAAAGAAATCTTGTGACTCGTATGAACTGCAATCCAAGTGTTGTCTGCGCTCACAAGCCTCATCCTCATATAAACAACGAGACAATGTAGAACAAACTCAGATTGTGTGTTTTTGCTGAACTGCATTGTAGCGATTCTTGAAACAGGGCTTACTGTGGATCAGAGAACCAATGGCATCATTGTACCTTCATGGACATGCAAAATTGTTAAATCCGTTGTACAATATTGTAATATTTGTCATGTGAACTGGGCATGAACCCTAGCATGTAAATTATTAGTTTGGAGAGGGGCTGGGCAATGATAGAAAAACTATATAATATGGTCCGTGTTAAAGAAATGGTTTGCCCAAAATGTTTTATTGCAACAAAAGATGGGCAATAATAAAAAAAATGGATTGGCACTTTTTTTTTTAAAGTGCCTATGTAAAATTTTGAGCAAATGAAGCTCAAAATGTACAAAAGGAAGCACATGGGGGCATCCATTTTGTGAAATTGATGCCCGCCTGTGCTTTATTTTGCTTTTGCGGCACTAATGAAGGAAAAGCCAGCCAGCTGTAGTAAACAAAAGCTACCACTGGGTGGCTTTTCCTTCATTGGTGCTGGGACTCGGAGGGCACAGACCGGAGACTACAGGCAGAAAAGCTGCAGCTGCATCTCGGTAAGTTCTATTTATTTTTAAAAAAATAAGCACTAGCTGCATTTTTTTTCTATGTTTTCCGGGCTGGAGGAGCCCGGAAAACTTAGAAATAAAACCGCAGCTTTAAAAATGTTGTATTTATGTTTGCGGTAGCTTTTGAAGCTACCGCAAACATAAATACAATGTTATTGTGTTTGAAAATGCTGCGATTTTTCTTTCTAAGTTTCTCAGGCTCCTCCGAGCCGGAGGAGCCTGAGAAACTTAGAAAGAAAAACTGCAGTGTTTTCAAAACACAACCGTGTTGTGTTTCTGCCTAAAGCTGCTTTCCCATTTGGGGCTCTCGGGCTCCCCACGGGAGCCCCAAATGGGAAAACAGCTTTAGGCAGAAACACTGCAGCATTTAGCATTTCAGAAAACAACCGCGTTGTGTTTCTGCCTAAAGCTGCTTTCCCATTTGGGGCTTTCAAATGGGAAAACAGCTTTAGGCAGAAACACTGCAGCATTTAGCATTTCGGAAAACAACCGCGTTGTGTTTCTGCCTAAAGCTGTTTTCCCATTTGGGGCTCTCGGGCTCCCCACAGGGAGCCCGAGAGCCCCAAATGGGAAAACAGCTTTAGGCAGAAACACTGCGGCATGGAAACACAACTGCGTTGTGTTTCTGCCTGCCTTGGCTTTCACTTTGGGTCTCTGCTCCCCTGGGGGAGCACCGGACACCAGACACCCAAAGTGATAGGCACGGCAGGCAGAAACACAACGCGGTTGTGTTTCAAAAACACTGCAGTTTTTCTTTCTAGGTTTCTCAGGCTGCTCCGGCTCAGAGGAGCCTGAGAAACTTAGAAAGAAAAACCGCAGCGTTTTCAAACACAATAATGTTGTATTTATGTTTGCGGTAGCTTCAAAAGCTACCACAAACATAAATACAATGTTTTTAAAGCTGCGGTTTTATTTCTAAGTTTTCCGGGCTCCTCCTTTTTTAAAAAATAAATAGCACTTATCGAGATGCAGCTGCAGCTTTTCTGCCTGTAGTCTCCGGTCTCCGTCCTCCGAGTCCCGGCACCAATGAAGGAAAAGCCACCCAGTGGTAGCTTTTGTTTACTACAGCTGTCTGGCTTTTCCTTCATTAGTGCCGCAAAAGCAAAAGCAAGCACAGGCGGGCATCGATTTCACAAAATGGATGCCCCCATGTGCTTCCTTTTGTACATTTTGAGCTTCATTTGCTCCGAATTTTACATAGGGACTTTAAAAAAAAGTGCCAATCTATTTTTTTTTTATTATTGCCCATCTTTTTTTGCAATAAACATTTTTGAGCAAACCATTCCTTTAAGATGTCCAGCACTCTCACCCCTCACTGTGTCTGCTGGTACACACTGTGAGGTGTTCGGAGCCAGATAGCTATCTGTTTGCTTTGAATCTGTACAGAATAAAAGATACTTGTATCTTTTCCACCTGTGATTGGTGTATTTCATTTTGTGTTACTAAGCCTCGATATTTCTTTGGTCTTTCAGAGTGGAGTCAAATTTAACCTTTTGGGCCTTAGTCAAGCAAGCAAGGTGGAAGTCACCCATTATGAAGCCAGGAACATTAGCTGCAAGCTTTTCAAGTAAGAGGTCAAGAGCAGAAAATAAGAGGTAGCATGCGCCTGGTGGGCTGTAAATGAGGAGGATAGTAAGCGGGGTAGGAGCAAGGTGTTAGATGGAGAAATTCTCAAAGCTAGTGTTAACTGTTTTGGGTTCATATGAAAAATATGTTTTGCATGCTGTTTGGGTCAACAGCTGTGATATGTCAAAGTTAATTAAAGGAGAGAGAAAGAGAAAATTAACACACTGTGGTGACAAAATATGGGTTTATGGTGTTCAAACTTTGAAAATGTCTGGAAGAGACAAATGAAAATAAATGAGTATTTAATTTTGGGGGATGACCATTGTTAACCAAAAGAGCACAGCACCATGATCTATTTTCTTTATTTTCGCCTTCTGTCTGTTTCAATATTCTGAGTGCTAGGTCAAGCCAAACGAGTGTTCTTACTGTATTGCATATCATTTTTTCACATGGTGTCATTTTAGGTTGAGCAAAAAAGGATACATGGGTTGAGGAGTTAGGGTTTAAAGGCAGTTGATTAAATGTAATATTTAATGGGAAGCCCAATTATCAATTGTGTTTTAAAGAAAGTCAAATGTAATGTTGTTTATAGGATGCAGGCGGCTGGGGAAACATTGGGTTTGAAACAAAATATTTGCTAAGGTTCATGGAATTAGAAGCCATGTAAAAGCGTTTTGGGGCAATGGTTCCCCCTTCGAGACAACTATGCACTTGTACCTTAGCGGTACCCATACATCCGTTACATTTTATATTTTGGGGGCCTTGTACAATCAGAAAAGACATTGTACTCTCTTACCAATTTTAAAGAAAAATGGTTTCGGACACTGCCGTCATTCCTTTCTATTTCTGCATCTTTTAAATAATCCTCTAGTGTGACTTGCTCTCTAAAATTGCATAATACAGCCTATGAAATTGTATTCTCCTTGTTGATTATGCCTTCACTTTTTTCTTGTGAATTGTGTTTTTGATGTACATATCAGGTTATTTATGTATTTGTATTGTGTTTGCTTTTATGGAATTTCTGATATTCCGAAATAAAGTATAATTCTTCTTCTGCTGAAAGCCACGTAGAAATGGCTGTTATGCAATGCTCATGCAAAAAATAGAAAAGTAAAAATGTACCTGTGTTTTGTTTGGAAGAATTGTGAGTAAGCCTGGGACAAATTATGTATCCAAATCCCAAAACACCCAAATATGTTATGTATTCAGGATACAGAAACTTTCTGAACTTTTAAGAGATTCGGGTAAACAAGGTTGGCCAGGCAGATTCACCTGGATGTGCATACATACATGATGCTTCAGGGTTTAGGCACTTTACCTACCACCTACTTCAGCACAAAGTGGGCAAATTAACAAGCAAACGAAGCAGTTTCGTTATTTTGTGGGTGGCGGAAAAAATATTTGATGCAATGTTTATGGTGGTTTTGGATGATCACAGGTGGTGGGCATACAGCAATACCTTTTGAAAAAGGGGATACTAGTGTCTGTGGTAATTGCTGCAAAAATCAACACAGTTAACGTGTCCTCAAAGTCAAAGGCCAATAGTAGGAGCAGAAGAGTAAGGCATCATGGAAATGTTGCAGGGTTCACTGCTGAAACAGTAGCTGCTGGAGTTGCTGAGGGTGCATGAATCTTGGGTAGTGGAGTAATACCACATCAGTCAATGTCCACATGTTGTACATCCTTCCGCCACTGCTACAAAAAGTAGTGCAAGTACTCAAACTCTGTGGGGTGGCAATTAGTTCTTCCAATGGCACCTCTGGCTTGGCTATCAACCACTTAAGTGCAGTCAGCCCAAACTCCAGTTTCCCCAAGTTCAAAGTGTGGAACATGCTGGAATGTGTGCCATGCTCCCTTGCCGAAACAGACAAGCATACATGTTCAATTTCTGCAGGGGACTGTTGCGGTACCAGCTGAAGAGACACCCATGAAACAGGTGGCAGAAGGGACACATTTTCTAGAGAGGAATTTGTATCAGTCATCTATAGGTCATGGATGGCAGAGCATGTTCAATTGCACATGTTAGAGGAGCATGCTGCTTCTCCGCTTAGCACATCTGCTGCCTCTGCCATCAATTCCACTCCTTTGGCCTATGATTTTGATGATGGCAATCGTGGTGGTTGTAATGATGATGAAGATGATGATGATGACTGGGACTTTGAATACACCCCCTCTTCTCATATGATATGATATGATATGGCATTTATAAAATGCCTATACACAACTTTTTGGGGGAGGAAGGCGTATCATGTTCATGAAGCACCTCACATTTATATGCTTTTATGGGTGAGAGATCACCCAAAGTTTGGTGAAGATCTGCACAGCACTGTATTGGAGTTCATTTAGAAATATGTGACATGTGAACTTCCAACAGAGGATGAAAATACAGCGTTGTGCTTGAAGGCCTTACAATTTCAAGTGCACAGGTGCAGTAAATATTGCTGCAGAAGATATATGTGCAAAAGCAGAAGTATAGGTACAAAGGGGAATGTTACATAAGGTGTCTATTTGATTTCCCTAGACCTGTTTGTTCAGTTGGTCATGTGAACAGTGTTTTCTGTTCGACACCATGTGACTAGAACGTCACCCAATAAACATGTACATCCTCAAACACAACCAACAGTCTCAGTTCATCATGGACTACAATCCTGCCATAGCTCTGTTTTGGAGTGCAAACACTGATGATCTGCAACCACTCCTCAGCACTCCCTTGTGCATTCTCTTCTTAAGAAACCCTCTGCTGACACATCCTGCCCGGCTAACTATCGCCCAATCTCCATCACTCCCTTCCTGGGCAAACTCTTGGACAAGCTGGCCATCTCCCAGCTCAATCATCAGTCTGGCTTCAGAACTGCCAGAAGCACGGAAACTTCTCTCCTAAACATCCGTGAAGACCTGCTCTCCGACCTTGATTCCAACACCTCATGTGTCCTCATCCTACTTGACCTCTCTTCTGCCTTTGACACGGTTAACCATGCCATCCTGCTCACCGGCTCTGTGATAACCTGGGTGACCGGTCAGGCCCTGGCGTGGCTGACTTCTTTCCTCTGTGATCGACCCCCCCAGGTGCAACTCGGGTCCTTCCTCTCCTCCATCTCTATCTCCACCTGTGGTGTTCCCCAGGGGTCTAACCTCTCTCCATGGCTATTCAACCTATACCTGGCACTTCTTGCCCACCACATTGCTGCACTCTAACCCAACTTCCAGTGCTATGTGGACAACACTCAGCTCATTTTCAGGCTACCTTCAGCCACCTCTTCTCCCACTCTGATCTCTGACTGCCTGTCCGCAATCCAGGAGTGTTGTGCCACCAATGATCTCTGCCTTAATGCCAGTAAGACCGAGATTCTTCTCATTGCATCACTGTCTCCCTCCTTTCCTGTCACTCTCTGGCCATCCTCTCTTGGTACTTCTTCTACTCCCACCTGTGATGCTTAAAACCTCGGGGTCATCTTCGACTCCACTCTCTCCTTCCATCCTCACATTGCTGACATATTTAAGAAGTCACACTACAAGCTGCACCTCCTCAGAGGTATTGTTCCTTTCCTCTCACTGTCTCCAGAGCTCTGGTTCTCTCTAGGCTGGACTATTGCAACAGCCTCTTTCTAAATCTGCCTGCTTCTACTCTCCGCCCTCTGCAACTCATCCAGAACAGGACTGCAAGACTTGTCCTTAACCTCAAGCCCAGGGATCGTATCTCTCCAGGACTGAAATCTCTGCACTGGCTCCCAGTGGCTGCAAGGATTCAGTTCAAAACCCTCTGCATTGTCCACAAGGCCTTCTGGGGCCTGAGGCCTCATTACCTTCAGCTCTCTCTTTCTAAATATCTTCCTTCCCAAGCTCTTCGCTCATCCACCTCCAAATCCCTCAGGGTCAGTCGCTTCTCCAAGCAACGAGTTGGTGATAGATCTCTTTCCTCGGCTGGGGCCTCCCTCTGGAACAGCCTCTCTGCCTCCCTAAAACTTGAGGAGGACTATCTCTGGTTCCGTAAGCACCTCAAAACCTTTCTCTTTGCTTCTGCTTTTTCTCCTCCTCTCCCCTGCTGACTTCCTGGCTGTTACTGAAACTGCACTGGTTACGTTACCACCCCCTGTTCTTGGGCCCATGTCCCCCCTGCCAGTCGCGCCCCTGCACTGCCTTCCTGGCAACCCCCACACTTAGGGACTGTTTCTTTATACCTACAGTTCCACTACTAGCACTGGACACCTGATGTCTGCACATACCCTTGCACTTGCCACCAGCAGGCCGTACGTTGCTTATTGTTTATTATTCTTTATCCCATGTACTGCACTTTCCCCCTCCCCCTTCCGATGCACTTGCGCAATCTGAATGACACCTGGCCTAGTAGGATCGTTGTCTGTCTTCCCTCTGTACACCCTCCCTTGCCGCGTCGTGCCTTGAAACACTTGTGTATAGGCACGTTATAAATGCCATATCATATCATATCATATCATATCATATCATATCATATGAAGCATACAACAGTAATGCTAATGCTTATGTGACCAGAGCTGAAAGGAGTGAAGCAGCAAGATTTGGGTTGATTTGACAGCAGATAAGAGCTTGAGACAGACGTTGTTCAGTTTCGGCATCAATATGCTCTCTCAGTGCGATTGTGGTGCGTATGATGCTTCTGACAGACTTACCAGCACCCTCTTTATGGACAAAGTGTCAATATTAAGTGGTTGAGCCTTGGACCAGCCATTTCTAGGAAACATGTGCCACAAACACTTTCTGGAACTGAAGATTTGGCCAAAAAAGAACTGTTCAGTAAAGATATATTGAAAACAGTTTAACTGAAAAGTATTATCTAAAGAGGTCAAGTGCCATGTAGTTGATGAGGTAGCTGAGGACTACTGATATCACAATGTGGAAGGCACATAGAAAAAGGGCAATTTCAAGTTGCGTGATTGTCCAAGGTCCCTAGTGAAAAATGAGAAAGCATCTCTCATCAGACACATTATGTTGTCTTGTGAAACTGCAGGAAACAAAACTGTTTTGCATATTGCAGTCGTTTTTACCCTGGCATAGATATGTACAGCATTTGAGACCAAAAAGGGATATGTTTTACCCCAAATTTGACACTTACTTACAACTGTTAAAGGAGGAAAATATGCAAGGAGGAAAAGGTGGCAACTGAAATTACACATGCAACACCTGAGGGAAGTCAAATGTCTGTTGATAACAGTCAAAATGCTCTTGGAAATCCACCTTTATGCAAAAAGGCTCAAATAGCAATGGACGAAGTTTAAAATGTCATGCAACAAGCTAAGGAGGTTTATAGTCATTGCATCGAATTCCTGCCATCGACATACCATTCCATCTAAAAAAAATGCATCGAAAAAATTTGCATTGAATGCATTTTTTTATGGGGGTTCTCCCCCTCAACCCTCTTTTTTTAACCTTTAAAACCCATTATAATTAAACAAAACCCTTTACCTTAATTTTTTCAATGGTAAGGCATTTGATGGTATTGCATTTGATGCAATGACCAGATACCAGCTAAGGATTCTGAGCTTTAACTTCCTGGTTTAGTAGCAAAACTAAACAATAAGCATCAAGCAATTTTCAAAGAAGTTAGTGTGTGTATTTCTCACGGCACTGACCTTAAAAGGAAGGTATGCTCATGTTCAGATTTTCATCTTCTGTTGCAGTATGTAAGTGGACATACTGGAATAGGAAAGAAGTTCCTAATTCATGTCCTGAGAGCCTTTGTCCAGGAGTAGACCGGCTGTTCTCTCTCTTGTGTTGTGACTGGTTTGGCATCAATGAACATAAGAGGTGTTACTCTGCATTGATTGTTGATGTTACCTGTTGAACACAACATCAAGCTGGAATTTCATAAACTCTCAAGCTGCTCATGAAAGTTCTCATTGCTGATGAAGTTAGCATTGTGTCAAATCTCATGCTTGCTTTCATACTTTTGAGAATGCAGGACGTGCTGAAGATAGACTACCAGGAACCTTTTGGTGGAAAACAACTGATTGATTGTGATGATCCCCTATTGTTCACTCCTGTCGAAGGTCAACCTGTTTTAACATCCTACTATTCACAAACGTGTATTGGTACTATAGGAAATGGGAACCTCTAGGCATATTTCCAATATCAGAACTGACTGCGAACATGAGACAATCTGTAGATTTTTAGTATGCAGATATCCTGAAGGATGTCGTGGTGAGCCATGCTGCACGGAAAGCCTTAGGTAGTAGGCTCATTTCTAAAATATATCAGAATGGATGCAGTGTTTCTGACATTATGTTGGATTTGCAACAAAGGAAAATAGAATATACTTGCTTGTTGTCTATGATTGCAGAATGGGTTTGATTCAAGCAATGCCATTATAATTAAATAGAAAAGCAAAGGCACATCTGGTTGACTTGGAAAAGAAAATATTGTGAATCACATTTTAAATTGTGTGTCAAATCATAAGTTATTTTGAGACATAACTTAAATATGGAGATTGGACTAATGGAGCAATGGGAAGAGTAATTGGTTTTGTGCCTTATTCCCTGAGTACTTCGGGACAGTTCACTCTTGTGTAGTTTGACCACATTAAGTTTAGATGTTGTACTAGCATATATTGGGTGGTCCCTCTCTGAGCAAGGCACATCATATGTTTCATTGTCTTGTGTGAGAGGTTTGCAAGGATTATATTTAATAGCGTTTGAGGAGTCTAAAGTTGCTGCTTACATGGAATGTGCTGTAGACTATAACCATCAACGTTTAGAGTATGCTCCTCACCTAGCTGCACAGCCATTTCCTGTGAGGGCTAGTTGTAAAAGAATCGAGGTCAGATAGTGTTAATGAAAGACATAGGAATTACATAGTCCCTTTGAAAAAGCAAATGTTGGTTAAGGAATAGAACAGCACTGTTTCTGTTATGGAATCAATGAACTGGCTTTCAGTAACACAACAGGATTTGAGTGCTATTGCAATTCAACTTTGACTTTGCCGTTTCAAATTACAAAGTTAATGGAAAGTGAACACTCATGCAGAAAATATGCTAGATGGTGAATTAAGCACTTTGGTGAACACTTTTTAAGGCAGCTTTACAGGATTTGTATTGTGCATCATCAATTCGTAGTGTGGTTGCAGCTGCAAGCCAACGTTCATATTTTTCGGAAACCTCTCAACAAGATGCACATGAGTTCCTTATGTCAATCTTTGAAGATCTGCATAATGTACATGTTCCTGTTGACTCTTTTGTCGGTTTGTCATATGAGTAGTTACATGTTTCTTCTAGTTGTCATTAACAGGGTAATTCATAGAATTTAGCAGAAAAGTGTTGCAAGCGGCTGGCGCAGAGTGTCCGCGTGCGATTGTCTACGCCAGGCGCGTGCGCTAAAACCGATTTCCGCGCACAGCGCATTCATGGATTTTAGTCTCCCCAACCAGCCGTGGCGCAGAGTATCGCAGCGACCCTGCAGCAGCACCAGTAACGCCCCCAAGAACGCCCTCGTGCAAGGAAAAGCCATCAAAATCGCTAAATCATCGCAAAGGGCTGCGCTAACCCTGGACCAGTTTACAGGGCTGCCAAACAAGGAACGCAAAGTGGGTAACGTTTATATCAGGGGTACGCGGGAAGTTTTACACGCGATTAGCCAGGGTACGTGTATTACAGGGGTACGCGGGAAGTTTTACACGCGATTAGCCAAGGTACGTGTATTACAGGGGTACGCGGGAAGTTTTACACGCGATTAGCCAGGGTACGTGTATTACAGGGGTACGCAGGAATTATCACACGCGATTTGGCTGGGTACGTGTATTACAGGGGTACGCGGGAAGATTTACACGCGATTAGCCAGGGTACGTGTATTACAGGGGTACGCGGGAAGTTTTACACACGATTAGCCAAGGTACGTGTATTACAGGGGTACGCGGGAAGTTTTACACGCGATTAGCCAAGGTACGTGTATTACAGGGGTACGCGGGAAGTTTTACACGCGATTAGCCAGGGTACGTGTATTACAGGGGTACGCAGGAATTATCACACGCGATTTGGCTGGGTACGTGTATTACAGGGGTACGCGGGAAGATTTACACGCGATTAGCCAGGGTACGTGTATTACAGGGGTACGCGGGAATTATCACACGCGATTTGGCTGGGTACGTGTATTAAAGGGGTGCGCAGGAATTATCACACGCAATTTGGCCGGGTACGTGCATTACAGGGGTGCGCGGGAATTATCACACGCGATTAGGCTGGGTGGGTCCTCACAGGTGTACCCTGTACACCCTCCACGGCCCCTGCAGGCAGCCCACAAAACAGGGGACTACCCTGCACACCTGCTCATGTCCCCCAGCACCCCCACCCCCCAGCACTGTGGGCCACCCTCCACCAGGCCCCCACTCATGTCCCCTTGCACCCCCAGCCCCCAGCACTGTGGGCCACCCTCCACCAGGCCCCCACTCATGTCCCCTTGCACCCCCACCCCCCAGCAGTCATGGGGCACCCTCCACCAGGCCCCCACTCATGTCCCCTATCACCCCCACCCCCCAGCCACCAGGGGCAGCCTCCACCAGGCACCCACTCATGTCCCCTATCACCCCCACCCCCCAGCAGTGCAGGGGCAGCCTCCACCAGGCCCCCACTCATGTCCCCTTGCACCCCCACCCCCCAGCAGTCATGGGGCACCCTCCACCAGGCCCCCACTCATGTCCCCTATCACCCCCACCCCCCAGCCACCAGGGGCAGCCTCCACCAGGCACCCACTCATGTCCCCTAACACCCCCACCCCCCAGCAGTGCAGGGGCAGCCTCCACCAGGCCCCCACTCATGTCTCCCACCACCCCCAGCCCCCAGCCACCATGGACAGCCTCCACCAGGCCCCCACCCATGTCTACCACCACCACCACCCCCCAGCAGTGCAGGGGCAGCCTCCACCAGGCCCCCACTCATGTCCCCTATCACCCCCACCCCCCATCCACCATGGGCAGCCTCCACCAGGCTCCCACCCATGTCTACCACCACCCCCACCCCCCAGCAGTGCAGGGGCACCCTCCACCAGGCCCCCACTCATGTCTCCCACCACCCCCACCCCCCAGCCACCATGGGCAGCCTCCACCAGGCTCCCACCCATGTCTACCACCACCCCCACCCCCCAGCAGTGCAGGGGCAGCCTCCACCAGGCCCCCACTCATGTCTCCCACCACCCCCACCCCCCAGCCACCATGGGCAGCCTCCACCAGGCTCCCACCCATGTCTACCACCACCCCCACCCCCTGCAGTGCAGGGGCACCCTCCACCAGACCCCCACTCATGTCTCCCACCACCCCCACCCCCCAGCCACCAGGGGCAGCCTCCACCAGGCACCCACTCATGTCCCCTATCACCCCCACCCCCCAGCAGTGCAGGGGCAGCCTCCACCAGGCCCCCACTCATGTCCCCTTGCACCCCCACCCCCCAGCAGTCATGGGGCACCCTCCACCAGACCCCCACTCATGTGCCCTATCACCCCCACCCCCAGCCACCAGGGGCAGCCTCCACCAGGCACCCACTCATGTCCCCTATCACCCCCACCCCCCAGCAGTGCAGGGGCAGCCTCCACCAGGCCCCCACTCATGTCTACCACCACCCCCACCCCCCAGCAGTGCAGGAGCAGCCTCCACCAGGCCCCCACTCATGTCTCCCACCACCCCCCAGCCACCATGGGCAGCCTCCACCAGGCTCCCACCCAAGTCTAGCACCACCCCCACCCCCCAGCAGTGCAGGGGCAGCCTCCACCAGGCCCCCACTCATGTCTCCCAACCCCCAGCACTGAGGGGCACCCTCCACCAGGCCCCCACTCATGTCTCCCACCACCCCCACCCCCCAGCCACCATGGGCAGCCTCCACCAGGCTCCCACCCATGTCTACCACTACCCCCACCCCCCAGCAGTGCAGGGGCAGCCTCCACCAGGCCCCCACTCATGTCTCCCACCACCCCCACCCCCCAGCCACCATGGGCAGCCTCCACCAGGCACCCACTCATGTCCCCTATCACCCCCACCCCCCAGCAGTGCAGGGGCAGCCTCCACCAGGCCCCCACTCATGTCCCCTTGCACCCCCACCCCCCAGCAGTCATGGGGCACCCTCCACCAGGCCCCCACTCATGTCCCCTTGCACCCCCACCCCCTAGCAGTCATGGGGAAACCCTCCACCAGGCCCCCACTCATGTCCCCTATCACCCCCACCCCCCAGCCACCAGGGGCAGCCTCCACCAGGCACCCACTCATGTCCCCTATCACCCCCACCCCCCAGCAGTGCAGGGGCAGCCTCCACCAGGCCCCCACTCATGTCCCCTTGCACCCCCACCCCCCAGCAGTCATGGGGCACCCTCCACCAGGCCCCCACTCATGTCCCCTATCACCCCCACCCCCCAGCCACCAGGGGCAGCCTCCACCAGGCACCCACTCATGTCCCCTGTCACCCCACGCCCCAGCAGTGCAGGGGCAGCCTCCACCAGGCACCCACTCATGTCCCCTATCACTCCCACCCCCCAGCAGTGCAGGGGCAGCCTCCACCAGGCCCCCACTCATGTCCCCTTGCACCCCCACCCCCCAGCAGTCATGGGGCACCCTCCACCAGGCCCCCACTCATGTCCCCTATCACCCCCACCCCCCAGCCACCAGGGGCAGCCTCCACCAGGCACCCACTCATGTCACCTGTCACCCCACGCCCCAGCAGTGCAGGGGCAGCCTCCACCAGGCACCCACTCATGTCCCCTATCACCCCCACCCCCCAGCAGTGCAGGGGCAGCCTCCACCAGGCCCCCACTCATGTCCCCTTGCACCCCCACCCCCCAGCAGTCATGGGGCACCCTCCACCAGGCCCCCACTCATGTCCCCTATCACCCCCACGCCCCAGCCACCAGGGGCAGCCTCCACCAGGCCCCCACTCATGTCTCCCACCAACCCCACCCCCCAGCCACCATGGGCAGCCCCCACCAGGCTCCCACCCATGTCTACAGCCACCCCCACCCCCCAGCAGTGCAGGGCAGCCTCCACCAGGCACCCACTCATGTCCCCTATCACCCCCAACCCCCAGCAGTGCAGGGGCAGCCTTCACCAGGCCCCCACTCATGTCCCCTTGCACCCCCACCCACCAGTAGTCATGGGGCACCCTCCACCAGGCCCACACTCATGTCCCCTATCACCCCCACCCCCCAGCCACCAGGGGCAGCCTCCACCAGGCACCCACTCATGTCCCCTATCACCCCCACCCCACAGCAGTGCAGGGGCAGCCTCCACCAGGCCCCCACTCATGTCTCCCACCAACCCCACCCCCCAGCCACCATGGGCAGCCCCCACCAGGCTCCCACCCATGTCTACAGCCACCCCCACCCCCCAGCAGTGCAGGGCAGCCTCCACCAGGCACCCACTCATGTCCCCTATCACCCCCAACCCCCAGCAGTGCAGGGGCAGCCTTCACCAGGCCCCCACTCATGTCCCCTTGCACCCCCACCCACCAGTAGTCATGGGGCACCCTCCACCAGGCCCACACTCATGTCCCCTATCACCCCCACCCCCCAGCCACCAGGGGCAGCCTCCACCAGGCACCCACTCATGTCCCCTATCACCCCCACCCCACAGCAGTGCAGGGGCACCCTCCACCAGGCCCCCACTCATGTCTCCCACCACCCCCACCCCCCAGCCACCATGGGCAGCCTCCACCAGGCACCCACTCATGTCCCCTATCACCCCCACCCCCCAGCAGTGCAGGGGCAGCCTCCACCAGGCCCCACTCATGTCCCCTTGCACCCCCACCCCCCAGCAGTCATGGGGCACCCTCCACCAGGCCCCCACTCATGTCCCCTTGCACCCCCACCCCCCAGCAGTCATGGGGCATCCTCCACCAGGCCCCCACTCATGTCCCCTATCACCCCCACCCCCCAGCCACCAGGGGCAGCCTCCACCAGGCACCCACTCATGTCCCCTATCACCCCCTCCCCCCAGCAGTGCAGGGGCAGCCTTCACCAGGCCCCCACTCATGTCCCCTTGCACCCCCACCCACCAGCAGTCATGGGGCACCCTCCACCAGGCCCACACTCATGTCCCCTATCACCCCCACCCCCCAGCCACCAGGGGCAGCCTCCACCAGGCACCCACTCATGTCCCCTATCACCCCCACCCCACAGCAGTGCAGGGGCAGCCTCCACCAGGCACCCACTCATGTCACCTATCACCCCCACCCCCCAGCAGTGCAGGGGCAGCCTCCACCAGGCCCCCACTCATGTCCCATTGCACCCCCACCCCCCAGCAGTCATGGGGCACCCTCCACCAGGCCCCCACTCATGTCCCCTATCACCCCCACCCCCCAGCCACCAGGGGCAGCCTCCACCAGGCACCCACTCATGTCCCCTATCACCCCCACCCCCCAGCAGTGCAGGGGCAGCCTCCACCAGGCCCCCACCCATGTCTCCCACCACCCCCACCCCCCAGCCACCATGGGCAGCCTCCACCAGGCTCCCACCCATGTCTACCACCACCCCCACCCCCCAGCAGTGCAGGGGCAGCCTCCACCAGGCCCCCACTCATGTCTCCCACCCCCCAACCCCCCCAGCACTGAGGGGCACCCTCCACCAGGCCCCCACTCATGTCTCCCACCACCCCCACCCCCCAGCCACCATGGGCAGCCTCCACCAGGCTCCCACCCATGTCTACCACCACCCCCACCCCCCAGCAGTGCAGGGGCAGCCTCCACCAGGCCCCCACTCATGTCTCCCACCACCCCACCCCCAGCCACCATGGGCAGCCTCCACCAGGCACCCACTCATGTCCCCTATCACCCCCACCCCCCAGCAGTGCAGGGGCAGCCTCCACCAGGCCCCCACTCATGTCCCCTTGCACCCCCACCCCCCAGCAGTCATGGGGCACCCTCCACCAGGCCCCCACTCATGTCCCCTTGCGCCCCCACCCCCCAGCATTGCAGGGGCAGCCTCCACCAGGCCCCCACTCATGTCCCCTTGCACCCCCACCCCCCAGCAGTCATGGGGAACCCTCCACCAGGCCCCCACTCATGTCCCCTATCACCCCCACCCCCCAGCAGTGCAGGGGCAGCCTCCACCAGGCCCCCACTCATGTCCCCTTGCACCCCCACCCCCCAGCAGTCATGGGGCACCCTCCACCAGGCCCCCACTCATGTCCCCTTGCACCCCCACCCCCCAGCAGTCATGGGGCACCCTCCACCAGGCCCCCACTCATGTCCCCTTGCACCCCCACCCCCCAGCAGTCATGGGGCACCCTCCACCAGGCCCCCACTCATGTCTCCCACCACCCCCACCCCCCAGCCACCATGGGCAGCCTCCACCAGGCCCCCACACATGTCCCCCTGCCCACAGGTCCTGACAATCCTCAAGCATGGGCCTCTTGGCCAGCCACCACAGCCCAAAGACACAACCAAGTATTACATGCGCCCATGATACTACTCCAATGGAAACAATGTAAATGAACACATGTGTCTCACACACACACAATGGTTGCAAGTGAACCTGAAAACCCATTTCATGACATGCATGAAAACAATGAGATGAAACCACACATTGAAGAATGAAAAAATCAAAATAATGTATTAAAAACAACAGTAATGGCAATCAAAATTAAACAAAATACACAAGTAAAAAAAAAGAAAATTAAGCTTGCTGTCCCTTTTCAAATTAAAATCAATAAATGATAATCCAAAAATATGTCTTCCAAAGTTCCAGTCCATAAAAAGTAAATGAAGGGAAAAAAGAAATAGAAAACCATTGCTCCATGGAAAAAAATATTCATAGTAAAAAAAATATCCAAATGCAAAGTCCAACTATGTACAAAGTATTCAGGGTCCATCATCCCAACAGACGAAACGAAACCTACAAAAAAAACTATCTAAAATGGAACTATATACAAAAGGTGGAGCAGTGTCCGTCGACTCCAAATAAAAATAAACAATAAAGAAAACCTATCACTATATAACTATATACAATGGCGGCGGGCCAGTCCAGCGGCTCACTCAGTGGTGTTCCGGGCCAGGGCATCATCGAACTCCTCGTCTATGTCCCGGAGGCGGTCCTGTTCCATGGCCCCGAGGGTCCGCAGGGACGCCGACATGTTCACCTCCAACTCCCTGCGGATTGCCTCGAGGCACTCGGCCCACCTCAGGGCCCTCCGCATGGAGTTCTCCGCCCTGACCATCGTGAGCCACGCCTCTTCCGCCCGCCGCCGTGGCGTGGCCCAACCGCTGCCACACGGAAGACACTTCCCGTCCAGGGTCCACCTGCCCTCCGGCCGATGCCTGCCCCTCCGATGTTGAAGGACCCGAGCTATCGTGGCTGCCACCTACAGCCTCCTGCTGCTGCAGCTGCTGCTGTCCATGTGCCCTGTCCGATGGTGACTGCACATCCTCCTCCAGCTGGGGTGCAGTCGTTGATGTGGCCACCCCTGCTGGACGTCCGACTCCCGACTGTGGCAGGGATCTGTTGTCCACCAGCCTGGCCGCACGGTCAGAGGCAGCTCCACAGGGCACCCAGGTGACACATGGGTGGGAAGATGGCATGGAGGAGGACTGGGGCATAGGGGGTTCCGTGGAGCAGGGGGTCGGAACAAGGTCCAGGAAACGGAGGAATCCAGCCCTGGTGAGCTGTCCCAGTGGGTCATCGCGGTCAACGAGCCATGCGAGAAGACGTGCAGACTCATCATGAAAAGACTGCAGGTCAGCTCGCATGGCCCGTTGACGCAATGCCACCCCACCCTGGACAGGCTCAACCTGGTGCAGGATAGCCACATCCGCAGGGAGAGGAAGGCCAGGTGTTGTAAGCCAATCCCCTCCCTGAGAACGGGTCTGGAGGTAGGCATCCCCGCTGGTGCAAGATGATGCAGTGACAGGAGCAGGGACAGGATTGCACACAGGCACCTCCGCGGCGGCCTGTGCTGCCTCCTGTCCCTGATCCTGCACTGCACCACTAGCACCAGTGGAATCCCCACCTCCAGACCCCGCCTCTGTCGCTTGCACGGCCTCCTCCTCCTCCAAACCCCCCACCAACCTGGATGACTCCGTGCCATCTTCCTCCGTTGGGCCCTGTGGGGTCCCAGCTGCCCCTTCTGCTGCCGAGGAGTCCAACTCCAACCTCCGCCTCTTGGACCTCCCCTAGGCAGCTGCGGCCTGGGACATGGCACCGGACTCCTCACTCCCCGACGAGATCAGTACCTGGGAGGGGATCCGGGCCTTGCGTCTCCGGCTGGTGGTGTGACCCCTGCCGCTGTGCTCCACAGCACCTTCTCCGCCCTCTTCATCAGTTGACGCTGCAGACAGGGAGAAAGAAAACACAGGCATCAGGGCACTGTACAATGGACTCATACACACATGACAGTTATACATGAGTGGCATTGGTAAACCTCAGACATGGCATCACAATCCCCAACACACATGTCATTTCAACTTGCAAACATGAGCCATACCACAGCCATATTGCAACAGACAGCACCATCCATTCACATACAACAGCATGAGCAGCCAAAGGTCATCCACACATCACATGCAACATAGGGAGTACACTACACATGCACACACACCACCAAACCTGCATGCATGTGTACACCTCCGCCAACTGTTGCAGTGTTCCGATCGACATCCATATCACACCTGACAATCATTCCTCCACATCCTGTGCCATGCAAGCCCACACACACAAGCACCATCCATGTGTCACACATGAGACCCCTCGCATGTGTCACCCTCACGGCCCTGTACACCGCCCTACTTGCCCACATAAAAATACATGTTCAACCTGCACACTCCTGGCACACCACCACACCCACAGCTTACAATCAGTATGCATGTACACTTACCGCTCGACTCCAGACGGGTCTGCCTCTCAAGGACCTGGACGTGGAGCGCTGGGGATATACGTTCCAGGACCCTCATCTGATCTTCCGACAAGTGGCCCCGGCGCCCCTTAGCATCCGCTGCCTTCAGGAGGCGCCGGGCCTTGTTGAGGGTCCTGGACCTGAAATCCTCCCAGCGCTTCCTGACACGTTCGTAGTCGCGGACTGCCACCTCCTCCGCGTTGATGGCAGTCACGATGTCCATCCAGATCCGAGTCCGTCCTTCCTTGTCGGCGCGCAACCTTCCGAAGAGGGCATCATACTGCCCCAGGACATGCTCCACCAGGACACCAACTTCGGTGGCAGTGAAGCTGGTGCCCCTCTGCCTCCTTGGCCGGGGGTTGCCACTCGTGCCAGATGTTGCAGTGCCCGACATGGCAACCCCAGAGGCAGGAGTGGGTGGGCAACTGGGTCCTGGGGCTGGGCTGTGGGGCGATGGAAAAGCAGTCGGGAGTCTTCGGTTCCAGCAGGGGTGGTCACAGCAACAGCACCCATGGCTGATGTGCAGGCAGCAAATGGCAGGGCACGTGGGCAGCAGGCAGTCAGGCAGCAGCAGATGGCAGGTGGGAGCGTGCTCAGGGCTCTGGGGGGCAGTAATTCGGCCTTCTGGCAGGAGCGTGGTCTTCCGTGTGTGAACGCGTGGCCAGCTTGATACGGAGTGATTTTGCACATGAAAATCCAGCACGTCTGCGTGTAATTCGAGGAAGGGCCCTTAGCGCGTAAGCGCATCAGCACACGTCTGTACATTCATTGGCCCAAAGGCCACCAGCGTATGCGCGTCTATGAAGTCACGTGCACGTTGAATATGGCACACGTTTGAAATGTTGCGTGTTAAAAAAATGAAAGACACGTCCGAGTGTCAAAGCATGTAATTGTTGGAAATGGCCTTAGCGCGTACACGCGGAAGTGACAAAGCGTGTAATTGGTGGAAATGGCCTTAGCACGTACACGCGGAAGTGACAAAGCGTGTAATTGGTGGAAATGGCCCTAGCGCGTACACACGGAAGTGACAAAGCGTGTAATTGGTGGAAATGGCCCTAGCGCGTACACGCGGAAGTGACACTGGACGTGTGGGCCTGCATAAAAGGTACGTGTAGAACACCATTTCCTTGTACGTGCTTTTCATGGAGAGCGAGTGGGTGAAATCTGTACTTCTTGTCGTTTCACACGCGATTTACTTCACGGCGTTTCAAGTTCGTACTCCCTGTTACCTCTGACAGCTTTTTCTCTTTTTTCTCTTTTTCTGGTTTTCCTGGGCCTGTTCCCTCAAACAGCGTTCCCTTCTACTGTTGTCCTGTCTCCTCAGACAGCGTACAATTCTTCTTTTGGCAGGGGTGTTGCCAACGCGCACACGCGCTTCTTTTCCACGCTCTTTTTCCTGGCAGACGGTGAGTCACGCACGTATCTAACATCTGTGCTTGCCCCGTGTGTAGCCTACCCCTTCAGAGGTCATTCTAGGCTGCGTGTGATACGCATACGTTCATTCTTGTGTTACTGGGTGCCACAGCGTAGTGCAGGTTTATTTTTCCGCACACGTGGTTGTTAGGCGGAAACCTGTGCAGTTCCCTCTGGGACCACTGCAAAAGATTTAGGACTACAGGCGTTGGCGGTGAACCCACTTGGTAGCAGTCTGTACCACACAGATTCACTTGGTAGCTGTGGCTGAGCAGTCAGACTTCTCTCAAGAAAAGTTGAGCAGTATGTGGAGTATACAAAATAGGGCAATTCTTCACAGCAAGACAAGCACACACGCAACGAGGCTTAGTGTAAAGATATCAAGGTATTTATTTATAACAGAACATCTATGAAAAACACTATAGCAAATTCACGGCAAACAAATCAAACACAATTACTATACGAAGTAGAAAATGATCAATCCCCCTAGCAAAATATCGACAACTCTAGGTTCTACCGGTACCACTTATTTCCAGACAGAGGTGTATACCTCAACCTAGATGACACTCGAATATTAGTTAGGACGGGAGAGAAAAAGATAGGCAGGTTACGAAATCAACACAGTTCGATCCTATCGGATAAAATGCAAGGCAGGAAGGCAAGAATCACAATAGATCGTAAAGTTCAGAGGCCAGGCCCACTCGGAGAGAGGCAAGGCGCGATGTCCCAAAAAGTCTCTAGTGGAGATGCATTCAAGTCTGTATTGCAAATTGTTATCGGTAGATTGAACCAGTTCAGAACAACGAATGAGAAAAGCTTGGAGGCGACCCAACGGAACGGAGAGGATTAAGACACCTCACTTGAACCGATCGAAAGGGAAGCCAGGCGTACACGGTACCTTGTTGTGGAGGGCAGCTCCGGCGGGGGCAGTTGTTCCTGGTGGTGGATGCACGTCGGGTCTTGGCCAAGAGTAGAGATGATCTCGTCGTCGAAGGAAAGTGAAGTCCGGTGCACCACCAGGGAAGAGACCAGCCACGGAGTGCTCCGTCACAAGGCACCACCTTTTGGTCGCGGTACAGGGGTAGTGGCTCTCCGG
Source organism: Ambystoma mexicanum (assembly GCF_040938575.1). Taxonomy (NCBI): domain Eukaryota; kingdom Metazoa; phylum Chordata; class Amphibia; order Caudata; family Ambystomatidae; genus Ambystoma; species Ambystoma mexicanum. The sequence goes on along the minus strand of NC_090927.1, from coordinate 500,160,149 downwards.
TTGCCGAGGTGCTCTGCACGGGCAATTCGACCACTGCGTCCTAAGGCGAATAAAAAGCAAAGGGGACTGGTTGTTCCCACCAGTCAGGGGAAGAGACTCTCCGGCAGGGAGATCTCCTCTGTCGTCGGGAAGTGGTGAGTCGGCTCAGCAGGGCTCCACCGGAGGTGTCGTCGTTGCAGGTCGGCTCAGCGTTACCCTCGTCGGATTCTTAGGTCCTGTGGCGACTTCTGAAGATCCAGTCCCAAAAGCCCTGCTTTTATGCAGAAGACCCCCATTCATTCAGCCTAGCTGTCAATCAACACATGCTAAGTGGTGAGCAGGAAGGCTCACCACCTGGGCCAATCACTCCAGAGTGCGACCGGAGTTGGCAAGGCAACTCGGTCCAGGGTGCCTAAACCCCCTCCCTGTGGTAACCCAGACAGAATGGCACCACTTTGGAGAGTCTCTGTACAGAGCCCGCCAAAAGTGGAAAAAAGGGCTCGACCTTTGGTTTAGGAGTCACAGAGATGAACACAGATGCCATTTTAAAACCGAGTTCTGGCAGAAAATACCACTCGATAAACTTATTTAAGATAAGTAGATCGGTGGTACGTCAAAGATTAATGAGAAAAAGTATCAATCTCCTTAGGAAACCCGACCCTGGTAAAAATACCAAGGAGGGCCTTAGCCACAGCCGGAGCTGTAACAGCTACTATTTTTAACCTATTTATATTGGACATGGGTAAGAATTTTATTGATATCAACTCAGATGCCCCAAAACTTGGGCCGCATCAAATTGCATGGCTATTATATGCGGATGATCTTATTTTAATCTCTAAAACGCCGGCCGGTCTACAGCGGCTACTACAAGGGCTTTCATTGTATGTTCAAAGAAACCATATGGCTGTTAACTTAAGCAAAACACAGATCATGCAATGTTATAATAATAAAATAAAATGTCGCCCCCTAAAATCGCCCGTCTGGACTTTTCAGGAAGAGATTATCTCAATCACCCCGCAATACAAATACTTAGGAGTGATTATTAATAATCTGAAGTGTGACACCCCCTATGTGCAGGATATAAAACAAAAATTGCAAACATTAACAAGTCAAGCTAAAGTCCTTTTGCAAAAATTTGGTAAATTCACATGTTCGCAGATATTGTTATATTATACGCAAAAAGTTTTACCAATAATAACATACGGCTCAGAATGTAAATTACCAAGAGACCGTATGTTTTGGGATCGACTGGAGGCAAAATTCTGGCGGTCAGTGCTTAAGTTACCGAATTCAACACCAGGGCCTTTGATACGATATGAGTTGGGTGCTCTTTCAATGTTTGTATTTTATGCATGGAAACTGTGTTCGCTAATGAAGAAATTTCTGCTGTGCACTAATTGTTCGGATTTATCTTATATATTGGCCACATATATGTTGAAATCCACACACTTCTTTCCCAATAAGTGGAGAAATTCTGTTACCAATCTGTTAGTAGAGGCCGACATAACCATTGAACTGCTTCTAACTAATCCCAATCGTGCCCAGAGAAAATTATATCAGCATGACTGGATCTGCACTTTAGAGCTTTGCTCACAGTACAAAGATTATTGCAGCCTGCCTTTTGGTACGAAAAGAATGAGAGTTGCAGCCTCCTATTTACTTAAATTTCCCTCGCACCATTTTAGAAACAACTATCTTCGATTTAGATTTAATTTGTGGCCCACTAGAGAAATTTTAGCTCGAAGAGGTCAAATAACAAAACAAGAAAATAAATGTCGGTTTTGTCAATTACCAGAGTGCGAGGAAACTTTAAAACATTTGATAGTAGGTTGCCCCTCACTAAAGGATTTACGTTGTAAATATTTTAAAAAACTGTATGAAAACTATACCTGTTTAACTAAAGATGTACTGTGGTCTAGAATATTCTCCTCACCTCTCCAAGCTGTTCGTATAGCCACAGTCCAATTTCTGCTAGCCCTAAATCTTGAGACGAGCCCCTAAATAGATGACATGTGTTTTCCAACTAATACCTCCTTGCTGGTGGATCACTAGTGGTTCCAATGATGTGGAATTTGAATCTATTTGGATTGATTTTAGATGAAAACTCAGATGATGTATACATATGAATTGTGATTTTATTATTTTTTTTGCTGTTAATGAGAAACAATTGAAGGTTGAAGTGGTGAGTTTGTAGGGTTTTGTTGAATGCAGATTTTGAGCTTGATTCTATCCTGTTTTAATTTGTGATCAATTGTGTTATATATTAAATTGAAAGGTTGATTTTCAACCAACCAATAAAATAAAAATAAAAAAAAAAAAAAATCAATCTCCAACAATGGGACGAATCCCATAGGGTTATGTTCGGGGTCGAACATAACAAGTAGTTTCCACTGCCACCAGCCAAAACTCGACGAGGGGGGACGGGACAGTGCCCCCTCGAGTAACAGATCCAGGGTTAATCGAATTAACCCCTACTAGTACGTCCACAATAAGATGGTTGGTACTAGTTCTGTTAGTAAATTTAGGTCTAGTAAAGCCAATGGTGACTTTACATGCCCGGGGAGACAGTAGTCAGTCCCCGGGTATGGAGTCTATGGTGGGGGACCCGCTAGGGCGCCCCCGTGTTACGACACATAGGGTGCGGTGTAACACACATAGAAAAACATATGAGACCCTATGGAGTAAAAGACCCCATAGCCCATCGAACACATTGACATTTCAAAGGAATTACACACATACATGTCCAAGAGTGGGAGAAAAGAGTCTCACTCTTGGCAGGATGGAAAAAAACAAACTCCAGAAATCCAGCAAAGCTGCTGGGGGACTCACTGGGTTAGGAAATTCAGCCTAAACAGAGAATTCTCCCTAACACTCGCCCCCCCCAGACTAAGGGACAGGAGGATTTAATCCACTCCTGGATGAATCTCATACCTCTAGTCGATGACATACATCCTAGAGAGACCATCAGCATTTTGGTGGTGACACCCTGACCTGTGCTCAATGGTGAAATCAAACCCTTGCAGGCAGATCGACCATCTCAATAGTTTTGGGTTCTCCCCTTTCATCTGCATTAACCATCTCAAGGGTTGGTGGTCAGTCTGAATAACAAAAGTAGAACCATACAAGTACGGCCTAAACTTCTTCAGAGCCCACACGATAGCAAAGCACTCTCTTTCGATTGTTGCCCACCTTGTTTCAGGATCCTTCAGCTTGCGGCTGATGAAGCAAACGGGGTGCTCCCTACCTTTCCCATCCAGTTGACTGAGTACGGCACCTATCCCTACATTGGAAGCGTCTGTCTGCACAATGAAGTGTTGGCGGTAATCAGGAGCTCTGAGTACTGGGGCTTGGCAAAGAGCCTGTTTCAGGTTTTCAAAAGCCTGATTGCACTCCTCGTTCCATTTAACCTTTTTTGGAAATTTGGGCGAGGAGATGACATTCAGTGGAGAAGCTATGGTCCCATAGTTCTCTATGAAATTCCTGTAATACCCAGTGAGGCCTAGGAAGGCTCTCACCTGGGTTTGAGTAGTCGGTGTTGTCCAATTTTGCACAGCTTCAATGTTACTGAGCAAAGGCCTTATTTCTCCACCGCCTATCTCATGCCCAAGATAGACTACCTTACTCTGTCCAATTTGGCATTTACTTGCCTTTATGGTCAGATTGGCTCATCCAAGAGCCTGCAAAACATCTCTCAGGTGGATTACATGTTCTTCCCTGGAATTGCTGAACACTGCGATGTCATCCAAGTATGCCATGCAGAAGTCCTCCATCCCATTCAGAACCTGGTTTACCATCCGTTGAAACGTAGCAGGTGCATTCTTCAGTCCGAAAGGCATTACCTTAAACTGGTATAAGCCAACGGGAGTAGAAAATGCAGTTTTCTCCTTGGCATGGTCTGTCAGGGCTATTTGCCAATAGCCTGACGTCAAGTCAAATGTGCTGAGGAACTTGGCGGCGCCAAGTTTATCCACCAACTCATCTGTTCTTGGCAAAGGGTGGGCATCAGTCGTGGTGACTGCATTAAGAGCTCGATAATCCACGCAGAATCTAAGTTCTTTAGATCCGGCCTTTGGTACTAACACAACTGGGCTAGACCATGGACTAGTAGAGGGCTCTATTACCCCGAGATCAAGCATCTTGCTGACCTCACCTTTGATGTGGGTTTGTACGTTTTCTGACATGCGGTATCCTCTGCTTTTGACCGGCAGACAATCACCAGTGAGTATGTCGTGCTGGCCCCAAGGGGTCAAGCCTGGTGAAAGCGAGAACAGAGAGGCAAACTGATTCAACATAGATTTGCACTCTTCTTGTTGCTCGGGTGTCAGATTGGAGGAGAGATTCACTCCTTCAATTTTTTCATCTAAAGGTAAGCCTCTGAGGAGATCCCGAAGAGCTTCACTCTCTTCTTCTTCCTCTGATGATGCTAGAAGCAACGCCCCTACATCAGGTCGCGAGACATACGCTTTAAGTCGGTTGGTGTGAAAGACTGTCGGAGCCTCCTTGGGATTGCCCAAGTCCACCAGATAGTTAACCTCTCCGAGTTTACCCACTACTCGGTAGGGTCCCATCCACTTATCTTGCAAGGCCCTCTGCCTTGTTGGGATCATAACGAGAACGAGCTGGTCTTGAGCGAACTCAACCATGTTAGCCTTTTGATCGTGCCAGTGCTTGACCAATACTTGTCCAGCTTTCAAGTTATCGCTTGCTTCCGTCATCATGTGCGACATTCTCCTCTGGAGACCTATCACGTAGTCAGTCACTCTGACTGGCTTGGGGGAAGGAGCACTCTCCAACCCCTCCTTAATCAGGGCCAATGGACCTCTGACGGGATGGCCATAGAGTAGTTCGAAGGGAGAATAACCTACTCCCTCCTGAGGGACTTCTCTATAAGCAAAGAGAAGGCATGGCAATAGAAGGTCCCACTTACGCTTAAGGGGTTCCTCTAGAGCACCTATCATGCTCTTCATGGTTCGGTTGAACCGTTCTACCAACCCATTGGGTTGTGGGTGGTAAGCCGTTGAGAACTTGTAAGTTACTCCGCAGGTTTTCCACATGACTTTCATGTAGTGGGACATAAAGTTTGACCCCTGTCAGAGATTACTTCCTTAGGAAACCCGACCCTGGTAAAAATACCAAGGAGGGCCTTAGCCACAGCCGGAGCTGTAACAGTCCTCATAGGAATTGCCTCAGGATACCTAGTAGCATGGTCTACTACAACAAGTATAAACCTGTTGCCTGAGGAGGTTGGAAGATCAAGGGGACCAATGATGTCAATCCCTACTCTCTCAAATGGGACTCCCACAACCGGGAGAGGCACTAACGGTGCCACGTTCTTGGATCCAACCTTACCAGAGATCTGGCAGGTGTGGCAGCTCCTGCAGTGTTTTTCTACTTCGGCCCCCATCTTTGGCCAATAGAAGTAGAGCGAGAGCCTTTCCTTAGTCTTCTTGAAACTCAAGTGACCAGCCAAAGAAATCTCGTGGGCTAACTGCAAGAACTGTGGTCTGTTCTCTTGGGGTACTACAAGTCGTTTGTAGTCTCGAGGTGCAGACTCGGTCGGTTCACTGTAGAAGAGGCCATCTTCCCAGTGCAACCTGTATTTCCCAGTTTCTTGCCCTTCAGCCTGAGCTTCTGCCTGATGGCGAAGACCTTCCAGAGTTGGACATTCTCTCTGTCCCTTACTGAAGTCTGCCCTGCTGGGTCCACCTTCTGCCAGTAAAGACTGCAGCTCAGGATGGTCAATAGGATCCAGATCTCCAATGAGTTCCTGGCCTTCCATTAGCTCTTCCTCAGAGTCTAATTCTACCACGCAGGGTTGTACCTCCCTCTCAGCCTCGACTGGAGGTGGAGTTACGGGTGTGACGTTGGACAACCGCGGGGAAGTCCGTGTCGGCTGCACTGGAATGCTGGCGGCTGGTTTCGGGATAGAAGTCTTAGGTTTCCCCTTCGCTTCTGATTTCTTGGAGACAGCGGCCAACAATTCCAGTGGAGCAGGAGTGATTTCTTTCTTCATCATCTCCTGGAGAGTACCGCGCATGGTCCTCTCTCGTGCGGGTCTGGTTAGCTCCTGTAACCGTTTACTAGGAGGTCTGGGAGTATGCGATACAACTCCGAGAGTTTTCAAAATGTTGCCCAACAGTACGAGTCCTGGTACCTCACTCTGTATGCTGACAGGTATTTTCACAGTCATGTCGTTACACTGGATGAGAACTGGTAATTGGGGAAGCATCTGCAGAGGCCCTCCAGCTAACTTGGTGAGGCGTTTGGGTGCCTTAGCAACATCCTCAGCCTGAAAAAACGATTTATCCACCACAGTTATGCTGGCCCCAGTGTCCCTAATGGCAGGAGTCTCCTGACCATTCACCTGGACACTGTCCTTATAATACTCTTTAGTATTATCGGGAATAGAATTATAGACATCTAAATTCTGTTGTTCCCACAACCCCAGAGATACTAAAGAAACGCTGGCTGAGATGGAATGCCAGTGCTTGTGGTTCCTATAGATGTGCTCAGATGCCCTGGGGGGACGTAGAGCCACATGGGTGCAGTCGATGGCACCTAGCACTTTGGGGAATCGTGCCACACCGTAAAAATCCAGGGCGGCAGCATGCCTTTCTGCAGGTGTTCTGGGCAGGTATATGTGCCTGCGGACTGATGGGCGTGCAGTGATGATGTTCAAGACCTGCTGTAGGCAGCGTGACTGCGTGGCCTGTGACACCCCACCCACTATGGCACTTGTCCGCTGAAATTATCCAGTGGTTAAGAAGTGCAGTACATTGAGGACCTTCTCCAGGGGGCTGAGTGCTTGGGAGCACAGGGTGGGTGATGTGAGGTCATCCTCCCACTCACTCACCAGGTCCAGTATTATGTGTGGTGGAAACCTGTACGTCCCATACACCTGGTCATCAGGCATCCCAAAAAGGCTGGTTCTGGGTGTGAAAATTCTGGCCCTGACTATCCTCCTCCTCCTCCTTTGGTAGCCCACGGCCACTGCTGCTAGGAACGGTATATTCATCCTGGCGTCTGAGCTTGTTAGTTTTTTGCGCGCAATTTTATGCGTCGCGGGTCGACGTATGCCTGCTTCCTACTGGCGTACGTGTTTCTTTGCGCGTGTTGTAGGCGAGCGTGTGAAACTTCCCGCGCACCCCTGAAATCCACGTACCCAGGCAAATAGCGTGTGGAAATTCCTGCGCACCCCGGAATACACGTGCGCTGATGTACTCGCGTGTGTAAGTGCCCACGCACCCCTGAAATACACGTACATAGGCCAATCGCGTGTACGTGCACTTTTGTCCAATTACACGCGATGACACTCTGACGTGCAGTCTTTCCACATGTGCTCTGTCATCACGTACTATGAGGGAAACACCCGTGCAGGTCACGTCACAGACGCGCTTACGCGCTGAGGGCCTTTGGTCCAATAGAATCGCGTATGCGTGCTGCCGCTTTTACGCGCTAAGGGCCTTTCCTCGAATTTCACGCTGACGTGCAGGATTTTCACGTGCCAAATCACTCCGTATCAAGCTGGCCACGCGAAAAGACATGGAAGACCACGCTCCTGCCCAGAAGGCCGAATTACTGCTCCCCTGTGCCCCGAGCAGCCTCCCACGTGCCATCTGCTGCTGCCTGCCTGCCTGCCTGCCTGCTGCCACCGTGCCCTGCCATCTGGTGCCTGCACATCAGCCATCTGCAGGGGTCCAGTTGCTGTGTCCACCCCTGCTGGAACAGAAGACTCCCGACTGGGATAACATCCGCTCCACAGCCCAGCTCCAGGACCCAGTTGCCCACCCACTCCTGCCTCTGGGGTTGCCATGTCGGGCACTTCGACATCTGGCACCAGTGGCAACCCCAGGCCAGAGGGGCATAGGGGCACCAGCTTCACTGCCACCGAAGTTGTGTCCTGGTGGAGCATGTCCTGGGGCAGTATGATGCCCTCTTCGGATCGTCCCGCGCCAGCAAGGAAGGACGGGAGAGGATCTGGGCCGACTGTGTGGTTGCCATCAATGCGGAGGGGGTGGCAACCCGCAACGTCCAGAAGATCAAGAAGCGCTGGGAGGACTTGAGGTCCAGGACCCTCGTGAAGGCCCGGCGCCTCGTGGAGGGGAGCCGGGGGCGCATGAGTTCCATCCAGATGAGGGTCCTGGAACGCGTACGCCCAGCGCTCCACGCCCAGATCCTTGAGAGGGAGACCCGTCTGGAGTTGAGCGGTAAGTGGCCAAGCATTGCTGTGTGAGACAGGGCATGTTGCGGTGTGCTGGTTGTCTGATACTTGCCTGGATGTGTGACATAGGCCATGTACGCATGTATGTGTGCAGGGACATCCTGGTAATGCATGTGCGACCAGTGATGTGTGAACCACATGGTCGTTGCATGTGTTTAAATCCGACATGGGGAGCCCTATGCAGATTTTACACATGAGAGCATGCCAGTCTCTGTTCCTGGACATGGGTGGGGGTGAGGTATGGGTGCTGATGCCAGGTACATATATGGTAGCCATGTCTGTGTGCCTGACCTGCGTGTCTGTGACTTGTGAATGCCATGGATGCATGACACATGTCTGTGACAATGTACAGATTCACTGATGCAGCCTAGTTATCCTTGTATCCGCTGTGTTTGGGGTGTATGGGGCCAGATGGATGTGACTGAGGTGAAGTGTGTGCATGTGATAGGCATGACCCATGATGCATGTGAATTCCATATCATTGTATGTTTCAAGAGTCCATTGGAAATGTATGGAAATGTCCATGGCATGCACCATGCCTGTTACTGTGTGTGTTTTGCCTGGACTGACCCATGTGTTGTGGAGGGACATGATGGAAGTGTACTTTGACAGTGGTACTCATCTGCTATTGCTTCCTGTCTAGGGGACCATTGTACAGTACCCTGATGCTTGTGTTCTATGTCTCCCTCTACGCAGCGGATAGTGAAGAAGAGGGCGGAGACGGCGCTGTGGAGCAAGGCGGCGGGGATGCCCCCACGGCTGCAGCGGAAGGGGTGGGTGAGCCCCCACAGGGGCCTGCTACGGCGGAAGACGGTGAGAAGCCATCCAGGTTGGTGGTTTCCACAGAGGAGGAGGAGGCCGCCACTGAGGCGCACATGGGGCCTGGTGGGGGCATCCCTGCTGGTGCAAGTGGTGCAGTCCAGGGGCAGGAGGCAGCACAGGTCACCGTGGAGGGGCCTGTGCATGTCGCTGTCCCTGACCCTGTGAGTGCACCACCATGCACCAGCAGGGATGCCCCATCCCAGGCCCGTCCGCAGGTAGAGGGGATGTCCATGTCACCTGACTCTCCTCCACCTGCGGACGAGGGCAACCGTGGCCGCATGGAGAAGGTCCTGATTGGGGTCGCGATGCTCGCGGGTGCAATTCGTGATGACGTGCGTGCTTCCCGGGAGGAGCACGCACGTCATCACGAAGAGCACCATGCCGACGTGGCCCAATTGGGATCTTCCATGTTCGGGGGTTTCCTGCATGTGTCGGCCAATCTGGCGGCCCTCTTCTCCTCTGTGGAGGCTATACGCCGGTCGTTCTCCTTGCCGTCTTCCGGCCCAGATGCCACCAGGGCCCGCTGTGGACCTGCCCTGACCAATGCAGCCAGCTCGGTGGGGATCCCATCCCTGCCACAGTCGGGAGTCAGAGGTTAAGCAGGGGTGGACACCACAGCAACTGTACCCCAGCAGATGGAGGATGTGCCGGCATCATCAGGCAGGGCACGTGCACAACGGCGTCGGTGGATTCCATCAGCCTGGATGCCGTCGTGCTGGCAGAGGCGGTTGCGTCGGAGGCAGCAGCAGAGTCAACGTGGGAGGCATCATGGCTCGGGGCCATCAACATCGTAGGGGCAGGCATCGGCCGGAGGGCAGGAGGACCCAGGACGGGAAGTGTCTTCCGTGTGGCTGCGGTTGGGCCAGCAGATAGGTGCGGAGCGGCGGTGGGCGGAAGAGGTGCGGCTCACGGTGGTCAGGGCGGAGAACTCCATGCGGAGGGCCCTGAGGCGGGCCGAGTGCCTTGAGGCAATCCGCAGGGGGTTGGAGGAGGAGATGGCGTCGTCCCTGCGGACCCTCAGGGCCATGGAACAGGACCGCCTCCGGGACATCGAAGAGGAGTTTGATGATGTCCTGGCCCGGAACACCACAGAGTGAGCCGCTGGACTTGCCCGCCGCCTTTGTATATAGTTCTTTAGTTTTAGGTTTCCTTTGTTTCTTCTTATGATTTGGAGTCGACGGACACTGCTCCACTTTTTGTATATAGTTGCATTTAAGTTCGGGTTTTTTCCTTTGTTCAGTTGGGCTCATGGACCCTTGGATGTTTTGTACATAGTTCTTCATTGGATTGTTTTATTTTTTTAGTTTTTATTTATTCACCATGGAGCAATGGTCTTTGCATTTATTTTTCTCTCTTGGATTGATTTTATTTTTACTGTGACTTTGGAAAACATTTTTTTGAATTGGGATTTGTAGTTTTAATTTTTTTTAAGGACATGCAGCTTGTCTTTTTTTATTGACATTGTAGTTTGTTTCATTTCATTTACATTCAATTTTTTTTAATACAATTTTGTTTTCATACTTCACTGTGTGGTATCATCTCATTGGTTTCATGCATGTCATGTTGGGTGTTTCCCATTCAATTGCAACCATTTGTGTGACGGACATGGGTTCATTTGCTTTATGAACATTGGGGGTGTAACATGTAATTTCCTTTTCCATGTGGGTGAATGGGTTACTTGGTAGGGCCTTTTGGCTGTGGAGGCTGACCATAACGCACATGATTGGGGATTGTGAGGACCTGGGTGCCGGGGGACATGGGTGGGAGCCTGGTGGAGGCTGCCCATGGTGGCTGGGGGGTGGGGGTGATAGGGCACATGAGTGGGGGCCTGGTGGAGGATGCCCTTGGTGGCTGGGGAGTGGGGGTGATAGGGAACATGAGTGGGGGCCTGGTGGAGGCTGCCCCTGCACTGCTGGGGGGTGGGGTGGGTGGGAGACATGAGTGGGGGCCTGGTGGCAGGTGCCCCACAGTGCAAGGGGGTGGGGGTGCAGGGAGACATGAGTGGGGGCCTGGTGGAGGGTGCCCCTCAGTGCTGGGGGGTGAGGGTGGTGGGGGACATGAGTGGGGGTATGGTGGAGGGTGCCCCTGGTGGCTGGGGGGTGGGGTTGATAGGAAACATGAGTGGGGGCCTGGTGGAGGCTGCCCCTGCACTGCTGGGGGGTGGGGTGGGTGGGAGACATGAGTGGGGGCCTGGTGGCAGGTGCCCCACAGTGCTGGGGGGTGGGGGTGGTGGGGGACATGAGTGGGGGCCTGGTGGAGGGTGCCCCTGGTGGCTGGGGGATGGGGGTGATAGGGAACATGAGTGGGGGCCTGGTGGAGGCTGCCCCTGCACTGCTGGGGGGTGGGGTGGGTGGGAGACATGAGTGGGGGCCTGGTGGCAGGTGCCCCACAGTGCTGGGGGGTGGGGGTGCTGGGGGACATGAGTGGGGGCCTGGTGGAGGGTGCCCCACAGTGCTGGGGGGTGGGGGTGATAGGGGACATGAGTGGGGGCCTGGTGGAGGGTGCCCCTGGTGGCTGGGGGGTGGGGGTGATAGGGAACATGAGTGGGGGCCTGGTGGAGGCTGCCCCTGCAATGCTGGGGGGTGGGGTGGGTGGCAGACATGAGTGGGGGCCTGGTGGCAGGTGCCCCACAGTGCCGGGGGGTGGGGGTGCTGGGGGACATGAGTGGGGGCCTGGTGGAGGGTGCCCCTGGTGGCTGGGGGGTGGGGGTGATAGGGAACATGAGTGGGGGCCTGGTGGAGGCTGCCCCTGCACTGCTGGGGGGTGGGGTGGGTGGGAGACATGAGTGGGGGCCTGGTGGCAGGTGCCCCACAGTGCTGGGGGGTGGGGGTGCTGGGGGACATGAGTGGGGGCCTGGTGGAGGGTGCCCCACAGTGCTGGGGGTGGGGGTGATAGGGGACATGAGTGGGGGCCTGGTGGAGGGTGTCCCTGGTGGCTGGGGGGTGGTGGTGATAGGGAACATGAGTGGGGGCCTGGTGGAGGCTTCCCCTGCACTGCTGGGGGGTGGGGTGGGTGGTAGACATGAGTGGGGGGCTGGTGGCAGGTGCCCCACAATGCTGGGGGGTGGGGGTGCTGGGGACATGAGTGGGGGCCTGGTGGAGGGTGCCCCTGCACTGCTGGGGGGTGGGGGTGCTGGGGGACATGAGTGGTGGCCTGGTGGAGGGTGCCCCTGCACTGCTGGGGGGTGGGGTTGCTGGGGGACATGAGTGGTGGCCTGGTAGAGGGTGCCCCTCAGTGCTGGGGGGTGGGGGTGGTGGGGGACATGACTGGGGGCCTGGTGGAGGGTGCCCCACAGTGCTGGGGGGTGGGGGTGGTGGGGGACATGAGTGGGGGCCTGGTGGCAGGTGCCCCACAGTGCTGGGGGGTGGGGGTGCTGGGGGACATGAGTGGGGGCCTGGTGGAGGGTGCCCCTGCACTGCTGGGGGGTGGGAGTGCTGGGGGACATGAGTGGTGGCCTGGTGGAGGGTGCCCCTCAGTGCTGGGGGGTGGGGGTGGTGGGGGACATGAGTGGGGGCCTGGTGGAGGGTGCCCCTTGTGGCTGGGGGGTGGGGGTGATAGGGAACATGAGTGGGGGCCTGGTGGAGGCTGCCCCTGCACTGCTGGGGGGTGGGGTGGGTGGGAGACATGAGTGGGGGCCTGGTGGCAGGTGCCCCTCAGTGCTGGGGGGTGGGGGTGGTGGGGGACATGAGTGGCGGCCTGGTGGCAGGTGCCCCACAGTGCTGGGGGGTGGGGGTGGTGGGGGTCATGAGTGGGGGCCTGGTGGCAGGTGCCCCACAGTGCTGGGGGGTGGGGGTGCTGGGGGACATGAGTGGGTGCCTGGTGGAGGGTGCCCCTGCACTGCTGGGGGGTGGGGGTGCTGGGGGACATGACTGGTGGCCTGGTGGAGGGTGCCCCTCAGTGCTGGGGGGTGGGGGCGGTGGGGGACATGAGTGGGGGCCTGGTGGAGGGTGCCCCTGGTGGCTGGGGGGTGGGGGTGATAGGGAACATGAGTGGGGGCCTGGTGGAAGCTGCCCCTGCACTGCTGGGGGGTGGGGTGGGTGGGAGACATGAGTGGGGGCCTGGTGGCAGGTGCCCCACAGTGCTGGGGGGTGGGGGTGCAGGGAGACATGAGTGGGGGCCTGGTGGAGGGTGCCCCTCAGTGCTGGGGAGTGGGGGTGGTGGGGGACATGAGTGGGGGCCTGGTGGAGGGTGCCCCTGGTGGCTGGGGGGTGGGGGTGATAGGGAACATGAGTGGGGGCCTGGTGGAGGCTGCCCCTGCACTTCTGGGGGGTGGGTGGGAGACATGAGTGGGGGCCTGGTGGAGGCTGCCGCTGTAATGCTGTCGGGTGGGGGTGCAGGGAGACATAAGTGGGGGCCTGGTGGAGGGTGCCGCTCAGTGCTGGGGGGTGGGGGTGCTGGGGGACATGAGTGGTGGCCTGGTGGAGGGTGCCCCTGCACTGCTGGGGGGTGGGGGTGCTGGGGGACATGAGTGGTGGCCTGGTGGAGGGTGCCCCTCAGTGCTGGGGGGTGGGGGTGGTGGGGGACATGAGTGGGGGCCTGGTGGAGGCTGCCCCTGCACTGCTGGGCTGACATGAGTGGCGGCCTAGTGGCAGGTGCCCCACAGTGCTGGGGGGTGGCGGTGGTGGGAGACATGAGTGGGGGCCTGGTGGAGGCTGCCCCTGCACTGCTGGGGGGTGGGGGTGGTGGTAGACATGGGTGGGGCCCTGGTGGAGGCTGCCCATGGTGGCTGGGGGGTGGGGGTGATAGGGGACATGAGTGGGGGCCTGGTGGAGGGTGCCCCTCAGTGCTGGGGGGTGGGGGTGTGTGGGAGACATGAGTGGGGGCCTGGTGGAGGGTGGCCCACAGTGCCGGGGGGTGGGGGTGCTGGGTGACATGAGCAGGTGTGCAGGGTAGTCCCCTGTGGTGTCGGCTGCCTGCAGGGGCTGTGGAGGGTGTACAGGGAATACCTGGGAGCACCCAGCCAAATCGCGTGTAGAATTTCCCGCGTACCCCTGAAATACACGTACCCGGGCAAATCGCGTGTAGAATTTCCCGCGTACCTCTGAAATACACGTACCCGGCCAAATCGCGTGTGGAACTTCCCGCGCACCCCTGAAATCCACGTACCCTGCCAAATCGCGTGTGAAACTTCCCGCACACCCCTGTAATCCACGTACCCAGCCAAATCGCGTGTGAAACTTCCCACGCCCCCCTGAAATCCACGTACCCGGCCAAATCGCATGTGGAACTTCCCGCGCACCCCTGAAATCCACGTACCCAGCGAAATCGCGTGTGGAACTTCCCGCGCACCCCTGGAATCCACGTACCCAGCCAAATCGCGTGTGAAACTTCCTGCGCACCCCTGGAATCCACGTACCCAGCGAAATCGCGTGTGAAACTTCCTGCGCACCCCTGGAATCCACGTACACAGCCAAATCGCGTGTGAAACTTCCTGCGCACCCCTGTAATCCACGTACCCAGCCAAATCGCGTGTGAAACTTCCCGCGCCCCCCTGAAATCCACATACCCGGCCAAATCGCGTGTGGAACTTCCCGCGCACCCCTGAAATCCACGTACCCAGCGAAATCGCGTGTGAAACTTCCCGCGCACCCCTGGAATCCACCTACCCAGCCAAATCGCGTCTGAAACTTCCCACGCACCTCTGGAATCCACGAACCCAGCCAAATCGCGTGTGGAACTTCCCGCGCACCCCTGAAATCCACGTACCCAGCCAAATCGCGTGTGAAACTTTCCGCGCCCCCCTGAAATCCATGTACCCGGCCAAATCGCATGTGGAACTTCCCGCGCACCCTGAAATCCACATACCCAGCGAAATCGCGTGTGGAACTTCCCGCGCACCCCTGGAATCCATGTACCCAGCCAAATCGCGTGTGAAACTTCCTGCGCACCCCTGGAATCCACGTACCCGGCCAAATCGCGTGTGGAACTTCCCGCGCACCCCTGAAATCCACGTACCCAGCGAAATCGCGTGTGAAACTTCCCGCGCACCCCTGGAATCCACGTACCCAGCCAAATCGCATGTGAAACTTCCCGCGCACCCCTGGAATCCACGTACCCAGCCAAATCGCGTGTGGAACTTCCCGCGCACCCCTGAAATCCACGTACCCAGCGAAATCGCGTGTGAAACTTCCCGCGCACCCGTGGAATCCACGTACACAGCCAAATCGCGTGTGAAACTTCCCGCGCATCCCGAAATACACGCACATGTTATTTTTCAGTCAGCGGGTGTCCGTGTTTGTGGGTACCCCTTTGCACGTCATTTGTCCTGGAGGGCCACAGTATAGGACATTCATCATAGCTGTATATAGGTGCTATTTGTTGGCGCACCTTTTGGCGCACATTTATTACAGGCGCAGAGACGCTACCGCCTGCTTTCTTGTGGCGGTCGTGTTTGTGCTTGTGCGCTGGTTTGACCGTGCGCTGTTTTGCCCTATTTGATTCCATGAATACGTGTTGTAGGCGAGCATGTGGGCGTTCCGCGCACTTGCACCCTGTACTTCCCCCGTGACGCCCACATTTTGGCAAGTTGTTCCCCATTCCGAGTGTTACGCCCCGTGTTCCGCCTACTTTTGTTGTGTGCGCCGCGCTATGTGCGATTTTCGCTGTGGCCTGTGCGATTTTCGCTGTGACCTGGCGCACGCCGTTAGATGGCCTGTGCGCCAACGTGCACCGCGCACTTTTTTAGCGCACATCCGATGGTTTTCTCGCGCACGGCCTTCCTTGAATCGATGTGCGCTGCTTTTCGTGCGATTTTCGCACTTGCACTGCGATTTTCACTATTCCACTGCGAATCGCACATTTTTGGCCACTTGCGCCGCGCTAATTATTCCATGAATCGGCCTGTAAATTCTGGACTGTCAATCATTTGAGCGGTTTGTGTACCTTTTGGTACCAGACCAAGATAATATTTCAATCTGTGAGCTGGTTATCAACGCTTATCAGGATATGGTCGGTGATCAGTCCACTACTTACTACAAGTCAACATTAAGAAAATATTAGTGTCAAAAGTATTTGATGCTTTTGTTGCAGCGATATAGAGATAATGGTACAACATTAATTCCAACATTTTGAAGTTTGTACACAGTCACATTTCAATAGCACAGATAACATTTGAAACTGTTGGAATTATATTCCACAATGTAGTAAGTATTCACAGTGGCCATTATACCAGTTGACTGTGACAAGAAAGTTGCTTGTCTGCAAGGATTGTTAAGCTTCTTTCAAGACTAAGGGGGTAATTCATAGAATTCAGCGCGTAAGTGGTGCACGCGGCTGGTGCACAGTGTGCGCGTGCGGCAGTCTGCGCCAGCAGCGTGCGGCAAAATGCATTTCCGCGCACAGCGTATTCATGGATTCAAACATCCATAACCAGCCATGGCGCAGAGTGGCGCAGCGACCCTGCAGCAGCACCAGTTACGCCCCCAACCCCTCCCCGTGCGCCATGAACAGCGCACAAATCCCGTACATGGCGCACAGGCCAGTGGACCAGCATACAGCCCCCAACCATGAATACGCTTGTAAAACTCCCTGCGCACTTTCTGCGATCTGGCAACGTATCCGGGCAAGCTGCCCACACATGTACATTTCCCAGAATGTCAAACATGTGCATTGACATTGCTCTGTGCCTGTGACCATGTGACTTTCGGCGATAGGCACCAATCCGAATACACGTACCCCACTGCACGGGGAGAATCACACGCCATAGGCCCTGTGCGAGCGGGATACAAGTATTACGGGGGTGCGCGGGGAGAAACACACGCGATAGGGCCAGTGTGAGTGGGGTACGTGTATTTTGGGGGTGCGCAGGAAGTATTACCCGCGATTGGCCTTGTGCGAGCGGGGTACGTGTATTTCAGGGGTGCGCGGGGAGAATCACACGCGATAGGCCCTGTGCGAGCGGGGTACGTGTATTTTGGGGATGCGCAGGGAGAATCACACGCGATAGGCCTAGTGCGAGCGGGGTACATGAATTTCAGGGGTGCGCAGGTATTTTTACCCATGATTGGCCATGTGCGAGCGGGTTATGTGTATTTCGGGGGTGCGCAGGAAGTTTTACCTGCGATTGGTCTTGTGCGAGCGGGGTACATGTATTACGGGGGTGCGCGGGGAGAATCACACGCGATAGGCCCTGTGCGAGTGGGGTACGTGTATTTCGGGGGTGCGCGGGGGGAATCACACGCGATAGGCCCAGTGCGAGCGTGGTACGTGTATTTCGGGGGTGCACTGAAAAGACAGAATTACACGTCATGACAGGTATGGCATAATAAAACCCTTGAAATTCTGTGAAATACATTAGTTGAAATACCATTAAGGTGAAACAATCCAATGCATGTAACCCTGGAAATTCTGTTTTTAAAGTTTTGTTACGTGACTTTAAGGTGCCAATTTAATGCCCGAAAACCCCTAAAATTGAGCAGGTGCAGAAAGCTATGTGACCTTAACTATGATTCCCCATTGCGCGGCACCTGAGCACACTGATGATACCAGAAATGAGATCACGGATGATATCACATAGGACAATACCAGTGACATGAAGAGTGACATCACTGGTACAGATCACATGTGCAAGAAAGAGGGATAAAACATTTAAAAAGCATGTTTCTTCATATAAGGGTGAATTCAGCTTAGTTGGGGTTTGCATTTAAAAATAATGTTTCTGCGATCTGGCAACGTATCCGGGCAAGCTGCCCACACATGTACATTTCCCAGAATGTCAAACATGTGCATTGACATTGCTCTGTGCCTGTGACCATGTGACTTTCGGCGATAGGCACCATGTTCATGCACACTCACCCTGACATGTACATGTATGTTGACTCCAACCAAGCACTAAATGTAGGCCAAGATGTGTTGGTGTGGGTAAAAACCACTCCAAACACTTTTGACAGCAATTTTGTTTTTCTTTCATAATTTATTGAAGTGATATGCTACATCAATTAAATCAAGATCATTCAGATCTATGCTTCGAGATATGAGCATCGACATGATGCATTACTCTGTAGAACATTCATATATTCATTGGAATTTTTATTTTTCCTAATTGTGAAAGATTTGAATTCATTGTAAACTAAACAGATATCACTAATATACAATACACAATTAGATTCAGGTTCCTACATCGTATTATTATAAAGTTATGAATAATATTAACCATGGCATTTTCTGTCACTTGTGCCATATACACTTATTTAATCAAAATGGGGTGCCTCAGTGCTCCTTAGTGCTCCAACACAGTTAAACATACTTTCATGAGTGGTTTCTACACTTATTTATGAAACCTTTCAATAGGCCATCATGAGTTTGTTATTCAAATACCTTTCACCACCTCCAAGGTTATCCATTACCTCAAACAACTGTTCAGTTCAAATAATAATCTCTTTCCCCACTGAGAAAAGCCTGGTCTTTAGCACTCTATCATTTGCTTTTGAAAGATTTGTTCAAGAACATATCCCAAAGTGGGAGTGATTTTGCTCCAAGCTGAATCTGAGTTCACATGCAGTCAGCACTATGCCAAGCTGAATTTAATACACCAATGTTATTAAATCCTAATACAGAAAACAATATTTTACCATGTACCTGATAATGGATACTCAGAATACATCCACTTATCAATAGGCTGTGCTGCATTAAAAAGTAAATAGTAGCTTAGTTGAGAAATCACAGGTGAATACACAGCTACATTTTTGTTTTTGTCATAACATTTGAAAATATGAAAATAATTCTGTGAAAGGCTAGGATCATTCATTTAACTTTCATATCTCCAAAATCAATGTTTTTTATGGCATGGGCTTGGTTATTTTGCTGGTAATTATATTTAATATGCTTTAGCCTTTATACTCCTTGGATGTGCAGTTCCATTGCACAGGCACGGTTCTCCTTTTTTCATTGCTGTCTCTCAGGATCCTGGTGAAAATGTACCTCTAATTAAAATGATGGGTTCATTCAGTACCTCTGGCTTTACATTGAGGCTGTCTCCAAGTCTTGAGTAGGTGCAGTTCATTATAACAGTTGAATCAGATATGTCACACTTGAAGACCTCTCATTGTATTCCCAGACATAATACGTTTGCCTTTAATTATCCCCCAGATCCTTCCCCCTGACAAATGTCTTGAGTGGGAAGACTGAGGAGCAGGGGTTGTTCAATCAGAGATCAAATAACCTTCATTTCCGGTTGTCGATACAACATTTTTCTTCTCACTCTGGCCAGATATTCCCACTCCTTGATACTGTTGTTTAATTTTTGTGATTCTGTTTCTTTGGCTAAGGATAGTTGGATCTGCACCCCCTTTCCTTCATTAGGGCATGTGACTGACACCCTTTTTCCAGGCCCCCTTTTTCCACTCTTCCGTCTGGGAGTCTGGAAGGAGTACTTAGATATTTAAGTATAGTGGGGGTGAAAGGGCTGATTTAGTATGACAGAATGACAGGGTTTTATATTGTACATACTACCTTACTTCCCTATCGCCTACTGTAGTCCTTACATCCAAATTCCATATGGTTATATTTATTTTATAAACATTACCCAAACATTCATCCTTTCATCAACACATCCTTATTAACCATTTCAAACAGATTCCTTTTCTTAGTCAGAAGTCGTCTCAAAGGAAGGGGGAACTGAATCCTCAATCGGATTATGGGAATTCAGGGGATGACAGATCTTCAGCTACTTCACATGGACCCAACATTTCTCTGTCTGTTTCCTATTTGGTATGCAATGGGGGTGATCTTATCTAAGATCTCATATGACCCACGTACGCTGGGAAGGAATTCTTGCTCCATAGTTTGATTACTACAGAAATGTAAGAGGTAAACTCACCTACCTTATACTCCTTATTGGATGTTAGCAGGTCGTTGTACTTACCACATACCTCTCCTGGTTAATCTGAGCATGAGCAGAAGCATGCTGGAGATGCATATTTTCTACATATTCATAAGTGGTAGAGGCAGTTATCAATGTCTTGTCCTATGTTTGGTACAACCAATGTTAAGGCAAGAGCATTTTTCTGCCACTCATGGGTTTAAAAGGAGACTCTTACTAGGAGAAGTAGGGGTAGACCTCAAATCCATTAGGACAAGTGGTAATTGAAAGTCCTAACTGGGTCCAGAAGCTATCTCAGACGTCTTTCGAATGAACACTATGGTGTTATATCATTCCAACACCATGCTGGATTACAGTAGGTAGGCAACATGTCATTTTTTCTTCAGGTCTAAACTTGCACATCTTAGTCATTACTCCACTGGTAAAATGACTACCCCAGTAAGATTCAATCTGTTGTGGAAAGCCAAAATGAAAAAAGATGTGGTTGATCAATAACATAGCTGTTGTCTCAGCCGAGCAATTTGGAATGGGGTGTCAGTCAACCCACTTGGTGAAGAGACATGTAACGGGAAACATATATTTGTTGTTGCGTGCAGAGCGAGTCACTGGACCAATAATATTGATCGCAACATTAGACCATGTTAATGTCATTCCTATCTTTTGTTGGGAAGCTTGGTGAATGGGAGAACTCAGTTGGAACTGAGCACACACTAGACACCCCATTAAATACATATTCAGATTCTGGCCCATGTGTGTTCCGTAAGCGACTTAATTGCAGTCACTACGTCATGGGCATTATACTTCGAAAAGAGGTGATTGTAACCAGATATGGGTTTCCTACTCAAGTGTCCATTTTGAAGTTTCATCATCTTCTGTAATTTCATAATAAATCAAATGTCTTCCTTTCACTACCAATCTGATTCAGATAAGGGAAAGCTTTCTGGAACTTCTATTTGTAGACTATTCCCAAGATTGGGTCTTCTCTCTATGTCGTAACTAAATCTTTATCAGGAGTATCTCATCTCCATTGAAGAGTAGAAAGCTACCTTTCAGCTTCAGTTTGTAATTGAGTTACTGCTGTTATTTATAGTCCGCTTTGGCAAAAGTTCATGTCAATGTATTTGTGGTGGATTGCTCCAGTTTTGGCTGGTCGATCAGCGACATTGTTTTATCAGAACCTTCATTTTTTGAGTGACCCTTTATTTCCTTCCAAAATAAAGTCATGCTATTTGATTTCACTAAATAATCCATTGTTTCAACTAACTTCCCGTGATTCAGGGGTTTGTGATTTTCACAAAGCATCCTTCTGGCTTTCCAGTTTACAAAGTGCTCAGCAAATCAATTTCGGACATAGTCTGAGTTGCTTATGATTACTATTTCCTGGAGCTGGTGATTTACATGAATAAGAACATATTTACCTTTGGCCATCAATTCCACCTCCCAGACCTCTCAGGGGACCAATTTTAAAACCGTCCGTGGGTTCAGGGATGTCATCTACACAAACATTCCCGACATCAGCTTCTACTTCCTTCATATTAGTGTCTTTAATATTGTAGGAACATCCATTCATATGAACTATGGACATTTACTGTCAGGTGTTTTTGTCATGCACTTTATGGGGAAAAACTAGATATGTTGGTTATGTTGGTTGCTCTGCATTCTTCTTGATATAGAACATTGTCTTGGACAAAGTCATGTAGATCGGCTGGCTCATCATTGTGCCATAGGACTTTTTTTATTTTGTCCACATATGATTTATACTAGATAACCCTGTATTGAAGGTATCCAGGAAGTAATCCTTGAGTTAGAGACATACCCAGTTTGGTTCTGGTCACTGAGGGGCTAGTGGGACGTCTCAACTATTATATATTTCCCATGGATCAATGGGTGGTAGTTTTTCAACTTCTATAACATTGCCAGGAGTAATTTCTCAGATTCATTAAATGTGATATCAACAGGTGATAACGTTTTACTTTGTTAACCTGGTCATGCTACTGATTTAAGACAAAGGTTAAACGGGTGTCATAAAATCCTGTTTACAAGAAAAACTTTGATTTTAATGGGATGAGCCAAGCACAGAGCCCGATTGGACTTCTTTTCAAGCTCTATCTGAGAGTACCCCGATTCCAACTTGACCGACCATGTTTTCAAAAGATGGACTATGTGTTGTGTGATCTCTGCATAATCCTCTATGAATTTATGACTGTAGTTATTCAATCCTAAAAGATTTTGTAATTAATATAAAGTTGTGGGGTTCTTAAAAATTTCCTTAGAACTTCAACATTTTTCTTCTGATTATTGAGACTCGCGGGTGTGATTTCATTGCCTAGCAAGTTTACTTTTGTCCTGCATCATTGTGCATTCTGAAGTGATAATTGTGCACCTTCATTTTTCAGTTGATTCAATATATTGGGGATATCCTCCATTTGTTCTTCCACAGTCTTACATCCGAAAAGGAGGTCATGGCCATTGGCCACATTCTCTCTTTCTGCAAGGTCAGGCACAGTGACAGCTGGTGATTTTTTTTATTGGAGGGGTGTATATATTTGCCACAAACATGCAAGATCGGACGAGCGTAGCCAGGGAGCCCGAACCAAGCATGGGTTCATTGGGTTCTGTAAGGATATTTGGCGTGTAACAGCACAGAGTACAGCACTACTGCACAGGTAGCATTTTTTTATGCAGCACCACTACATGGGTGTGGTGCATTGCTATATGTGTTGCCAGAGTAACATGGACATATAAGTAAAGACAGGCTATTCAGTCAAAAACGATTTTTACATATAAGATGCAAATCCATTTTACAGTTAAAAGTACACATCTGCACATTCAAAATGCACACTATTTTTTACCTGAAATGCCTATGTTGCAAGAGACACATTTGAAAATTAATAACTAACCGTATTAACAACTAACCTGACTAATAAAACTTCATTTAACATAACCCACTAATAAAAATGTGTCTCCACTGCAGAATTAGGCCTACTCTGAAAGTGAACTTTTAAACGAACATTCATTTTTTTCTCTGCTGCTCTGTCCACATAACTACAGGAAGCAAAGAGCTCGAAGGAGCAGGAAATCAGTTTGTTACAATTGACACTGTAGAAGTGAGCCATTGTGTAGTGAGGGAGGAGATGAGATGATTGATTCTGATTGGAGCAGCGTCATAGCAAGTATCATGCTAGAGGCGGTGATTAGAACTTTGCTGGAGAAGCTTGAGAGGAGGGGGAGAGAAGCAACATCTTGCAGAGCTGGGAGAAGGATCTCTTTCCTGACTGGGGCATTCCTGCTGCAAAAGCTGAGAGCGCCAGGCAATAACCCCGGTTTGAGAACGGCAGACGCTTGTTCTCACTGGGGTTGATCTTCAAGGGAGCCAAATTCAGAAAGAGAATAGCCAGAGAAAACTCATGCTGAACAGATAAGGTAATTACAGAAGCGAGTGGGAGCTGTGCGAAAGTGTGCGAAGCTGTTCAGTCAGTGTATTAGAGGGAGTCTCAGTCTCTTATCAGCATATTTAATGTTACCAATTGAATATATTCTCGCAGCTCTCTGTTCATTTTATCACAAATAATGTTGTACCATTTTATTTATTTCTGTAAAAAAAGTTAAACTGTGTTTAAATGAAATTTCTATAATACAAAAATATTTGAAAACAGAGAGCTAGTGTGTATTATTTTTCTCTTTCATTTTGCATGGGGAAAGGTTTAAACGTGGGTAGATTTTTAAACAGTGCAATTGTCATTTTAAAGCAGATGTGTGCATGATCCTATTCAGTATGGACAGTTGTGAGTGACTGTTTGTAGCATAGCCTGTTGGAGGTACATGAGTCAACGGGAAGAGAGACTCTCTGGACATAGTTCCCTACCGTATATGAGGTAGTGTAAATTACCACAAAAGTACCACAATTGCCCATGGTGGCACACAACACTAACACTGAAAATGTGGTATCCCTAAAATGTAGGCCTGAGGTCTCTCTAGTGATCAAGAACAATCTAGATAAAAAACAAGGGATGTTGGATATTGGGGCCACAAATAAACCAACCACTATACCAACCAACCACGCAAACTACCGCGCATACCATCTAAATAGGTCTGAATTCTGAAATAATGTAATGTATTATTGTCATGTGTGACCCAATATGAATACAGAGAGTGATTATTGCTAAAGGTATTTTGGCGGTAAGAAAATACCGCAAAGCCCCAAATATCCACAAAATACCCAACATATTTATGGTGCGTTGGCCGGGAAAGTGATCATAGAGTACCTACTGGGCGTGGCAAGCGTGTCTCACACTGCCATTTGCACATTAAAGGGAACCCATTTTATAATAGCAGTGTGCCACTAAAAACAAATTTCAGAATGTCACAAAGGGAAACCACATTTTCAGACCTAGTGCAATATTTAGAGGCAAAGTTGTTTGCACATGGGACGTGGTCGTCGAACAGCACCTTAGAATGGCGTGACCGCATTCAGGGTGAGGTGCAGAAAGAAAAACTAGACAATATTTTTGCAGAAGGCAGCATAATTCAGGTCTGCCTTACAAGATTATTGAATGCAGCCGATAAAAGTGCAGAGAAAGACTGTTTAATACAGCTGTGCGGCAAAATATGGTTTATTTTGAACAAGTCCCTGCGAATGCAGGAAAATGATACACAGCTAATTAACAGGTTAAAGCCTGAATTAGATGGGGCAAGTAAAAATCAGGAAATGTTAAGAGCAGAATTGGATGTATGCCAAAAAGACATGCAATTAAAATGCAGAGACTTTGATGCTCAGTTATCCAAAAGCAAGAAACAATTTGAGGATAGTGAGCAAGAATTGGTACACTTAAAAGCCTTAGTGGACCACATTAGACAGGATAAAGATGAGGTTGTTTCAGAAATGCAGATTTTACAAAAAGAACATTGTGAAAAAGAATGTGATCTCCAGAGTGCAGAACAAGAAATGATTAAAATGACTCAAGAAAGAGACAAGAGAAATAAAGAGTTCAATGAATGCCAAATGCAAATGTGCGACATGCAGGAGGTGATTAATAAGATGAGTGATGAAAACAACTATTTGCAAAATGAAGCAAACAGACTCCTTAAAAAGTGTAAGGACTTAGAACAGCAAATGTGCATTCCCAGGTCCCAGGAGAGGCGGCAGGGTACCACATTCAATGGAGTGGAGGTGAATTCTAGTTCTGCCCAAAGAGCTAGTGCTCCAGTGACTGGGCCGGTGACTGAACTTGGTTGCAGCGCACTTGGGGGATTTGATACTCCCATTGGGGGCAGCCACCAATCTCATACACCTGAAAACAGGATTGAATCACAAAGTAGTGCAATTCCATGCATTGCAACAAGTAGCCCCATAAAAATAATGAAATCCATTAAAGCCCTGATCAAACCATTTAAAAAGGGAGGTGAATGCTGCATTGAGGATCACTTAGAAGCGGTGCATGACATTTTTAAAGCACTCCAGATACCTAAGGAACAGTACAGACAATATTTTCATTTAACTTTAGATGCCCCGACGGCCAGCATCATAAGGGGATTAAATGAACAGCAGAATATGACCTGGGTGGAATTTGAAAAAGAAATTAGGCGTCATTTTTCTCCTTTTCAGTCATTGCAGGAGGCAAAGAAAGTCGCTTACACAATCACTGCTGGACCTAATACATCCCCTCGCCAATTTTTACAAGACTTAAAAGGAGCATTTTCTCGCTTTGATGTATCGTTTGACCCCAATTCCAATGAGTTTAAAACTGCATACTTCTATGGGCTACAGAAAGACATCATATCCCAATTGGTCTGTGAATTTGACCGTGACAAATCCCTTGAATGGATTGTACATCAAAGCACAAAACTATATGAGGTACTCTATTGTCAGGGTAGAGAAAGTGATAAAATGAAAGATACTAGACCTAAATCTAAAGAACCCTCAGCCACAGTAATGGAAATCAGGTCAGCCAAAATGTCCCTTGAGTCTGCTCAAAGCCAAGGTAAAAATAATGTGACACCTGAACAAAGGGGTAATCAACAAAGGTCGCCATTTCCTGTACCAATGTTCCAATCACATGATCCTAGTAATAGGGAGAGCTACATCAGCCCTAGGTATTTAGGGGACAGACCCCGGGTAGGATATCGGCCTGATATGGCAGGTATGAACAATAACCAGAGACAAAATCAAGATCAAAGAAATGATGGTCCCTACCAGTCATTGGGGACACAGAGCAGATTTGATCCCAACACCATGATATATGGTAATCAGGATAGACCCCGATATGTGGATCGATTTACTGATAATGGAAATCAACATAGGGGCCAGTACCCACAATCTGAGAGACAGGACATGAGGCAAAACATGAACTACAATCCACGTCAGTACAATGATTCCCCACCAGGGGACTATAATCAAAGGATGGGTGCACCCCGCTCCCCTCCACAAATGAATCAAGAGTTCAGAAACCATCCCAACCGACATCAATCACCTGAGAGGTATCAGAATAGATCCAATCAGGGGGAAAACAACCAATATCGACCTAGGCCACAGAAAGAGGATTCTAGAGAGATGGAAAGGTTCCAGTGCCTTGAGGCCCAAGTGAAAATGTTAGCTGAGCAAATAGGAAAGCTCTATACAGCGCAAAAACAACCGTCCAAAGAGGGGGCTGATGGCCATAGCAATGACCGGGGGGCTTCCGAAAAGTGACTAAGTACTCATGATAACTGCAGTGCCAAAATGACAGATTGCTTTGATATAATTTTGCATAACGACTCTGAGATGCCTAATGAATTAAAAATGAAAGTGCCAGTAAATGAACTTGTGACAGAAAGTGCAAATACTTCTAAAAAAAGAGGTACGGTTTAACCTAGAGCTAAATAAAACAGTAAAGATTTGCACAAATGAAAAAGAAACATTAGGAATTCCAAAAGAACAAAGGGATAGATTTAAGAAAAATGACTCATGCATGGGGAATACCAGTGAACAGGGAGTAAGTGGGGATGCTACAGCTCCTTCCCTGGGCAAGCAAAACAATGACCAAACACAGGCAGAAAAAGGAAATTCTCAAAAGGAGGGTACAAGTCAATCACCTGAAGAATTCTTTGAGCCACATATTTTTGAAGAGGCTGAAAGGGCTGGTATCACAAGAAAATGATCACAAATGCACAGAATTAAAAAATGACAAATTGCTGAATGATGTTGTTACACATGTTGAGTTGGAAGGTTGTAATGTGGTCTCTGATGTTACCCAGATGGATTGGCGAACAGTGGCCACACTCCAAAAAACCTCTGATCATGGAGAAATGAATAAAGTCTCTTGCGCAGAAATGGGAAAAAAGGAGGGAAAAATGTCTTTCCATTTACCAATGTGCTTAGCCAAAAGTGAAAAAGGCCTGAGAAAGGTGAGCCCTGAAATCAGTAGGAATTCACACTTCTTATGTGTATTAGAGGAAGTTGAGGACATATATTATGCACCCATCACTGTAGAAGAAAAATGCCACACCTTTGCTATGATTGACACTGGCGCACAGGCCACAATTATGTCCAAGGAGCTGGTAAAGAGTATCAATGAAGGGAGACCCCCACAGAGTCAGATCACAGTGAAGGAAAATCAAGGTCCAGTGCATAAATTTAAATGGGAGGAGGTGCCCATCATAGGTGTAACTGAGGTTGACATAAAAATAGGAAAGCACAGAATGAAACAAGAGGTATTGATCACATCTATTTGTGAAATTCCATTTCTGATGGGGACAGATTGTCTGAAAAGATTGTCTCCTCTCATAGATGGGGTTAATGGAGTGCTGTGGTCCTTAACCAAAAAACCATTGAGGCCTAAGAAACTCAAATCACAAAACAGCAACATAAATGAATGTCACACCGTTGCCAAAACAAATGATGCTGTGGAGGTATATCTCCAGAATAGTTGCATACCTAGTGTCACTGTTATATTAATGTGTCAAGACAAAATGCAGAGCGACAATGAAAAACTACCTGTACAAATATACTTGGACCCAAGGAAAAATTGGCAGACTGCCATAGATAAGCACACATTACGTTTTTATTTAAAAGAGAAAACATGCAAACAGAATATTGCTCCTAAAACAGATTCAGAAAAACACATTACCACTCTGGCAGAAATACACATGGAAGATGAGCAACCATGGGTTCATGTTGGTATAAATGACTATTTTAAAACAATAAAAGCCACTTTAGCGCTTGGACATGAAAGGAGTTTCATTAATGAGAAATTGTTGCAAAAAATAATGGAGAGGGAAGAAATCCCGAAATTTAGGATTAAAAACCAATATTTTTCTGGGTTGGACAGTCCAGACTTTGAAAACCGAATTGCAGGCAGATGCATGCTTAAAATTAGCATTGGGCAGACAACAATTTACCATAATGTATGGATAGTGAGTGGAGCACAAAATGAATTTTACATGGGCAATGACATCATGCACAGAATGTGTATGGTGTTAGATTTCCTTAATCAAAAAATATGGTCACGCCTAGGTGGTCCGGCACCTGAATTTGAAGACAAAAGAAGGGCTTATCATTGTGCACAACTGGTTCCTTATGCAATCGAATTACAAATGAGGAAAGATACTATTATTCCTGCATTTACAAAACAGTTTGCAATGACACTGAAATGCAAAAATGGACAGCAGATGAAAGACTCTGATGCATTTGTATGCCTGAATGAATCCATAAAACAGCAAGGCCTGGATTATGAATACATTCCATTGGTAGATATTGGTGAAGGATTTGTAAAAATTATGGTAAATAATAAAGGTTGTCAGGATATTCATTTAGAGGAAAACTCCCCATTAGGAATGGCCATACAAAAATCACATTATACGGCAGATTTAAATAACATGGTGATTGGAAATATCCCTGAAAAGTATGTAGATGCTAAGGGTGAGTTTCCAGAACACCTGGACTCTCAGCCCAAGGAATATTTAAAATTCATTTTGTGTATCCTTATTATTGAAATGAGACAGTGTGCTGCCATCAAGAGGATTGCATAATATTTAATTTAAATGAAAATGAAACAGAAAATCAGCCCATTGAAGTGGAAGCTGATATGCCAAAATATTTAAAAGTGGCAGCTTTACAAAAAGACACAGCCACACAGTTAGAGGAAAGCGCCGAGATTCCCTTACCAGAAGATTTTCCAGAATTTTCCAAAATGGTAGAAGAGCAGATCTCCTTAGCAGATGCGTGTGACAGCAATGAGGATAGGAACAATCTGAGGGAGATATTTATGGAGTTTAAGGATGTATTTGCAAAAGATGCTTATGATTGTGGTTTAACTGATTTACATGTGGCCACACTACCAGAAGGGTGTAGCAGAAGTCCAGTGTTTGTACGCCACTATAGACAACCGCTGGCATGTTTAGAATCATTAGCAGAGATTATTAAAAATTTGGAATCGTGGGGAATCATCAGGCCCATTCATAGCACATCCAATACACCTATTTTAGGTGTGTTAAAACCAAATGGTCAATGGCGGCTATGTTCAGACTTGAGAGAGTTAAATAAAAGAGTACCGGTATCTAGATGGCCACTGCCATTCATTGATCAGGGCCTAGCTCAGGTACATGGTTCAAAAGTATTTACCACATTAGATCTCACCTCTGGATATTGCTGCGTGCCATTGGCAGAGGAAATACAGAATTTATTTTCCTTTACATTTGACAGGACTCAATATGCCTGGCTTAGAGCTCCGTTCGGGTACATCAATAGTGGGAGTGAATTTGGCATATTTTTGAGAAAGGCCATGCCGGATGCAGCGGAAAGAGGAACAATAGTTTACGTGGACGATGTCCTGATAAAAAGTGAGGGCCTGAAAAGCCATTTTGATGAAATAAGACGTGTGCTAGGCCAATTGCAGAAAGCAGGCGCCAAAGTATCTTTACAAAAAGCACAATGGTGCAAGAAAAAAGTGAACTTTCTAGGGCATGAAGTGACTGAACATGTGCTAAATCCACAAAAGAAGAAAATAGAGGCCATGCAAAGATTAAAAGATCCTAAAAATGTGAAAGGAGTAAAAAGTTTATTAGGGATGACAGGCTATAACAGAAAGTTCATTGAAAATTATGCAGAACTCACTCAACCATTGACTAAACTGCTTAAACTGAATACTCCCTGGAAATGGGAAAAAGAGCAGTCTGATGCAGTGGCTAAATTAAAGGAATGTCTTGTAAAGGCACCATGTTTAGCATATCCCATAAAGGACAGGGATTTCTTTATAGAAATAGGTTTTTCTGAACATTGTATGTCAGCAGTGCTATCACAAAAACACGATTTGAATCACAAAACCATTGCTTATGCAAGTAAGGCATTTTCCCAAGTTGAAATGAAATTTAATGAATGTGAAAAGGCCCTATTAACCACTGTGTGGGCGCTACAACATTTCCGCCCCATTGTTCAGGGAGAAAAGGAGATTATTGAAACAAATCATCAACCTTTGCAATTTTTAGGGAGTAAAAGAATTAGATCAGGTAATCTAGCGCAGTCCAGAATCACTTCATGGACGCTGGCATTACAAGGTTTTCCTGTAGAAGTGAGATATGGACAAAATAAAAAGAACCCAATTGCTCAAGGGTTAGCTGACTTACATGACTGCGCAGCTGAACAAATACCAAATGAAATGGAAGTGGAAACTAGTTTGCAGGAATCTGAACAATCACCACACAAAGCTTTTGATGAAAAAACATGCAAGGATTTGCCAACTGTATATGTGGATGGTTGTGCTTTTCACATTGAAAATGACAGTAATAAACAATTAGTGGCAGGAATAGGAAATGTCCTGTGAGGATTGGAGCTAGGAGCAGTCAAGTGGCGGAATTGGCAGCCATTTATAAAGCAATTACTACTGCAGTTGATAGAAAGTTCAGTGAAATTGTCCTGGTGACTGATTCTGACTATGCACGGAATAGCTTTGTGGAGTATTTGCCTGGTTGGAAAGCAAGAGGCATGGTTACATACAACAAAAAGCCACTTAAACATGGAAAAATGATACAAGCCATAGACAAATTGGTGTCAGAGAATGATTTAACAATATACTGGAGAAAAATTTGTGGGCATTTAAAAACACCAGGAGAGGATAAGGAGGGAAATGATAAGGCAGACCACCTGGCTAAGATTGGGGCTGTGATGGGAGAATTGCTACCTATTGATTATTTAATGGGTCAAATACAAATTGATGCAGTAACACGTTCTAAAGCACCAAAGGAGACAGATCAACCAGTGGTACAGTGGAGTCATGACACGCCAGACCAAGATTTGATTGAGGCACAAAAGAATGATCGAATTTTGGGAATCTATTATAATCATTTGATAGATCCTGAACAAAATCCTTTAACAGAAAATGATTGCATGGGAAAAGAAGAGTTGAGGGTGCTATTAAAGAACAAAACACGAATTAGATTACAGGACGGACTCATGATTAGAGAGTCCATAACAGGACAAATACAGTGGGTGGTACCCCTTTCATTCAGAGGGCTAATGCTACACCATGCACATGATGTCATAACTGCAGGCCATAGAGGTTCACAAAAAACATTGGAAATACTAAAAGATTATGTTTACTGGCCACATATGTCCCAAGATGTTGAATTATATACTAGAGGATGTCTAGTATGCGCCCAATTTAAACCTGCTTCACCAATGCATAGAGCCCCATTAATGAAAAGAGGCGTAACTCTTCCATGGTCAGATTTGCAAATAGACTATGTAGGGCCTTTAAAAAGGTCGAGCAGAGGAAACCGTTATATTTTAAGTGTGGTATGTTTGATGTCAAAGTGGATTGAATGCATTCCTGCACCAGATTGTAGTGTGCAAACAGCAGCCACATTGCTGGTGAACCATGTGTTCTCAAGGTTTGGGTTGCCACAAAGAATTGAGTCAGACAGAGGAAGTCATTTCACAAGTACTCTAATGAGTAAGGTATGGCAAATACTGGGTGTGAAAAGAAAACTACATATTGCATATCGGGCGGCTTCTTCAGGTGGAGTTGAACGGTGCAATAGGTCTGTTGTGGACATTTTAAAGAAATTTGTGGCAGAAGCGGGGTTCCAGCTGGGATTTACGATTACCTTTGGTTTTAATGGCAATCAGATCAACTCCTCTCAAAGCAACAGGTGTTAGCCCCCATGAGGTCTTGACAGGTAGGAAAATGGTGTTGCCACAACACCTGCTATACAGAACACATGAGCAAACACTTGTGAGTGCATCCACAATTCATGAATATATTGATGAACTGAGGAGGCATTTGCAACATGCATTTGTTTTTGTGCAGAGAAATCTGGAAAGAGCTGCTGACAGTGCAAAGTCTTGCTATGATAAAAAGACATCAGTAAAGGAATACAGTGTAGGGGATCAGGTGTATAAATTTCATTTTGGAAAAAGTAAACAGAACAATTCTAAATTTCTAGCAGCCTGGCAGGGGCCATTTCGAATTATAGATAAGGTCTCTCCTGTAGTTTATAAAATTTTGAAAAATGAAGGTGAAACGGCAATAGAGCAGTTTGTCCATGTAAATCAGATCAAGCCATGCCATCCCAGACACGAGATCAGGCGGCTTGAGCATGTAGAAACAGAAAGCCCTGGAGCTACTACCCACTGATGCACACAATACAACAGAAAGTCCATTGAACACAAAAAGATAAAATAATTGGGTACAGTTAGGAGGCAGTGACAGAGAAGTTAAAAAGTTGATTATTATAATGGCACATAAACACTGTAATATATGTAAATAAATAAATAATATTAAAAAATATATATATAATAGAAGCTCATGGTCGATGTGCAGAATGAAAATGCATTGAATTTAAAATGTTGTTTCATGTATGCTTATTTTCTTTTTAACCTGTGTTTAATTTCAGAAAAAAAAAATGTTTTATTTTTGGCAAAAGGGTGGTTAGTATTGTGCAATATACTTAATCTGTTTCTTTTCTATTTTGATTTAGAACATTAACTATTTATACCGGAGGTCACGGGAGACAATGGAGTCCTGGAGTCCCCTGGATGAAGACCAAAAGATGCCTGCCTCCAGGTGGAGGTGAAGACAAGATAACCAGAATGCCAAAAAAGATGACTCCTATGGATCCAAGATTGCCAAGATGAAAGAGTACTCGAATGAACCAAATGATGTGACATCGCTGGTCGGGACATATCAGAGGCAAACAAGAGTCCTGACATATGGAGCTCCACGTATATATTATTTTAATTATTTATTTTACTCTGTTATGTTAATTATTTGTTTTAGTTAGTTGTTTTATTTTATTGTTTTTAATTGACTTATAAAATCGAAATTTTGGACTAATGCCATTTCCATTGGGAAGGCAAATGTAGAACATTTTGTAAACTGATGAACTCAGATGAATACTGTGTTGATTGCAACTTTTTCATTGATGCACATGAATATTCATTTTGTTGGGTTGCTACATTGTGAAAAGAAGAAAGGGGGCAAGTTAGATTTCTTTCGATTGTGGCTTGGACAAGGGCCAAATCCTCTGAAAAGGATCAGTTTTTGTTTTTGGGAATTGGCTTGGATCGTAGCCAAGTTCTAAAAACAAAAGGAGGGTATGTAAGGATATTTGGCGTGTTACAGCACAGAGTACAGCATTACTGCACAGGTAGCATTTTTTTATGCAGCACCACTACATGGGTGTGGTGCATTGCTATATGTGTTGCCAGAGTAACATGGACATATAAGTAAAGACAGGCTATTCAGTCAAAAACGATTTTTACCTATAAGATGCAAATCCATTTTACAGTTAAAAGCACACATCTGCACATTCAAAATGCACACTATTTTTCACCTGAAATGCCTATGTTGCAAGAGACACATTTGAAAATTAATAAATAACCTTATTAACAACTAACCTGACTAATAAAACTTCATTTAACATAACCCACTAATAGAAATGTGTCTCCACTGCAGAATTAGGCCTACTCTGAAAGTGAACTTTTAAACGCACATTCATTTTTTTCTCTGCTGCTCTGTCCACATAACTACAGGAAGCAAAGAGCTCGAAGGAGCAGGAAATCAGTTTGTTACAATTGCCACTGTAGAAGTGAGCCATTGTGTAGTGAGGGAGGAGATGACATGATTGATTCTGATTGGAGCAGCGTCATAGCAAGTATCATGCTAGAGGCTGTGATTAGAACTTTGCTGGAGAAGCTTAAGAGGAGGGGGAGAGAAGCGACATCTTGCAGAGCTGGGAGAAGGATCTCTTTCCTGGCTGGGGCATTCCTGCTGCAAAAGCTGAGAGCGCCAGGCAATAACCCCGGTTTGAGAACTGCAGACGCTTGTTCTCACTGGGGTTGATCTTCAAGGGAGCCAAATTCAGAAAGAGAATAGCCGGAGAAAACTCATGCTGAACAGATAAGGTAATTACAGAAGCGAGTGGGAGCTGTGCGAAAGTGTGCGAAGCTGTTCAGTCAGTGTATAAGAGGGAGTCTCAGTCTCTTATCAGCATATTTAATGTTGCCAATTGAATATATTCTCGCAGCTCTCTGTTCATTTTATCACAAATAATGTTGTACCATTTTATTTATTTCTGTAAAAAAAGTTAAACTGTGTTTAAATGAAATTTCTATAATACAAAAATATTTGAAAACAGAGAGCTAGTGTGTATTATTTTTCTCTTTCATTTTGCATGGGGAAAGGTTTAAACGTGGGTAGATTTTTAAACAGTGCAATTGTCATTTTAAAGCAGATGTGTGCATGATCCTGTTCAGTATGGACAGTTGTGAGTGACTGTTTGTAGCATAGCCTGTTGGAGGTACATGAGTCAATGGGAAGAGAGACTCTCTGGACATAGTTCCCTACCGTATATGAGGTAGTGTAAATTACCACAAAAGTACCACAATTGCCCATGTGGAACACAACACTATCACTGAAAATGTGTTATCCCTAAAATGTAGGCCTGAGGTCTCTCTAGTGATCAAGCACAATCTAGATAAAAAACAAGGGATGTTGGATATTGGGGCCACAAATAAACCAACCACTATACCAACCAACCATGCAAACTACCGCGCATACCATCTAAATAGGTCTGAATTCTGAAATAATGCAATGTATTATTGTCATGTGTGACCCAATATGAATACAGAGAGTGATTATTGCTAAAGGTATTTTGGCGGTAAGAAAATACCGCAAAGCCACAAATATCCACAAAATACCCAACAGTTCTCCCCTGAGAACATTTTGTGAATAATGCGTTAACATTAGGCAGCACACCGTCTGTGAAAAATTGGGAGAAAAGCTAGACAGTTGTGTAGGGTATGAAAAAAATCCAATGGATGCAAATCATCAACAGTGCTTAAGGGCCTTTCCCAACACATTTTCATGATGTTTTCCCCAACAATATATGCCAGATTAGAAAACATGTTCACACTGATTTTGTCCAAACATTTTCATTCATTCTGCACCAACACATGCCAGTATTCCCATTTAAGACAATGCTCATGTTTGCTATGGACAAAATGCCACTAATGACACTGCAATAAAACTTGTCACAACTGGCTCTGGCAAAGCATTCCAGTACCTGCACATAAGAACAAGCTTCTGTTGTCCTTGCCATTCAAATGTTATGCCACAATAGCAGCTCCAAAGTAGGCCAGTCTACAGACGTAATAGCACTTATCATGCTTGCTTTTTCAGAGATGCCCAGTACAAAATGCCATGCCACAGTAATAAATAGGTATGCTAGCTGCACCACAATGCCAGCATAGCCACGAAATAACACTTATCATTATTGCTTTATCATAGATGGCTAGTATAAAATGACATGCCACAGTAAGAAATGGCTGGACTGGATCCACCAAAATAGCAGGTCATCAATGTAATAACAGGTATCATGCTTGCTTTATTATAGATGCCCAGTAAAAAACATCCATGCCCCCTGGCCCAAATCAGTATCCCAAGATGGCACAAACCCTACACAAGTACACACACATTTTCTTGCTCATTCACTTGCTCATTCAAACACACATTCATACGGCATTCAATAGCTCATTCACACAGCATTCAAACATCATTCACTAGCTCATTTGCATGTTTACCCAACCACTAATTCATCATACACTCAATCACACAGGCATTACATACACACATGATAAAATACCTGCACATCATAAATACAACATTCTACTTCTACCTTTTCCCTGCCCACATCCTGCTCCTGTCGAGATGCTGTCTCCCTTGATGAGGGCCCTCTGGCTCCCACACACTAGAATAGTACCAGGAAGCACAGAGCCCCTCCTGGTTCTTGCACATGGTACAGGCGCCGCAGCACCATATTGTCAGTGCCCGAACCATTTGAATGTGTGAGGAGGTGCAGGAGCGCCACGCATACAGTCAGACATGAGGTTCCCTTGCCTGCATCCCAAAATGGCCATGCAAGGCTGGCAACCAAAACATCCCAAGCCTTGCATGGTCGATTTGACATGCATGCTGGGGAACATAAACTGTCAAAGGGAAACCATATTTACCATTGGCAGTTTAAGCCAAAGCTTCTCTATAATATGTAGGTGTACAGGTTGGTTAGTGCCCCCTCTCCCATTATGGAAGAGCCACCCCTGGTCAGGCATGGCCTTATGCAGAAATGTATTGTACTATTTTCCACTATTAATATGGACAAAATTATTTCTGTGCTACACATGCTGTTTCCCACCAAATGTAAAGGAAAACATTACAATACCCATTATTCAAATTGATGGTAGTATTTACTTTAGAACCCTGGACCTGTGCAACGCCCATATCAATATATTGCAGAGGCCACTATGACATGTGTAGCCTCTTATTCAGTTCCCTTAAATCTTCACAGAGTCTCCATTGCCCATTGGGTTTCAATATTCCTAGTGCTGGGTTATTGAAGGTATGATGAATTGGTCAAGTGATCCCACAGGATTCCAAAAACTTTATTATTTTTGTGAGTGATTCCATGAATGCTAAAGGTAACCATTATTGTCTTACAAATACTGGTGCCATATTAAGGTCCATAGATCTGGTTGGATAATGAAGGGGCATGTGTCCAAAATAATATAAATCCATACAGAACATTTAAAAAATGCCTGTCTTCATTTTTATTTTTGCTCTGATGTTTCACAGGCATCAGCCATATTGCTTTGTTCTTTAAACATCTGACAGAAAGATGGAAATCTTTATTAGGTGTCTATTTCTCAAATATCTTCCAATTGGGTCGAGAGGTCCTTGGCATCTGCCTAGACAAATTGCTGTATTAGTGTTGGGGTGTCTGCTAGTGACTTTGAATAATATCTCATCTTCCCGCATCTTGCAGCTAAGGTCCTCTGCTCCTGAAGGTCACAGGGAGTATACTATATAATTCCCCCCTTGTTGGGTATAAACAGTTTCCGGCCTGCTACCATCTGTATTGGCATAACACTTTTAAGGTATAGGACAAATAACAGGTTTGGTTAAATCCATTTAAAAGTGTCTGGACTCAACAGCCATTCCAATGTAGGTATTTGGGAATACAATGAGGCTTTTGGGATTATTATTATCATGAACAAATATTAAGATTGTGTCATCTTTGATAGCCACTAATGAGTTGGATGTAGAGAAAAGTTAACTTCTTCATCAAACAAGGTCTGTCCTTTTCTGAACGTTACCAGCAATTTGTATTTTTGAGTATTTCCTCGACTAATGACTTCTCCTTTCATTTGATCCTCAGAAGCATAAAGTAGTAATTCAGCTGACCTAAATGCTTTTTCTAATTAACTGAATTGTATCGGGTTTTCCCGATCATGAACAAAGTTTGTTATTAATAAGATCCAAACTATTTGCAAATCGAAATAAAGCATCATTGCTATATAAAAATCAGAAGTGGCATCTCCTACGGCCCAACAATTATGATTTACCTGTTTGGTTCCAATTGGATCTGCAGCATGCACCTGCTGGTAATATGTGCGTTGAAACTATCACATCAAGTTCAGATGACCATTTATCTATCAAATTAAATACGTCCTCTTTCCAATCCTTCTGTAATTTCCTCAGCAATCTTTCAGTGATTAAACGTATTTGAGTCATAATACAAACATTGGAGAAAACTGGTTGCTTAACTTCAATGAGTTAAATAGGGAAGAATGTGAGTTCTTCTTTTATAGTGAAGTTAAACTGCAGGTTTTGTTTCCTGTGTTATCCATCGGTTGATGTTGATCCTTACAAGAAGTCTGCCATGCATAAAACTTCAGTGTATTTCCCTCCAAAGTAGTAGTAGTAGTAGTAGTAGTAGTTTGTCATGTATATTGAACCTTTAGTATGGCCTCAACGCACTTGTGGGGGTACGCCCTCAGGGTACCGAAGTACATTCTATGGGAAAATTGTCAGAAAGATTAGAAGTTGTGTGTGTGCATGTGGCCAAAATAGGGGGTTGGGTGGGATGGCTGAGCCGCCAGTAAGCTACCTATGATGGTCAGGCATGCGGACGGGTGCTGAATAGTGGTCAGGAGAGTGTGCGAGTGTGAGAGACTTAAATGTACCGCTTGACCAAATGTATTGTCGTAGGATGTAGCTGCATTCTGATGGCAGAGATGTTGTGCCTTGTTGATGGAGACAAATGCGTGCTGGTGGGTGGCCGTTCCTGTGGCTGGTGGCCACCAAATTGGTGTGTAGCTTTGTACCTTGAGCCTCAGTTGGAGCTTTGCTCTCTTTGTAGCCATGTAATCCGATTGTCTTTTCTACTCCAAAATTATTCTTAACCTTGCCCTGGAAAATATACTGGGGTGGCATTGACAATGTCGAGGCCTTGGTATCATGAAGGCAAGCATGAAATGGGGAAAGGTCATCAGGTTGCTGGAGGAATTAACCAGGTTTTGACACCCTTCTTGAAGGAGAGGTAGTCCTCACTGCGGCAGATGTCGAGTGGAAGGGAGTTCCAGAGGGTGGGAGCGTGGATGGAGAAGGAGGATCCTCCAAATCTGATCACAAGAAGGTGTGCACAGCCAGATCTAATTTTTCCCCATGGGTTAGTGAAGTGTCAGATGGTGCTGTAGGATGGCACAGTATGTAATGCACATGGCCTTGAAAGTCATGGCTGATAGGAAGCAATTGGAGCACTCTACGGGCAGGGGTGATGGGTTACTTGGGTGAGAGGACAAGGAGGAATCTGGTTGTGGAGTTTTGGATCCACTGGAGCTTTCTGAGCAGATAGGTGAAAGCTCCCAGATAGAGAGATTTAAAAAAAAAAATGTATTGTGCAATATTGGTTAACATAAACCTTATACACATTTATTAATAAATAACATTGTACAATATCTAAAATACATACATGAATACAAAATGCAAAATACTATACCTAATACAAGAAAAATTAATCTGAATATATTAATTGTGAAACTTATTACCAACAATCAATATAACATGTTAAAACAGGCACTTATTGTAAACACACAAATGTGTAAAAACTCAAGCATCAAGCAGGGTCACTATTTTGTTACCAAATGACCGGTGTCTCTATTAGAATTTGATCTGACTACTTTTTTGTCCATTTATGCAGTTATTGGCACATTTCCATATATAAAAACACCAGCCATAATTACAACAGATTCCCCACCCATGATAGACCTCTAGAATTGCTCTCCTCCTCTCTGTTGTGAATTTGCGATAAACTGTGCGTAATCCTTGTCATAACATTTGGACATCTTTTTACACTGTGTTAGTTTCGCAGGGGACGTTTTTCCACATTCCTGTATGCTCCAAAGTGGGTAATGTGCTTAAACCCAGGTAGGTTATACATTTTCAAATCGAATTGGGCAATATTTAACCAGATAGTTGTTGACATGGATGCCCTAAATGCCTACTGGCAGTATTCTGCATACATCGGTTTAGCCGCCAGGAAATCTAAGTTATTGCACACTGTTAGGCCGTTGGTTCTCTTTTTTACTATTGTTTTTTTACTGTTAAAAAATTAGGGAGGTTCCTCAATTCTTCTAGTTGCAAATTTATCAGTGCCATGTGCCCCATTGCAGATTGCCTCAACCTTTGTAGAAATGTGTTACAACAACCTAGGCCATCCAACCAGGCCAGTGGTCTGGGAATCCAGCCGCTATCCATATTGTGATATACAGTTGGTACGGTTGTATTATCCAATAAGTTCTCAATCATTGAACAACCAACTCACATCTGGCAGGGAACATCATGACATATCATATGCCTCTCTCCCGCAGTCGTTTCTTCACGTCCATGTACGTTCTCTGAGATGTTTGCACCTTATCGGAAAAATCTGGGAAGAGTGTAATAGTGTCTCCTTTGTACGTCAAGTTTCCCTTTTCCCTAGCTAGTCCCGGTAGTTCAGTGTTCGGGATATGTTCAGATGCGCGGTGGTCCGGGGTATCAGCTTCTTCCCATTTGGTATCCGGTTTGCCCTTTCCACTATGAATACCGCGGAGAATCCTTCTGCTCCCAGTGCTTCTCTCAGGATCTCTTCAACTAAAGGTTTCATAAATCTCTGTTCCACCGCTTCAGGCACTCCATCCATTCGCAGTTTGTTCCCCCTGGATCTAGATTCAAGATCTTCTTATTTTTCGGCCAGGTCGTTTAGAGCCCACTTCAACTGTAGCATTTACCTGGATGTGAATGAAGATTCATCTTCAACCGTGGAGACACGTCCCTCTACTTCGTCCAATCTATCCCTGTGCTTATCAAGGCAGACCTGCATGTGGTCCACCTTGCATGTCAGGGTACACATCTTCGCTCCGAACTGGCAAATCATCTTGTGGTTTTTAGCATTGCAGGGAGTGTCGAATTGAAGTTTGGATTGCTGTTTCCCCCCTTTGCCCGCCTTTGTTATCTTTCCAGGCATAAGGGAGAGGCCCATTGTCACTCTGCAAGCTCCTCTGGGCCACCAACTAATCACAGTTTCCCAATGTGGTCTATGGTCATCCCACTCAGTGCCCCCTTACTGGTTTGAAATCCTGGTGGTCTCCCTGTAAGCCCGCATCACCTGGCCTCAGCTGTCCAACCTGCTAGCCTCTGCTCAGCAATGTTTAGGTGGTCCCTGCATGTGTTGTCCCAGTGTTGCCCCCTGCACTGCAAACTTTCAAGCTGTATGGTATGTCACTGCCCCATTTACTGTCGTAATGGACTGCAGTTTGGTGATAAATCTACTCTTGCCTGAAGGGAGTACCTCCTTGTTGTTAACTTATCACATTCTGATGTGGGGAGGAGACTATGTATGTGGGCCAGTGTATCTGCCTTGAATTCCTTTCTGGTAAGGTGGGTCTCACCCTCAGAGTCTCCAGTGCACCTAGAGGGGTAAGCAGTCAGAGGACTCTGCTATTTAATTCCCCCTCCAAGAAGTACAACAGCTCGACTCCTCTCAAGTGGCGTTCAGCGGTCTACAGCAGTCTCAGCCCAGATTTAGAGGAGGGGGAGGGAAGAAAGTCCCGATCATACTCCGCCGGGGGCTAGCCAGCTTCCAATGTAGCGCTGTCATTTCATGGGGCTCAGGACATACCTATATTGTATGCCTAGGAGTCTCCCAGCGAGCTGTACCATGCAGTCCTGCTTGATGTGGGTTCCCTCCTTATCGGGTATGGCATATCACTTGTCCGTAGTGTGTGAGGTGATCCTCGTTATGATACAGGGCTGCTTCTCTGAATCTTCCTGCAGGCACCACAAAGCCGGTCTGAGCCGCTTCAGTGCTCCTCCTCCACTCAGGGTTGCAAACCTCTTGCAGCCTCCAGGTGTTCCTCTGTCTATGCTCCCAGATTCCACTTCGATCTGGCTGCAGGCCAGAAATGTTCTGATCGACAGTTCCCCATGCTGTGGGGGTGTTCCCCATGCTGTGGGGGCACGGCTCACCTTGCCCGTTTGGCTTGGCAGTTGGCCTGGCAGTCCTCCTGGGTGCTGTAGGAGGTTTTGTCTTATTGGGGCAAATTCAGGATTTGGTGGTATTTTCTTACCGTGATATTTTGGTGGTAAACTGGCAGTAAATTGCCCTTACCATTAGAGATAGTTCAGTATTACTCTATTTTGGTGATAATGTAGTGTTAGCTTATATTGGCTGTAATTTTTAGTGGTATCTTGTTTTTGTGGTATTTTCAGAATTACCTCCTTTTTGTGGTATAGTGGTGAGCATATCTTTTTATACTACCGCCCCATCATAAAACACAACTTTCCTCTCTGTTATAATATCTCTTAGTAGCCTGTTATGAACCCCCCCAGACCGATCACATTTTCAGAGAACACAGTGAGTTTATTCAAAATGCCACCTATTGTATTTGTCTTGTTTTACTGGCTTATTTACATCCAGTAACCTATGTGTCTTATCTGACGTTGCCTTCTTTTCCGCAAGCAAAGAAGGACACATTCACACCCACACAATCTTCTGTAAGGCAGATAGTTGTGTTTACTACTTTTAGCACTGGTGATAAAATGGTAAATGTTTTAGCGCCTCAGCATGACCATCAAACCCTTGTGATTCCCTTATGTAGAAATTATTCACAGACACATGAAATGACACCAAAATCCCAGCCTTTATTTTGTGTAGACTATGTATTACACAACCATTATAAACATAGTTACATTTTACCACATGATGTCACAGCATTGGGCCTCCAAAATATAAAAGAGAACAGAAGACAACAGGCACATTGCAACAAAAAATAATTAATTTGGTGTTCAGCACTTTTAAACGTGGAGAGAGACATGAACATGCAGTATTATTTTTTCTAACTCCCTGCACTGCCAACACATTACATCACCTCCCATTCATTCATTCTCATTCCTCACTTGGCACCTAACTCACCCAGGCCAAGCAAAGTTTGGAACTCCCTTTGTCAGGACCTTATCTGCATGACCCTGCTGCTTCGCAAACCCTGTGCTATAGACTCCTTCGCATCAAAGCCAGTAACTCGAACTCCTTGTTGCGCTCCCAGCTGTTTAAGTTTGTTGCCAACGCTCACGCCCACATGGAGTCTGGCAGCATTTCCTTGGAAGCCCCGTCTGTACCTCCGTCCCAGCTCGAACTGAGCTCCTCCCCCTGGCTTATTCCTTAAGAAAACTCCCCGTCTATCACCCCTAGGTCAGCCCTCTATTGACGTGGCCCATCCACCTCCAATCCCGACCAATCAGAATAAAATAATGTGTCCTGTACCAGCCCTCGTTTTTCAAGACAATGAAGATTTCAGCTCTGCAAAGCAACTGTTTCCGTTTGCCTTCCTGCCAGTGGCATATTTCTGCTCTCCATGGAAAACACTCACATGGAATGAATTTCAGAGTGTTTATCTCTTCAAGGAAAATGAAGTGGATTTTAAACCATGCATGTCAAATTGCATTAACAAATTATAGGGGCAGTTAATATATTAGTAGGATAATTAGTATAAGGTTAATTAATGATGTATTTCTAATGCAGTTCACACACATGAAAACATCCACTTTGTAAAAATGTGCACATCTGCATTTTAAAATGACAGCACACTGTGCTAAAACGTTTTAGTAAATGCTCTGAAAAATTGCCTGCTGGCTGTTACTGAAAACTGCCTTGCACCTATTGTACACCTATTTTGCACCTGTTTTGAAATGGCTGGATTTAGATATTGCATAGTGCATACTGGCAGTAAAATCCTCAAATATATCCTTACAGAGCCCCGCAACAGCTCCCACCAGTGCAGCGAGCCCCCTCTGCTCTTGTCCCTCACTTCTCTGATGGACTCACTGCAGCATGTAGGCAGTGCACTCCCCTCAGTACCGCCTCTTTCTCGGGGCAATGCTGAGGCCACTGTGTGGGGAAGCCTCTGGTTATGAATTCATATATTTGCTTCTCGGGACACATACACAACAAACCCCAAATTTTGCCTGATTGTGGGAGGGGTCTTCACATTGCTTGACACTGCGTATAAGTGTTCAGGCTAGTCGCGGACGGCAGGATCATGTCCGGATCTAATGAGATGATTAGGGGCTCACTGGCTCACAGCCATCTTGGCTGGACTCTCTAGCGACCTCTCAACACGCAACTCACATCTAAGAGTTTGTACAGGTACTGATTGAGGGACTTATAAAATCGATCTGAGTATTCTACCCTGCAGTTTATCTAGACATGTTATCGGGAGAATAGCCAGTCCGTAAAGTATGACTGGAACAATACTCTTACTATATAAAGCTACTTAGCCTTCCAAGTTATTTAGCACACTGTGCTAAAACGTTTTAGTAAATGCTCTGAAAAATTGCCTGCTGGCTGTTACTGAAAACTGCCTTGCACCTATTGTACACCTATTTTGCACCTGTTTTGAAATGGCTGGATTTAGATATTGCATAGTGCATACTGGCAGTAAAATCCTCAAATATATCCTTACAGAGCCCCGCAACAGCTCCCACCAGTGCAGCGAGCCCCCTCTGCTCTTGTCCCTCACTTCTCTGATGGACTCACTGCAGCATGTAGGCAGTGCACTCCCCTCAGTACCGCCTCTTTCTCGGGGCAATGCTGAGGCCACTGTGTGGGGAAGCCTCTGGTTATGAATTCATATATTTGCTTCTCGGGACACATACACAACAAACCCCAAATTTTGCCTGATTGTGGGAGGGGTCTTCACATTGCTTGACACTGCGTATAAGTGTTCAGGCTAGTCGCGGACGGCAGGATCATGTCCGGATCTAATGAGATGATTAGGGGCTCACTGGCTCACAGCCATCTTGGCTGGACTCTCTAGCGACCTCTCAACACGCAACTCACATCTAAGAGTTTGTACAGGTACTGATTGAG
Organism: Ambystoma mexicanum; assembly: GCF_040938575.1. NCBI lineage: Eukaryota > Metazoa > Chordata > Amphibia > Caudata > Ambystomatidae > Ambystoma > Ambystoma mexicanum. The sequence continues at coordinate 500,115,594 of NC_090927.1, read as the reverse complement.
GGACTTATAAAATCGATCTGAGTATTCTACCCTGCAGTTTATCTAGACATGTTATCGGGAGAATAGCCAGTCCGTAAAGTATGACTGGAACAATACTCTTACTATATAAAGCTACTTAGCCTTCCAAGTTATTCCCGCCCATTAGCCGAATGATCTTTTTATATACAAACAATTTTTTCATCGCCTTAGAGATCACAATATTATAATCGAAATCACTGGAGGGACAATTTACATATTTGGAAACCCAAATATGTGTATTTGTCAACCACTTCCAGGAGACTTCCATTCAGATACCATTTATAGTTATCTAATTTATTTTGGTTACCCAGAGTCATTACTTTGGTTTTTCCAATGTTAATCTTTAAATTGTTTAACTTTGAATAATTTTCAATGGCTAGAATGGGGTGTTGAGACCAATAGCCGTTTTATCTAATAGAATTGTGTCATCAGCGTAGCTGAGCCATTGTACCTTTATGGGACCCAACTTGGCTGGGAAGCTTCTTGGAGTTGAAATAGCCTCCCCCATGTCGCTCCCATATAGTTTTTACAAAAGGGGTGCAAGTGCACAACCTTGTCTAACACCGAAATTCTTTTGAATGTCCGTAGTTATTGCCCCCTCGTGATTCAAGCAAATAGACGCACTATTCTCAGAATACAGCAGAAAAACAGAAGAAAACTATTCATGCTCCAACTTTCAAGCTTTGCCCAAAGTTTCTGACAAGGGACCATGTCAAATGATCTGCAATAATCGTTAAAACATATGTATAATTTTTCTTTGCATATTTTTTGTTACACTCAAAAATTATATATTGCAGGACACTAAAGTTATAAAGAGTACTGAAGCCTTTTTTCGATCCAGATTGAAAGGGGGAAAGACATCCCGCTTCTGCACACAACATCTGCATGCAGGTCACAGACAATGCTCCCCAAGTGGAACATCAGACCTGTGCAGATTTGAAATGCACTGTAATTTGCATTGTGTGTTGTAGTACATTTTTGCAAACTGTGTGCATGCAATGTTTCTTGCGTCTGAGACGTGGCTGGATGGCAAGTGTAACAGTTGAAGGCTTTTTGACCATGTCATGTGCATGCAGCGACAATAGCAATGTGTGACTGACTATGCATCACTCACGTCTGGAGGTCAGACATGCATTTGGATTTTTGGCATAGTGACGTTTGGGCATTGCAGTTTTTGTGGGACTGTGATGTGATCGGTCATGACGCTGCTTGTGTGATCATGTTATGTGTGTGCATGCCATGTGAAGGTTATTGTGGGCGTTTTGACCATGTGATGTGCATTCAGCGACAATAGCAATGTGTGGCTGACTATGCATCACTCACGTCTGGAGGTCACACGTGCATTTGGATGTTTGCAATAGTCAAGTTTGGGCAAAGCAGTTTTTGTGGGACTGTGATGTGATCAATCATGATGCTGCTTGTGTGATTATGTTATGTGTGTGCATGCCATGAGAAGGTTATTGGGGCTATGGCATGCCACATGTGCCTGCGCAATTGATGCATGCATGTGTTGCATGCACGCAGGATGAGTGGTGGTGGAGGCATGATGTTTGATGTGATGGTGTGGAGAGGTGCACAGGCAGGTTTCGGCATGGCCATGCTGTGAGTGGTGCAAGTATGGTTGGCCACTGGTGGCCATGATTCCACTGTGTGTCTAGCCTACAATGTGTCCATGGCGTTGGGCCGCCACATCTGTGTTCACATGCTTTATGTGTGTGTACATCATAACAATTGGCTCCCTGCTCACCCTTGTGCCCATATTGCATGTCTCCTATGGGTGTGTGTCAGGTTGCAGTTGGGTCAGGTTGACCTTCCCTTAGGGTCATGTGATTCATCTTGGTATGTGTCTGTGCACTGGCCACATTGGCCACATTGTGCTGGATTTACATGTGGATGTGTTTCTCATCCTGCCTGGGTTGTTGTGTCTGTGCATGTGGATTGCATGTCCATGTGTGTGGCTATGGATGTTGCTGATTATTCAATGGACATGTCATGTTCCTGCAAATTTTGATTAATTTCAGTACACTGATGTTGCTGTTCTGTGCCTCCATTGCCACAGTTGCTGCAGCTGATGAAGAGGGCGGAAGCAGTGCTGTGCAGCATGGAAGTGGGGATCACTCCACCAGACATAGGCAGAGGCCCCAGCCACTCCCCCATGACAGCTCATCTTCGGGGAGCGATGTGGCTGAAATAGCGCCTGTACCACCAGGCATGGCTGCTGGGGGTAATTCCAAGGAGGTGGAGGTGGAGGTGGCAGGGGACTCCTCTGCAGCGGTGGGACTGGGTGATGCATCACAAGGGCCATCCATGGCGGAAGACACACTGGAGTCATCCAGGTTGATGGAGGGGCAGGAAGAGAAGGTGGCCATTGCAGCCCAACCCATGGGGTCAGGTAGTTTTGTCGAGGTGAGAGTGTGTGTTTCCATCCTGCCCCAGAGGCATGAGGCTGTGCAGGCGACCGTGGAGGTGCCTGTGCAAAATCCTGTCCCTGGGTCATTGGATGCAGGACTGTGCGAATGCCAGGATGCCTCCACTCAGACCAGAATCCCATTGCGGCTGGTGTGTCGTTCTGGGATCAGGTGCTGCCCCTGCTGACCAGGCTTACGAGGTGGACTGCACTCATTTGTGATTATGGGCAGGCTACTCATTGTCTGCTTGCCCATCATCACACTGAGCTGTACCGTGTTGTTGCCTTGCTGGCAGCAGGCCTGTTCCCTGCTGGGCTCTGTGGGTTGTTAATTGCTGCAACCACCTCCTCGGCTTCCTCCTCTGTGCACCAGTCATCCTCCGGAGTACCTTCCAGAACACATACCAGCAGGGCCCCCTGTGCACTAGTTCCACCCACATCGCCCCATCCGGTGGAGATTACACTCCTGCCCCAAAAGGGAGTCACATGAATGACAGCTGAGGAGGTCACCATGCCTAAGCAGGCACCAATAGGTGCAGAGGCAATGAACGGACAGCAGGCACAACAGAGCAGTGTAGGTGCCATACACCACAGACGATCATCATCAGGTCGGAGAGCATACCTAGGGAGCATGCACTGGGCACAGCCGCCGCAGGTGGCATTGTGGAGAAGGTGTTATTTTGCAGGGCAGACCACCCCAAGGAGGCAGTTGGAAGGTTTGAAGCAGGAGGATCAAGTGGGATGGATGCACTCATGTGACAAGCCACATAAAATAATACCATCCTAGTGGGGTCTTGTCAAATAAAAGGGCCTATACTAAGAAACACGTATTGCCAATCCTTACGCTAAATACAACCAAAGAGTGTGGGATAGGATTCACAGAATAGAAAGAAGTGTTCACAAATAATAAGTCAGGATGCGGTATTCGGGGTCTCCCTTCCCCACGTTTTGAGCGTGGGACAAGGCGGGACTCTGGAGCACAGCATACGCTCGAGCTTTCCCAGCACAAGACTACAATTCTGCTCTCAGATATCAGGACCTTTGGTGGTTAAGTCTCTTTGACAAAAAAGGCTCTTGCCTATTACAAAAAAATAAACCAAAGTTTCTTTCTGCTTGCATGTGGGTGATGTCTTTTCACCCCTGGATCCCCCTCTTCTGGGCTGAGACCCTTCTCGACTTCTCGAATGAAGAAGTGCTCACAAATAGTAAGTCAGGATGCGGTAGTCAGGGTCTCCCTTCCCCATGTTTTGAGCACGGGACAAGGCAGGACTCTGGAGCACAGCACACGCTCGAGCTTTCCCTACAGTTCCTCTCTCAGGCATCAGAACCTTTGGTGGTTAAGTCTCTTTTCTACAAATGACTTTTACCTCAGAGGACCTGATGTATTGCACAAATAATAAACAAAAATTCCTTTCTGCTTGCATTTTGGGTGATGTCTTTTCCCCCCTGTATCCTCCTCTTCTGGGCTGCGACTCTTCTCGACTGTTTGCCTCCCTCAGTTGGGTTCAATAAGGCTTTTAAATGCAATCTCCTCTGTAACATTCACAAATCTTAATGTCTTTTTAAACAGTTCACTGTGGACATCCCTATGCCACGTTCACTCTTGTCTACACACTATTTACTGGGACTTCAGACTCTTCCCCCTTTTCATTGGCATTCCTCTGTCGGGTTCACTCTTGCAAACTTTGCGGGGTTCACTTTCCTTAGCCTTACCTTCATTGGCGGGTCAAAGACTTTCGACTGTGTGGAGGATTTTGCTAGACCCTGTATGACCACTTTGACCCTCTTCTCACGCCGTTCCCAATTTCTTCTGATAACAATAGTTTCAGCAATAGGGTAGTCGCCCAGAGTTTCTCAAGTGAACACTAAAATGGTGCTCAATGCCTCTGTAGCTGGTTTTCCTCTCTCGTATTGACAGTTCTTCATACTTTCTTCAATTAGCCGTTTTCTACTTTTGTTCAACACAGTTCTGTTTCTTATCGACTCTCCCCTCGACTCACTGTCTGCGATTAACTGCTCGCTTTTCTTGTCTCTGGAGGCAAGGCCAGTACCACAGTGGCAAGCTTCTCTCCCTGGCTTGGTTATGAGCGGAGGAGGGCCCTGTGTATCGTTGACATCTTCTAAAACACACGCTGGCTATTGTTCGCAGTCTTATGATTCCTTCTGTGGAGGTTTCACAAACCTTGGTCAGAAAGGGCAAGGTCACTTCTCTCCTTGTCACTATCTCGGTTTGTGCCATCTTTCTCCTACTCTTGAACTGTGATGCTGAGTTAGCTCTCTCATTGTGCGGTCTGCCTTTGTCCTATTGTGCTCTCGTGCTCCACCTTTTATCCCTGTGGGCAAAGGGAAAGGGCTATCACGTGTGTGTGATTCTGGTCAATTGCCTGAGTTTGCCTGACCCTTTTTTGTGGTACATGTCTGGTAAACAGCTCTGGTGTTTGTCCGTCATCTTTTGTGGTGTGCAAAGGTTTTCGTGTTGGAAAAGGGGGGGGAGTCAGGTTTTTGAGTATCCTATGGGTTAGGATATAGAAAAGGTATAAGAAGGGGGATACCAAATCTCATCTGTCAGTGTCCCACTTCCTCTCCCGAGGACCCCCATCCAGGTGATCCTCCTTCACTGGTCCAGCCCCAGTAACTTGATCCAATAGTGATGGCCGTGTCCTGGCCACCTGGATGACAGATCCCCACGGGCTAGTCAGGGAGACACCTTCATGTTTCTGACACTCCACCACAACCCTTCCTGTGTGCATACAACACATAAATGCATCAACTGCACATGCACACGTGGCATTCCATAGCTCAAGCACATTCACATGGCATGCACACACATATCACTCTGAGTGCACAAGTAGAGTCATGAACAATCATATCACAGTCCCGCAAATGGCAATGCCCAAATGTGACTATGCCAAACATCCAAATGCACGTGTGACATCCAGTCATGAGTGATGCATAGCCATACATTGCTATTATCGCCACAACTACATGAGCAGCATGCATCCTTTTGACATGGTCAACACTCCCTCAACTGTCACACTTACCATCCAGGCATGTCTCAGACAGAAGAAATATTGCATGTGCACAGTTTGCAAAAATGTACTACAAAACACAATGCAAATTACAGTGCATTTTGAATCCGTACAGGTCTGATGTCCCACATGGGAAGCATTGCCTGGGGCCTACATGCAGATCTTGGTCACTGAGACATACATGCTGCAAAAGTAAGGGGGTCACTGCAAACATGCTAGCACATGCACAACACACATGCACAGTATACCAGCACAACACATGCCTTCTCACCATCCAACTCCAGACATTTTGCAACTCGCAGACCTGGGCATGCAGCTCTGGGTAGAACCTTGCCAGGACCTGCATGCTGTTGTTGGACAACCGGAACCTGTGCACATGGTGCACCTTCGCAGTTGCACTAGACTTCAGGAAGCGCTGGGCCTTGATGTGGGTCCTGTATTCGATGTCCTCCCAGCGCTTGTGGACGGTCTTGTAGCAGCAGACTGTCACCCCCTTCACGTTGATGGCAGCCGTTATGTCCTCCCAGATCTGGAGACGTCCTTCCTTGCCGTGCTGCATCGCTGGGTTGAAGAGGGCATCATAATTCTTCAGGACCTTATCCAACAGGATTTCAACTTCTTTGGCAGTGAAGTTCACAGCCCTCTGCCTTGGTGCCATGGGGTGCCACTCTGGTCAGAGGTAGATGGTGTGGACATTGCAACCCCCAAGGCAGGTGTGGGTGGATAGGTTGGTCCTGGAGATGGGCTGTGTAGCAGTGGTGGTGGTATGTGAAAGTGGGAGTCCAACACAGCAGCTGAGTTGGCCACAGGGCTGGAAACAGAAGCACAGGCAATGGCTGGAATCCCTCCGATGCAGTGCAGGTAGGTAGCAGGCACTCACAGTGGTCAAGCAGCATGTGGATGGCAATGTTGGAGGTAGTACAGTGCAGATGGGAGCAGGTAACATGGAACAGAGGCAGGAGAGTGGGTCTTCCTTATGCATCTAGAAAGGCAGCTTAAAACAAAGTAAAGGCCCTTAGTGCATATGTTACATCACATGCGTGGCACGCACTGCTCCGACGCGGCTCACAGCATTGACGGGGATACATAAGGATGAGTAAACGCACCACTGGCTGTGCGCGTGATGGTACGAAGATGGAGTATTTTTGTTTTCACATATTTTGGGGGGCCACGCAATCCATTCTCTTCAGATAGCATACTGTTCGTTTTTGGGGGGGTTCCCCCATTGTGAGGCACGCGGTCGGTCACATATGCATTTTCTTCTGTTTGTGGTGGCCACTGCAAATTACTTACCTACTTACCTCTTTCTTCAATGTCGGAAGCTTTCCGGGTGTCGTGTATGCACCTTTTGTGTTATCAGGTGCCACTACGTATTGGGAAGAGCTTTTTTCCCATTTGGGGCACATTTGAGCCTTGCTGGACCACACATCTGCGTTGTACAGTTGTACATCACATAGACTGATCCCTGACTCACATTGCCCAGGGCAATAACTTGGTGTGCCTCCCATTCATCCATTACACCTGTTACATGGTGGGAAAGGCCCCAAAAGGGAAAGGGGGCAGAGGGGGTCAGGGTGGTGGTGATGGTGGTGAAACACCTGCCCCAGGCCCAGTTGGTTGGGGAAGTGATGGTGAAACACCTGCCCCAGCCCAAGGTGGTTGGTGAAGCAGTGGTGACACACCTGTCCTTGCCCCATGAGGATATGGCAGGCCCCAGTCCAAAGGTGGCCTGGCACCGGGATGCCAAAGTGGTTCCAGCCAGACAGGGGTATCTCCAACCACCTCTGCCACTCATGGCACGAAGGGATGACCTGCACAGCAGGTAGAGGCTCAACCCCAATACACGGCACAGGACACTGTTCCACACAGGAAGATGTCATGATGCCTACCCCCGGGGACCCAGACCAAGTCCAGCAACCCCGGAAGCAGGCATCAGATTACCCAGAGCAAGCCCAACAACCCCCGCTAGGGGCTATTTGGGTGCAGTCCTGGCTCCTATGCAGACCATGCCGCAAACGTACCTGATACAGACCATGCTGCAAGAGCTCCAAGCCAAACGAGACTTGGAAGGGACTATTTTACCTAGGGACTATTTTTTTTACTCAGGTGGGGCTGGGGAGATATACTTACCTGGGACTACTTTGGAGGCTATTTAAACCACGCCTGAAGAGAAGCACACGCTTCACATTATTCTCCATCCAGCAGCGTAACGCTCACCGTGCCTGCAAGTCTGCATCCAGTCTTCTGCCACGCCCGCCTCGAGTTTCGAGCTCCTAGAAAAAGGGAGAAAGAAGGAGAAAAGGTTAGAACAAGAGCAATTCCTTTGATTCTTACCTGAATTCCCGATCCATTGCGCCTTCGAGCTGGAAGAAAGAAGTTATTTTATGCGTGTCACCTCGCCTGCTGCAGCGCCACGCTGAACTCACCGGCCTTCGCAGCATCTTCACATTTCACCGCATCCTCCTGCATGTTACACCCGCACTCCGGCAACTAAGGAGAAGACAAGAACAGCAAGGTGAGCCAAGGGAATACACAGAGGAATACCCCCCATAGATTTACCTGATTTTACCACTGGGGGTACTATTCTTCTTCACGGGTCAGTGCAGCTTCCACTGCCTCCTAGCCGAACCCCGGCCCCTAAGGGGAAACAAAAGGACAGCAAGGTGAAACAAGGGACTAACAAGGGGAACCCTCCTCACCAGAAAAGACTTACCTGATTTTACCGCCAGAGGCATTATTCCCCGAGACTTCATACTTTCTCTCAGCGCCTGAATAAGGGAGAAAGCAACAGGTTACATATGGACATTATTTTATCGAACTGTGTTGGATAATACAAATCCTTACCAGAACATTACCGGTTGCCACGAGGAACTCTTCAGTAGGGTCAAGCTGCAACCTGCAAGCAATCGGACATGAGTGAAAGTCAGGCATTTGAACTCTTACGAACTACATACTTACGGCGTCTTGCCGGGAATATCGGAGTCAATATTGTCCTGGAACTCACCAATTTGTTCGAGCCAGTGAAGCAACTGGTTATCTACGCGCCCCTGCGCTCAATGCAGGATGGAGAGCTCATCTTTTCAAATCATCAGGTGAGACTATAAGAGGGAACATCCAAGGTGATCAGTGGGTAGAACAGCGGGTTGGGGGGATTTACGCTCAACTCCACGGGTGGTTAATTCCCTTTCTCCACTTGCAGAAGAATATTCCTACGGGCCAAGCAAACAAAGCTAGGTGGGCCAGTCCAGTCCGTCATCTCGGCCCTATGCGTCACATTGGTGGAGACTGCAGCAGTCCAGTCCAGATCGACGCCTCTGTGGGAGCCAGGTGAGCGTAACAGAATGCAAAGCCTACCCACAAATTCCCACCTGGCCGTTATGGATACCTCAGAGACTGACCAATTGGCCCAATTACTAGGGGAACTGAGGGCTGAAGTGGATTCCGCCCGTCAAGAAACCAATGCTCTTAGGAGAGAACTGATTTTGTCAAAGGAGCGAACTGATGATCTTGCTAGGCAACTATTGCAAAGCCAGGCTGGACAATCACCCCTACCTGGTTCCGGGGGAAATCCAGCTCCTGTGTTATCGAGTAACCCTGTGCAAATAAACCTACCAGGACATATTCCATTAGCCCCACCCTAACGCTTTGCCGGAGATGCCAAAAGGTTTGCCGTGTTTATGAACCAATGCCGCTTACACTTTTTATGCAGACCTAGAGCCTTCCTAAACGATCAAGCCAAGGTAGCCTTTGTATTGTCATATGTCAGCGGCAGTGCAGCTGATTGGTCAATTCCACTAGTTACTCAGGATGACTCAATTTTTCGGGATTTTCAGGGCTTTCAAACTAGCATGGAAAGACTATTTGCCCGGCACTCCCAAGGACAGGCCCTGGATAACGAACTTTTGTCCCTACGACAGGGTAACCAGGACCTTCTATCCTACATCACGACCTTTAATAGGTTAATAGTGGAAACTGGATGGCCTGAGGTAAAACGAATCACGTTATTTCATCAAGGGCTTCCAGGAGAACTCAAGGATGTCTTGGCTCAAGTCGTGAACCCACCTCAAGACTGCGCTGAATATATAGACTCAGTGGTCCAGTTAGATCACAGACTTCAGAACAGAAAGGCTGATCGAGCCAAGTTTGAGAATCGGGTGTTGGCCAAAACCCACGCTAACCCCAAAGGAGCAGATGCTTCAGAACCCATGCAAATCGGAGGGGTTAAAGGACCCTTAACCCAGAAGGAAAGAGAAAGGAGACAGCAAATGCAATTGTGTCTATTTTGTGGAACTTCTGGACATTTTCTACGGGATTGCCCTCTAAAACCACCCAAGAAGGTGGTAGGAGCTGCTGATAAAAGCCATATGGAGTCAGACTCGGGAAACAACCACGCCCGACAAGCGTAGAGGTCCACTTGCCGAGCTTGAAGAAGGATACTCAGACCTCGCATTTCATCATACCAATGGTCCTCGTAGATCCAGGGCAGCCATCGCGTATGCACGCAGTAAGGGCATACATTGATAGCGGGGCCATAGGAAACTATGTGGACTATGAATTGGCTTCCAGGATGAATCTACATCTCTGCCAAAAAACCACCTCAGATGTCATCACCACAGTCGATGGAACTGAAATTGCCTCTGGGCCTGTAACTCATTCCACCACAGAGATGACACTATTGGGTCAGGATGGGCATCGAGAGACTATTGTGTTTGATCTAATCAAAGCACCACAGTTCCAAAAAATACTGGGGATACCTTGGTTGGAAACACATAATCCTTGTATTGATTGGCGAGAGAAGAGAATAACCTTCCCGGATTGTGCAGAAACCTGTTACCCAAATAAAAATCAGAACGCAGGCCTGGCCACAGTAACAACAGCAGTCATGCAACTACCTCCAGAATACCAAGAATTCCAGGATGTCTTCCAAAATGAACAGGCAAACACCTTACCTCCTCACAGATCGTACGATTGTCAAATCGATCTCATACCCGGTGCACAACCCCCTTGTAGCAGGATCTATGCCCTTACGGAACCTGAGAACCTTCACCTACGACAATACTTAGACCAGTACCTTGCCAATGGCTTTATTCACCCATCCAAGTCCCCTGCATCTTCAGCTTTGTTCTTCGTACCCAAAAAGGAAGGTGACCTCAGAACGTGCATAGACTACTGCGCATTGAACCAGATAACTGTTAAGAACTCATACCCGTTGCCTCTGATCCCTGAACTACTAGACCAAGTGAAGGACGCTTGTATATACACTAAATTAGATCTCCGGGGGGCATACCATCTGGTACGTTAAAAAGAGGGCGACGAATGGAAGACTGCTTTCCGCACTAAGTATGGGTTATTCGAATACCAGGTGATGCCTTTCGGGTTGTGCAATGCACCAGCAGCCTTCCAATACTTCATGAACAATGTCCTTCGTGAACTCATTGACGTTTCTGTTGTGGTGTATATCGATGATATTCTAGTAAACTCCTCTTCAGTATCTGACCATGTGAATCACGTGCGAGCAGTCCTTGAGAAATTGCGCCAGCACAAACTATATGCAAAACTAGAAAAATGCGTTTTTCATGCCACAGGAGTTGAATTCCTTGGGTTTATCCTGACCCCAAAGGGAGTCCGAATGGACTCACGAATGGTGGACGCAATCCTTAAGTGGCCATCACCAAGTTCATTTAAAGGAGTAGAAAGCATGCTCGGCTTTGCCAATTTCTACCGCAGATTCATCCCAGATGTTTCACATGTCGTACATCCCATCACAGCACTCGTGCGAAAAAATAAAGGCTTTATGTGGACTGAAGAAGCTGAAAATGCCTTCCAAGAGCTGAAAGCGAAATTCCCGTCTGCACCTGTGTTAAAGCACCCGCGCCCTGAACTTCCATACATAGTGGAAACTGATGCATCCTGTCTAGCCATGGGAGCTGTCCTGTCTCAAAAGGACCCTGAAACTGGCCAGCTTCACCCAGTAGTGTTTTGGTCCAGAAAGTTCTCGGCACCCGAGTTAAACTATGCGGTTACCGACAAGGAGTTATTAGCCATTAAATCCGCCTTCAAGGATTGCCGGCACTATCTTCTCGGTGCCAGGCATACTATTACTGTGATCACCGATTACCGGAACTTACAGTATTTAAAAACAGCCAAGGCCCAATCGTCACGTCAACTCCGATGGGCATTGTTCTTTGCCAAGTTCGATTTCGTGATAACCTATCGACCAGGTTGTAAGAATGGTAAAGCAGACGCCTTATCCCGAATAGGGATGGGAGAGGCAGAAGTGAACCCAGAACCAGTACCTATAATTTCCGAACAAAGGATTCTTGGCATGACTACTCTACAGACAATAGAGGACATTCAGGTAAAGATCCAGCAACTCTTTGATCCTACAGCCCTGCAGGACTGGGTAAAGAAAGGGCCGGACTACTCTGTCACCAATGATCTGCCTTATTACCAAGGGCGGCTATTTCTGCCACAAAAGGAACTACAAGAGCTAGTCATTTCCCGTTATCATGATACCCTAATGGAGGGGCACCCAGGTATTGCAAAAACTGAAGCTAAAATTAAAAGACAATTCTGGTGGCCCACCTGGCGAAAGGATATTAAATCATTTGTGATGTCTTGTGGCATTTGCGCCCAAAACAAAAGTCAAAAGAAAAAAGCAGCTGGACTCTTACAACCTTTAGACATTCCGCCTACACCATGGCACACCTTATCGTTAGACTTTATTACCGATCTACCTCCTTGTAATGGTTTAACACCATTCTAGTTATTGTGGATCTTTTTTCCAAGATGGCCCACTTTATTCCTTTAAAAGGACTACCTTCAGCCTCAATCCTGGCCAAAGAATTCCTCGAAAACATTGTTCGCATACATGGATTTCCGTCCGTGTTGGTCTCTGACCGGGCCAGTCAATTCATTTCACATTTTTGGAAAAAATGCTGTCAATTGGCGCAAATCGATGTGAGGTTATCGACCAGTTACCACCTCCAGACCGATGGTCAAACGGAGAGGACCAACCAGACTCTCGAACAATACCTGCGTTGTATGTTACATCAGACGGAGAGTAATTGGAAAGACATTCTTTGGATCGCTGCATATGCATACAATAATTCAGTACACTCTGGAACAGGACAAAGCCCTTTTTATACCTTATATGGGCACCATCCTCGAACCTCAGACCTTGACTCACCCCAAGACATAGAAATGCCCGTAGTGGACCATCTGCACGCTACAATTACACAAGCCTTTAAGAAAGCAACTACACATTTAAAACAGGCGAAAGAAAAATACAAGAAAGATGCTGATCGGCATAGAAGTGATTCTCCACAATACCAAATAGGGGACCAAGTATGGTTGGCCACAACACATATGCCTCTAAAGGGAACACGGACCTTTAACCCCAGATATTTGGGACCTTACTCTATTAAGGCCATTATCAACCCAGTGGCTGTCAAGTTGGACTTACCTGCTAATATGCGAATTCAGCCCGTCTTTCATGTGTCACCTTTGAAGCCAGTACAACCAGGCACAAGACTAACCAAGCCACAAGACCCCGTCCTAGTAGACGGAGAACCCGAATTTGAAGTTAAGAACATCCTGGACTCCAAGCTGTTAAAGTCAAAACTTTTTTATTTAATCGACTGGAAAGGTTACGGACCACAGGAAAGGTCATGGGAACCTAGTGACCATGTTCATGCACCCCGATTGGTGAAAACATTCCACCGAAATTTCCCAGACAAACCGAAACCACAGGGAAGAATGACTTTAGGATGGGCCTTGGGGGGGGAGTGCTGTCATGATGCCTACCCCTGGGGACCCAGACCAAGTCCAGCAACCCAGGAAGCAGGCATCAAGTTACCCAGAGCAAGCCCAACAACCCCCGCTAGGGGCTATTTGGGTGCAGTCCTGGCGCCTATGGCGCCAGGCTCATATGGAGAGTCAGTCCTGGCGCCATAGGCACCAGGCTCATAGATTAAAACTTACCTGATGCAGACCATGCTGCAAACTTACCTGATGCAGACCATGCTGCAAGAGCTCCAAGCCAAACAAGGCTTGGAAGGGACTATTTTACCTAAGGACTATTTATTTACCCGGGTGGGGCTGGGGAGGAATACTTACCTGGGACTACTTTGGAGGCTATTTAAACCACGCCCAAAGAGCAGCACACGCTTCGCGTTATTCTGCATCCAGCAGCGTAACGCTCACCATGCCTGCAAGTCTGCATCCAGTCTTCTGCCACGCCCGCCTCGAGTTTGGAGCTCCTAGAAAAAGGGAGAAAGAAGGAGAAAAGGTTAGAACAAGAGCAATACCTTTGATCCTTACCTGAATTCCCGATCCATCGCGCCTTCGAGCTGGAAGAAAGAAGTTATTTTATGCGCGTCGCCTCGCCTGCTGCAGCGCCGCGCTGAACTCACCGGCCTTCGCAGCATCTTCACATTTCACCGCATCCTCCTGTATGTTACCGCCGCACTCCGGCACCTAAGGAGAAGACAAGAACAGCAAGGTGAGCCAAGGGAATACACAGAGGAATACCCCCCATAGACTTACCTGATTTTACCACCGGGGGTACTATTCTTCTTCACGGGTCGGCACAGCTTCCACTGCATCCTAGCCGAACCCCAGCCCCTAAGGGGAAACAAAAGGACAGCAAGGTGAAACAAGGGACTAACAAGGGGAACCCTCCTCACCACAAAAGACTTACCTGATATTACCACCAGAGGCATTATTCCCCGAGACGTCATACTTTCTCTCAGCGCCTGAATAAGGGAGAAAGCAACAGGTTACATATGGACATTATTTTATCGAACTGTGTTGGATAATACAAATCCTTACCAGAACATTACCGGTTGCCACGAGGAACTCTTCAGTAGGGTCAAGCTGCAACCTGCAAGGAATCGGACAAGAGTGAAAGTCAGGCATTTGAACTCTTATGAATTACATACTTACGGCGTCTTGCCGGGAATATCGGAATCAATATTGTCCTGGAACTCACCAATTCCTTCGAGCCAGTGGAGCAACTGGTTATCTCTGCGCCCCTGTGCTCAATGCAGGATGGAGAGCTCATCTTTTCAAATCATCAGGTGAGACTATAAGAGGGAACATCCAAGGTGACCAGTGGGGAGAACAGCGGGGTGAGGGGATTTACGCTCAACTCCACAGGTGGTTAATTCCCTTTCTCCACTTGCAGAAGAATATTCCTACGGGCCAAGCAAACAAAGCTAGGTGGGCCAGTCCAGTCCGTCATCTCAGCCCTATGCGTCACATTGGTGGAGACCGCAGCAGTCCAGTCCAGATCGACGCCTCTGTGGGAGCCAGGTGAGCGTAACAGAAGAAGATCTTTTTTGATGAGGAGCTCCAGATCCTGATTGACTACGTGACCGATCACCATCATGTCACTTTTGTCTGTATGTGGGGAGCACACGTGTAGTCTCAAAACGTATGGTGCCTTGGCAGCGTGCCACGAAGCAGATAAATACCTAAGGGGTGGATATGAGTACAGTGGAACAGGTCATGAAATGCTGGAATGATCTCACCTGACGCACCAAGCACAAGCTCTGTGTCAACCTGACCTCTGCACTTGCAACTGGAGGGGGGCCATCAGAAGAGGAACAGCTAACATTGCATGAAGAGGCCATGAGCCAATTCATTCTTATTGAGCAGGTCAAAAGCATGCGGGGCCTGGAGAATTATTAGGACACATCAGGTGAGTGTCTGTCATTGCGCATCCTGTGTTTTTCCAGTCATGCATCACCCACATCAATTGTGTATTGGGATATATATGGCTCGTTTGTATGACAGCCCTGGGTAAAGTATGTCCTGCGACGTACATACTCATGTCAATTGGCCATCATACTGGGCGTAGCCCATGTTGCAGTCATTCGTGTCACATGTCTGTGTGATGGACACATCCCCCACAGGGTACTCCCCTGGTACTTTGGAAACATGTGACACCGACAATTAGTGTTCATTGCTACATTCTTGTCGCATTTCAGTCTGCACTGCTAGACCGTAGCATGCTCGCAAAGTATCACTTGCACGCCATGTCCCGCAGAGATGCATGCTCCTTATGTCACCTGCTCCTATGGGTTTCCTTGTCACAATGCATATCTGAGCAGTCTGTGAAAGCACATTGTCACATAGCGTAGTTGCAGTAATTTCCACAGATCACATACACATTGACTCAATCCCAGTGCCACAGAGAGCCTACACATTGTGGTGCATGCTCCCTCTTATCCTCCCACACTCTGTGCCCACTCCATGTGGTCACTGCCCACTCACCCTCTTGTGAATTGGTGGATCTTGTTCACATCCCCCAGTCCACTCTCCATCTCTCTAGACCAAAGGGACCTTGACCAGAAGTCACACTTTTGGGTGTACCCACTCATGGGCTTCTTCCCTTTCCATGCCTCCCTGCAGGTCCCTGAACTGATTAGTGTGTCATGTGTCGACTGTGGTGTTGTCTGTGAATATGGATATCACGCTGTTCCCATGTGATGTTGTTGTACATAAAAATATCACATGTTCATTATTTTTCCCCTGGCATGTGTGGCGACTTGACAGTTGAATCTCCCCTCATTGTGAATGTACAACACTGTTGAATTTTTTTGTGCCCAGTGCTGGCCTCTGCATGATGGAGGGGATTGTGGGTGGAGGGGGTAGGATACTTGCCAGCAAATGCCATGCATCAGTTGCTTACTGGACCAAGTGTGTGAATGTGCAATATCTGATGGGGGCATGTCATGCCATTTCTTGTCAGAGTACTCCTTGGAGTATATGTACATTGTTGTCTCTTATGACGTGTATCAATATGTCTTTCTCTATCCATGTGCAGGTGAGGATGCACCAGGTTCAAAGATGGAGGAGTAGGAAGAGTCAGCAGTGCAGCAGACCATCAGTGGGGGACGTGGTGTGGCAGGCCCTGAAAACCCACTGGTGCTGCAGAACATTCTGAGTCATGCTGCAGACTCTTCAGACTCTTTAGACACAGATGTCACTGATTCTGAACCGGATATGCATGCCTTAAAGAGGCCAGAGGTGAGTGCCCCAATGTGTGGATCAGTCAGTGCCTGTGAGTCTGTAGCAGATAGGCTGGCTTCACAAGGCCAGTCAGTGGTGGCACTGCTGTCTGTGGTGGTTAAGGCTGCAAGGCCAGCCTCCCCTGATATGGTATGGGGGCTTGGGCCTACTGTCCAAGGGAGGGATGCAGACCTGCAACCAATGCTAGGGGCACCACTGCAAAGAACTAGGTCACTTGCATCAGGCCGCCATGGGTCCCGCACAGGTGGGGGATGTGTGCAGGTGGTGGGAGACAGAATGGGAGCAGCAGATGTTGCGTGCTGCTCTCTGACATGGATATGTGTTGGAAAACATATCTGAGGGCATTGATAAGATGGACAAATCCGTGACCCCACCAGTGTCCCGGGTAGAGCAACAGCTGTAGGTCATGCAGTCCCAAAGACTGCACAGGGAGGCCAACATCAAGGTCCGATGGGGTGATCTGGGGTGTCTGCAGACTTCTCTGCATGGAGACGCTCGGGCACACAGAGAGGCCTTGAGGCTTGAGATGGAAGCCGAGAGAACTACACTCCATGCAGAACTAACAACCACAAGGAGAGTGATCAACAATGATGTGGGTGCCTTTAGGCAGTCACTCTCAGAGGAACTCCATGCATCCGTAATGCAATGCATACCGACATCCCCGGCCTAACTGTGCTGGTTCATTCATCAGTGTCACCTCTCAAGACCAGGAAACAATTCAAAAATAAAGGTATCAAGGATTTTATTAAACCTGATACTAATTCAATATATCAAACAAATCATGATTAAATCTGCACTTGTAATAACAATTTACATAGCAGGAAACAACTTTTATTAAAAAAGACACATCTATATAATAAAAATCATCTTATTCAATCATCCAAGCATACAACCTCATCCATCCATTTAGACAAACCATTCATACTAAACACCAATCAATATACGACATAAAATCTATAAGAAAATTCATCATAATTAATTTATCTGAAAGATTTATAGAAAGAACATGAAATCAATTTGACGGGCCACAGCAGATGACATCATCTTAGTCCAAACTCGACCGGTTTCGACGTATATACTACGGAGAAGCTATTGTTTAATATAAGTGAACACAGCGTACAATTTAAGGAAGAGACGCACAGCCTTCCATTGCATGAATGAAGAATATATTTTTGTTACTCCTGATGAAGACGTCACTACACTAAAGTATATACGTCGAAACCGGTCGAGTTTGGACTAAGATGAGGTCGTGGTCAGAAAACTCTGGGACCCATCTTAATTGCCTAGGCCACTGATGTCATCTGCTGTGGCCCGTCAAATTGATTTCATGTTCTTTCTATAAATCTTTCAGATAAATTAATTATGATGAATTTTCTTATAGATTTTATGTCGTATATTGATTGGTGTTTAGTATGAATGGTTTGTCTAAATGGATGGATGAGGTTGTATGCTTGGATGATTGAATAAGATGATTTTTATTATATAGATGTGTCTTTTTTAATAAAAGTTGTTTCCTGCTATGTAAATTGTTATTACAAGTGCAGATTTAATCATGATTTGTTTGATATATTGAATTAGTATCAGGTTTAATAAAATCCTTGATACCTTTATTTTTGAATTGTTTCCTTTGGATGTCTTTCCGCTATCTAAATCTTAATTAATACTCCAAACCAAAGCGTGGGGTTTCCTGTGTCTTTCAGAGAATACACCTCTCAAGACCAGGCCTTGCCAATACGTGGTCTCCCACCAGCACCACGCCCACCTGAAGATCAACCATAGGTTGGGGGTCCCAGCACAGACATGCCTCTTGGTCCACCGTTGCCATGAGGTCCATGAGCCCTTGGAGGGTTTTTCTTTTTTAAAAGTTCACTTTTGGCATGCACCCTACCCGACCCCCCGTCCATGATGGACATTTTTTCTGTTATTTTTTAATTTTTAATGGCCATGGCCTTTATCTTTTTTTATTTTTGTGTCCCTCCCTTTGTCTTGAGAACTTTTCTATTTTGATTTGAAGACCCCTGGCCCAGATGTTGGCATGCTTTTTTGTTCATCCATTTCCAAGGTGGAATCTTTTTCTGTTTTCTTTTTGATTTTTTAATCTTGATTTGTTCAGTTGGCCTATCAAGGCTATGATGTATGCAGTAGTGGACATGCAACCATGGTTTCATTGTGGTGGATGGGATGGCATGTGCAGGTAACATTGTGTTGATTGAATATTGACACATCTGTGCAGCATTATGGTACTGTACATTACTATGGTTGTTATAATGCCTTTTCCCATGTTGTTACAGTGCTCCGGAATGAGGCAGTAACTGCACTCCCAGTGGAGACACTCTGCAGCCTTTGACATCCCAACTCACCATGCCTCTGCCAGGCACTAGACCTCCTGTCATGCATTTGGAGACACAGTTCCTGTTGGAGGTGATGCAGGAATCACATTATGCTAGCTCAGCCAGCAGGTAAGGACGTGCACTGTCTTTCATGTTGTGCCAATGTAATTGTTCCACATGGCTTCTGCATGCAGTAGACATCTTGATCAGCTGGCGGTGTTCACCTTGTGTCACAGTGAATGTCTGTGCTGATGTGTGTCTGTACACATGCATGTGTGTGCATGTGCATTTGCACTTCTATGTCAGTGGCTTGTTTCTGTGCATGCACTCATGATGTTGACAGCATGCTTGGAAGTGATTGTGCAGCGCTATTGTCTTGTCACATTCTTCTTCATCAGTGTTTCGTTCAGTGTGGATGCACATACTGGTTGGCCACATGCATTGTTTGTGCTTCTGCATTCTGGGGGGTTCTGTTCTCCGATACTTGGCACGCTGACTGTGGTGATGTCTCCTTACTGCCACCCTTCTACTCCCCCAGTCCCTACATTGCTTAACGTGCCCTGCAGGTGTTGTCCCTCTGCACACTACTCTTTCACTGTTGGCAACTCTAAATCCACTTCCTTCTCCGCCTACATGTCCTGCCCAGCCAGGCCACTGGTCACCATGTTCCATTCACATTGCTAGGCATACATGCACAACCTACACTGCAGCGCTTCATGACATGGGCTCTGGTGACTTTGTTGTGGACATTTGTGTGCATTGACTCCACAGGACATGTTTGTCGCACTTGATGCGTGTTAATTTTGACAGATATGCACATGTGTACCTCTGACTGACTGCTTCTGTGTTACCCAGTATGATGACTTTTTTAACATGTGTTTGTTCCTTGGGTTATCACCGCTGGTGTGTATTACATGTTTTCTGCTTTTAATTTCTACTTCCTGTTTACTGCCACAGTCTGTGGGTGTACATTGCATCAACACAATGTAGTTGCATGCATGTCTGACATCCTCAACTTCCCACTGCTTGGCTTTATTTGGTGCCACTATGTCAGGTACAAGTGAGCCCTGGAATCCATGCACACCTACTGGGGCAGTCTCACTCAGGGGGTGTGGTGTAATGGGGGGGGGGGTGTACAGCTGCCTTTCCATTTGCTGTGTAATCTAACAGGGGTATATGTTGGCTGATGTAGGGTAGGGGAATATACTTTCAGTGCCTTAGTTGTGTGGAAGTGGGGTATATGTATCTTGTTGTGTAATGCATGCCATGGTGCGTTTTTGCCTTGGTTTGTGTGAGATACGGCTACTGATTGACCCTACACATGTGCCTATTATTTGCCAGTCAGTCCTTCACCGCCCACTAGTTTTTTCCTTCATGGCCTCTACATGTGGCTATGTTCCTTCTATGTGCCTTCCGTGATCTCATGCCATGATGGTATGTCCGGTGGTATTGATATCACTATCATCCTCCCTAGGTCAACTTCTATGTGCCCTCACCCACCGTGATGTTGGGCATGTCCATCACTGTCTCCACTTCAGACAGTGTACTTCTTGCTGTGGTTTTCACTTGTCCTTCGTTATCTCTCTCTCTCTCTTCTCTCACTCCCTCTCTCTCTCTGTTCTGCTACTCTCCACTCATAGGCAATTCTCAATCTGTGCCCTGTCTCCCTCTTGCACCCTGTTGTCCTTCTGCACTGGGTTGTCAATACATGTTTTCTGATCCCTAAATGGTTGTCATGGATCTCTGCTGTCTTTAAGTTGTTACAATGCATGTCTTTACAATTTGAGGATATGTTTCTCGTGGGATTCAGTGTATGCAGGCATTCAAGTTTGTGGGTGCATGTGTCACATGATGTTCCTGGTCATGTGTCTGTGCATGCTGTTTTCACACTCATATCATGTTGCCACAGGCTGGGGGATCGTAGTTGTGGGTGGGAGATCTCTGTAGGGCCTTTCTTGTTGAGTTGTCAGGAGGGTGGCAGGGCCAACTGTTTGTGGGCTGTGACACGTGTTGCTGGTGATGGTGTGTGTTTCATTGCACTTTTCACATGTGTATTGCCTGACTCATGGCATCCTATAAAATGATTCACTAATATTGATTCATATATATTATGTATTATTATATAATTATTTGTTATGCGCAACCAAAAAGGCCCGGAGGCATACGGGCGCAGATCATTAGAACAGGTTAATCCAAGCATATATCATAGAAGGACTAATTATCTAAAGCGATAAGTCTTGAGTTTGTTTTTAAATTCACCAATTGATCCACAGTTTTTTATGTTGGATGGTAAGGAGTTGCATATAATAGGAGCACTTGACCAGAACGCACCCTTTCTCACAAATTGTAAGGAGGTTTTAGGAACCTCAAGGTTTCGATCTCCATTTGACCGGAGTGAGCATTTGATTTGCTTAAGTTTTAACCTATTAATTAAGTATGAAGGCGTATGACCGGACAGAGCCTTAACCGGGATGGTTAGGAGTCTGATTTTCACCCTTTGCTCAATGGGCAACCAATGCAATGTCCTTCTTATCTCTGAAACCTGGGCATATTTTCTTAGACCCATGAGAGCTCTTATTGAGCTATTCTGAACTACCTGGAGTTTGTTCAATTCAGCTTTGTTTATACCAATAAGCAAAGAGCGGCAATAATCCAGTTTTGCAGATATAATGGCTCTTGCAATGGTTTCACATCCTGCTTGCGACAGGAATGCTCTTATATGTTCCAGGAGTCAAATGTAGTATGCAGGTGAGGAAACTAGATTGTTTACATGGGTTGACATACTTAACGATTGTTCAAAGTTAACAGCGAACATTTTTATTTTATCCTTAACTTGAATGACATGGTTATCAATGCTGAACGTTTGATAATCTATTGTCAATTTGTCAAGCCTTTGTTTAGAGCCGATCAACATCAGCTCTGTTTTGCCTTGTATTCATGTACACGGAAGACACTATTTAGCCTTTCTTGGTTATGGTTCACCATTCTTGTTGTGCAGTCCTAAGAATACTCCACACACATGACACCATTGATGCACATATGTGGGATGCAATGTTGTCTAGAAACACCAGGCACACTACATTGAGCAGGGTTTGTTATTTGCCATGCATATGCCATGCATGCTGCACCATGGGGATTACAGCGACATGTTGACAGCTGCTGGGTGCATGTCAATGCTACATTTGATTCAATGCACATTTCACCCAATGCAATGGAGTCGCTGTGAAGTCTGCATTACCTTTCACTTTCCAGTTGCCTGATTCCTCTGTGTGCATTTTTCTTTTGTTTCTGCTTCTCATTGCTTTGTCATGTCTGCTTGTGTGTTTCATGCCAGTTACCTCGGTGCCCAGCCCACCGGTCTGATGTCTGCATCTGTGAAGTGCTGCCTTCTGCAAGATCCTGTCTTCAGTGCAATTGGTGAGTATTTGGGTTCAGGCGTTTTTGGTCTTTACATCATCGACTGCCATGCCAGTGCTCACTGCACTGTTCATTACTATGCTGATGATGGCATGCCATGGCATGGGAAATACTGCCAAGGTGATCCAGCCTGATCATTGTGATGCACTTTTTGTGGGTATGATCATTATCATGCTGACTGGTGCCAGATATGTGTGTTCAGTATGTGCCATCAGATTGATAATGGTGTAGGCGTGACATGGCCATTCACTGTATGGCACTTGGGGATTCAGGCAGTGTGTGGGTTGTGGATGGATGTTTGTCAGTCTGTGTTTTGCATGTTGGATTTGCATGCAGTGTGCAGATCTGGCTGTATGTGTAGCAGGTTGGCACTCATAGTTGTCATGTGAGTTGTTTGCATTTTTTGCATGTCACTCAGGGGGGCACATATTGCTGTGTGTTTTGGTGCATGGATGTGTTGGCTGCGCTCACATTGATTTGTCTTTCTCTGCAGATCCATTCGTCGTGATGTGATGAGTGATGGGATTGAGGGGATACTTGCAGTATTATGCATGCATATGAAACAGGTAGGAAGTGCATTTCTCTTGCAGTGCACGTTTGTTGCTCTTTGGTTGCTAATATTCAAAATGACTATTTTGATGTCATTGAGCATTGTGAGCATTGTTGCAGTCAGGGAATGGGGTGGCCAGTGTATGTGTCTTTTGTTGTGTAACACGCATTGTGGGTCCAGGGTTTCCCTTGCATGGGTTAATTGGCTTCAAGATAGCACTGTGCCTTACTACTTGTGGTCTCATGTGTGAGGTTTGTTGCAGTACAGTTGTTGTCCATGTGACAGTCGTCAGGTAGTTCAGCTATTGTGATTTGTTGTTTTTGGTGTACTACATGTACGCTGTTATTTGCAGTTGCTGTGACTGTGCTGGTGAGTGGTGCAGTGCCATGCTGCATATGATCATGACTCACTGTTGATTTTGCTATGGAATGTCTACGTTACTTGCTGCATATGTGTTAAGACGGATTTCTGAACTCTGTCCTGGTGGCGCAGAAGTTCAGAAGGCCAACCTAATTACTTGGAACAGGGTAACCTCTGGACGAGCCAGACCAATCAAGGTAACGATCGTGGTGGTCAAGACTAGGTCTCAAGAGGGGTGAGGGTGACTGAAAGCCCGCAATGAGCACACAAAGCAAGAACACTTACAAACTACTCCAAACAGTTGTTATATTAAAAATATATACACATTTATTCCAAGGCCTTTAAAACAATGACCGTAGCGAGAAAATCACAATATAACGATAGTAAACCAACACATACCATATCAACACAATATATATACAAATACGACAGTCTCAAGCGTTATATGCACGAAATGTGTAGTCCACCTAAAAGGGAAGGAAAACAGGCAGTGCGAAATAATGCTTAGACCCAGTTCGCCTCCAGAGGCACCTAACTAGATGGAAGTCCGAGCCCTGCGAAGAGTGGAGCCTTGTGCTCAAAAGTACCTGCACACGCTGGTGCCAACGGGCAAAAGGAGAAGCTCTTCGAGGGAAATCAGGAAGTTCGGTTTAGTGCACAAAAGAAGAAGAACAAGTTCCGCGACTCAAGCGCAGCCTCCACAGTGGGCAGAAGCAGAGCGCGAGTACGGAAGAGGATGCTGTTTTGACACAGCGGGGAAAAGCAATGGGCTCCTGCAGGAGGGGACCAGCTCCTAGCTATGCTACTCACCGGTCCCCGATGCAAGCAGACCCGGCTTCTCCGCGTCCGTTTCAGTCGCTGGCAGGTTCAGAAGAGCAGGGAACGCCTCGTCGTCGTGTTGAGTAAAAAGACGTCCCAATCGAAGAAACCCACACAGTTTGTTACCAGAGCAGGGCAACGGAGCGGCCGTGTGTATCTGGGCCAAATGTACACTACTCACTTCAGACCTGGGAACGCCAAGTGTACGAAGCGTGTGAGAGTGACAAGGACTTGAAATACTACACAACCTGGTGGCGGTTACAGAGCAAGACTCCCGTGTAAGCTGGTCAGTCAGCTGGATGGCCCAGAGACGCTTCCGAAGGCTTACTGTCAGGAGATGGTGAAGATGCCGAGAATAGCTGTTCCCGCTATTCCAAGGGTCGAAGTACCAGTACAGGCCTTCTGGTTCGATCAAAGGTGAAAAGGGTTTCACAAGGCGAGAGCAGTGCAGAGGAGAAGTCCTTCAGCGGGTCACCAGCGATTCATCGGTCCAGCCTCTTGGTTGCAGGATACTTGGCTCCTGTATTCCTTCGTTCGTGAGAACTCAGGAGATCGACATGGTAGTGGTGTTTCCAGCCCCCTCTTATCCACGGTTCCCTTCGCGCCAAAACGGAGGGGACCCAATGGGAGATCCGCTCATCAACACTCACACCATTCGTGGACCAATCACGGACCACGGTGGTCCCAGGCATTCACATCACCCTAGACTCTCTGGCACCCAGGATGTGTATTGGGACCAGACATCCCAGCCCACATCCTGGAGGCACACACAAGACATGTAGAAGCCCGCGAAAGCATCCGTGTTTCGCGGGAAAGTACATGCCCAAATAATGAAGGCCCCGGGTCGGCTCGACCTGGGGAAGGTGAAGGGAGCAAGACGGTCAGCGGACAGGACAAAGGAGCCTCGTGGCCTGGCCATTTTGGGAGCCAGGCCACCATTTTGGGTTAAGCGCGAGAAACGCGCTTAGAATGCCAAAAGGAGCTCAAAACACAAGAAACGATCGCTGCCACCATTCCCGTCCCTGAATCACTTGCACCGATCAGATACAATCCTAAACGAGTATCTAGGGCCTGTAGAAGGCTAGAGACCCAAGAGAGCTGTAACTTAGCTTACAGTGCCCTCTTGTGTCATGTTGCACGAAAGCCGCAACATGATAAAAGAAACTACGGGAAACAGCGTTCCCCGGTACTGACTGTCTTAAGGGCATGTCAGTTTCCCCGTAAGAAAGGAGCGAAAGCCCAGAGGAGTGCGGCAGAAGGCTGCACTTCTCTGGCAAAGTCAAGAACAAGGTGAAAAACAACAGCAAAAAGTTTAGGGGTTGCCACATGGAAGGAAAATTACCTACAATTACGAAATCTTTCGAATGTCTACGTTACTTGCTGCATATGTGAATGTGTCCAATTGGGTGTGTCAATCACTTTGTCTCACTTGTCAATTGTGTCCTTGTCAGTGCATGTTTTGTTATGGGGTGCATTGTCTCCATATTGGCTGCATGTATGTCACATGTGGATCCTGAATCCACTGCTTTTGCGCTCACAGCAACAATAATACATTTGTGCCTGTCATGCAAATTCTCACACAGGTGTGAAACCCTATTGCATTGGCCTTATGGGGATTGATGGAAATGATAACTTTTGGAGTCCATGAATGCCTAGCTGCTCATAATGGATAGTTGGCAAGTTGATGAATTTATCCGTGGCAACACATTTTATGGTTGATCATTTCTTGGACATTGGTGATGTTTTTGTGTCTCAGGAGTGGTTTCACTCCATGCTTACCGTGGTGGTGGTGGTATACTCCCTCTTACATGCATTTCATTTGACCACACTATGTGCACGTTCTTTTATGTCTAATGGATGCACACAATTTTGCCCTCCCATGGTCACATTCTCAGGGCGTTTTTTTGTGCACAGAGGATTGGCCCATGGTCATTATTGAATGGCACCTGGGATGTGGTTTGATTGTGTGCACTCCACCGACAGGATTTTATGTAAAGTAGGATTGCACCAGCTGGGTACATGCAGCCTCTCTACGTGCCCTTTGGCCAGCCATGTACAAGGGTTGTGCCTGTGGGTATGGGCGGTGGCTCATCAGCATATCCACTGGGACACCACGCCATGTGGCGACATTGTGCAAAACACATGCTGCCAAAATGATCCTGCACATAACTGGTAGTGCATATAGCAACACACCACCAGAGTGTTCAAGGGAGCGCAAATGTGACTTAAGCTCTCCAAATGTGCACTCCACTATGCCCCTCGTCACTACATGGGTAGTATTTTACCTTACCTTAGCTGGTGTTGTGAGAATCCGTATGGGCGTCATCATGAATGTGCTCAGCGGGTATTCACTGCCCCCTGTAAATGTATACATGATTGTCATTATCATTTGTTGCCAGTGTCTATTGGTAATGCATGCATGTGCGTGTCTGGTCCTACTCACCAATGTGCCATGCGTTTCCATGCTTGCCAGCTAGCAGGTTCCGGTGTAGCAGTGACATCCAGAATATATAACTGTTGTGTGCTTCCTGGATAGTTTGCATACACTTCAGTTATGATGCCCTTGGCATCACACACAACCTGAAAATTGATAGTGTGCCAATGTTTGCGGTTGCGGTATATGTGCTCTGTCAATCTGGGGGACCGTAGCACAACATGGGTGAAATCTATTCCACCAAGCACTCGTGGGAAGCGCGCCACAGCATAGAAGTCCTGCATTACTATTTGCCTTTCTGCCGGTGTTCTTGGCATATAGATGTGGCAGTGCACAGAAGTTTGTACAGTTATGCACGGCAGCACCAGGTGTATGCACTGTGACTGTGTGGGCTGGGAGATGCTGCATACTATGGCAGTCCAGAAGGGTCCATTTGCCATGAATTGTAAGGCAGTGAGCACTTTTTGTAGGGGGCTAAGGGCCTGGCAGCCCATGTTGGGTGATGTTAGCCCATCTTCCCACTCCATGACCAGGTCTTGAAAGATATGGGGGTGGACCTGTACCTGTCATAGGCCTGGTCCTCCAGCATCCCGAAGAGGGTGGTACCTGCGTTGAAGATCCAGGCCCTGGCCATACTCCTCCTCCTGCGGTGTCCATGCATCATCACTCTGACAAATGCTGGATTCATTGTGGCTGGATACATTTTGTTTGGTGTTTATTGCATGTTTTATAGATGCGCATTGAAGTTTACGTCTGCTATCAGATGGAGGGAGTGTACCAAGATTTGCGTGAACTTTTTCACGACCCGACGTTCAGAATTTGAATACATTAATACGTGTTTATTTGCGCTGGTATGGGCTTCTGATTGCTTGATGTTGGACCGTCCGCTAAACACACTCATATTTTCACGTGTCATTCCTCATTCTATATGTTACGCCCCCTATTTTGCTCACTGCGTAGGCCTGGCCACACTCTGCTTGGAGTCTCGCGCAAGGCGTTCCTACGCAAGCAGCGACGTGCCAGGCCAGTGCTAAATCCACACAAGTCTTGGAAAAGTAGTGAGCATTCAATTCCATGAATTGGTGAAGGGGGATTTTCTCACAGTTGCGTGCGCAAGTACCCTATTTTCCACTGAGATAATTCCATGAATTGGGCCCAAAGTGTACAAGGTTGAGCGCATTTCCATGCATATATGAGGAGAATGCATGGCTGATATACACATATGCAGGTGTATACCGGTGTATGATCAGAGCTTACTATTGATCGATATAGGGGTTAGCACGGCGCTGAGAATGCAGGATAGTCCACATTGCACAGTATACATAGGTTGGGCATATACTTACATAAAAAGGTCAAGTGCAGAATGAGGATGTTACATAGTTTAGGATATGCGACTGATAACAGGTCAGCATATGCAGGGCTGCGTATGTTGTTGCCAAAAGACATATGGCTACATTGCTGAATGTACAGTGGTGGGTGTACAGAGCTGAGTATACCAGGGTAAACAAAGCGGTAAGTATACAGAAAAAGTAAATCTAGTATATCAAAAATGAGCATTTTACAAGTTACATTTTTTTTTCAACTTCAAGTATGTTGTAAAAAAGAGGAGGGGGGCTGAAAAGGTAACCTGGTTCTCAAGATCTGAAGACGGCTCAGTCCTATTACAACATTATTATTTGTGAGGTGTAAGTAAAATACAGATCACATAGGAGGACCTTGAACAAGAACAGCAGGCGCTGCAGAATCCAATGCATCCATCAAGATGAAACACTGGGATTTTGCAATGTGTAGAATTGTTTTTGTTATTGTTATTTGGCATTTATATAGTGCTCTTTATATCATTGGTATGACCTCAAAGCACTTGTGGGTTGAACGCCCTTGGGGACCACAGTCCAGGTCAGTCGAGAAATTAGGGTAGTATAGAGTTCTTGGGTGTACTCAGTATGTGTGCAGCTAGTGGGAATTGTCTGATGAAAGCTGCATCCTCACATTAGGTGTGATGGTAGTGAGAGATCAGTTGAATGCGTGCAGTCAGGTGATTGGTTTCCGAGACTGCATTCTGGCAGCGCTAGGCCTGTGTAGGACATATATGTGTGCAGCTAGGGCGATGTTTTCGTGGGGTATAGCTGCATTCTGGCAGGATGTTGAGGTATTCATGGATTAATGTTAGTATGTGAGCAACTAGGCCGAAATTGATCGAGGGGTATAGTTGCGCTCTATTGTGTGATGGTGAAAAGTAGAGAGTGAGCATAGTGGTAGGATAGGTGAGTATCTGGAGTGAGGGGTATATTCTTATGAGCCCTCTGTTCCAGGATTACACTCTGGATCTGGATAAGTTGGTGGTGGTTGTCCTTGCATTTCGTTGTAGTGACACTCTGAGGTAGATTTATCGCTAGGAGCAGAGTAGGATATCTTTGTTCGGACAGATGGTCATTATTCTTATGCTCAGCACTAAGCATCTCAGGGGCCAGGTTCTGGGTCGCTGGTTGTGGTTTATGATGGGTTGTAGTGTATTATTAGGGAGTATATTTGGTAATGTGACAGGAGCTATCTCGCACCAACGTAGTCACACCAAGCCCATATTCAGGTCTCTAGTTGTGGTTTATGGTGGGTTGCAGGGTGGGTCTATGCAGGATATTTAATTATTGAACAGGGGGTGTCTCATATTAACGTGGTAACATCGAGGCAGCCATGCTACATAGGCTGGATAGAGGCCTTGTAGAGTCTGTGGGTTTTGCCCCTATGTTCGGTCATATCTTAGGTATTTAGTTGGGTATGTTATGGAGGGAAAGCGGATTATCGGCTTGATGGCACGAAAGGCTGCAATGCAGTAGACTCAGGAAGTCTGCAGTTACATATCCTAGAGCCTGCAGGATGCTATGATTGTAACCTGTGGTATCCATTTCCCAATACAGCCATGGTGACTTATTGGGCGCTTTCTGTGGTCTCATTGCTCGGTATTTCCAGAACATCTGTCCACAGTTTGTCAATACTTTCGGATGTAATGTCACTGAAGTAATGGTTCATGATGTTGATGGCTTTCAGTGGCCCTAGTTGGTCCTAATCAGGTTTACAGAAAGAACAGGTTTTTAGAGCTTTGTGGCATGCCATGTACTTAAACATTTATAACATCGACATGTATTCATCCTATGCCTTTCATAACAGCGCAAGTGTATCCTCCTGCATGGCTTACTAGCATAACTTTGGTATCCACTTGCTCTATCAAATAGAACACATTTTGTTACTCCTACACTGTCTACCAGCCCTGTTTATGTCTTTGTATTGTATTGTATTGTTTATTTATTTATAGAGCGCACCGAGCCGTTAAACAACTGGGCGTTTGCAGAAAGTAGAATCTTAGGTTGCAGGTACATAGATATTATACATTGCTTATGTTATAGGTTCACATATACAACATTGCTTATGTTACAATGTCATATAGCTTACAAATAGGATATGTTACAGTTTCAAGTATTTTACATTAAATTCAGAATATTCGATACCGTTGAAGCTTTAACAGTCATTGGTGTGAAGCCAGAGTTTGACATTAGCTTTGAACCCATGGAGGGAAGGCGTAGCTCTGAGTGAATCTGGGATGGAATTCCAAAGATGAGCTGCTAGTACTGGGAAGCTGGACCCTCCAGTTGTTTTCAGTTTGAAGTTGGGGACCTTGATACTATTTGATTGAGCCTTTCTGATAGGTCGTTCAGAGGTGTACTTTGTGAATTTCTCTGTGAGGTATGCAGGAGCTTTATTATTCATACAGTTGTGTGTAATATTCAGAGTTTTAAGTTTGATATGGTCATTGTTGGCCAGCCAGTTGACAGCTCTTCTTTGGTCAGCAATGTGTTGCCCTTTAGGAATGCCTAATGCTGTCCTAAGGGCATTGTTTTGCAGGGTTTGGAGTTTGTTAGTGTTGTGTTTACTCGTGCCTAGGTACAGTACATTGGAGTAGTCTAATTTGGAGAGGATGAGGGCTCACGCTATGTTGGTACAGCTGTCTGTGGACAGGTATGGTTTGCATGCGTGAATACGTTTGCAGGTGTAGCTAGTTGCTGAGGCTGTAGCATTTACTTGCTTGTCGAGGGTGAGAGCTGAATCTAGGTAGAAACCTAAGGTTTTAATTTCCTTGGCTACCTTGATTTTGATGCCATCAATAGTGATGGAATTGTAGAAATTGGATAATTTGTTAAGTTTACTAGTGGACCTGATGATTAAGAGCTCAGTCTTGTTATCGTTAAGACATAGGCCATGTGTGGCCATCCAGGTTTGGATGATTTGGTAGACTTTATTTATGAGGTTGGTGTCGTTGTCATAGTCTCCTTGGAGATAGAATAGGATCTGGGTGTCGTCAGCGTAGTTGGTATATGAGACCCCTAGTTTGTCCAAGATATCAAACAGAGGCTTTGTAAAAATATTGGACAAAGTGGGGGAAACACATGACCCTTGGGGGACTTCACAGGTGATGGGGACTGGATCCGCTGCTGATGTAGGTGAGAAGACTCTTATAGTTCTCTTATCCAAGAATGTGATTATCCACGCAGTGGCTTTTGTGGAGAAGTTGGCAGCCGATTTGAGGTGGTTACAGAGAACCTTGTGATCTACCAGATCAAATGAGGCTGATAGGTCTAGGAGTAGGAGAATAGAAATGTCTCCTCTATCTTTACGCCTATCTAGTTGATTTTTGAGATCAAGGAGAGCTGTTTCGGTTCCATGTCTCGGTCTAAATTCTGATTGTCTTGTCCCTAGTAGGTTGTTGATCTCCAGGTAGGATTGGATCTGTAGATATGCAGGTTTATCTAGGGTTTTGAGGAGGAACGGGACAGTTGTTATTGGCCTATAGTTCGTTGGGACATTAGGGTCCAGGTTTGCTTTTTTTAGGAGAGGTAATATCCAAGCATCTTTAAGGTTGGTTGGCACAAAACATGCTTTGAATGATGCAGTGATAAATGATGTGACAAAAGGGACTAGTTAATGTGCAGCCTCTTTGATAATAGGGGCTGGACATGTGTCACCAAGGCATCGTCAGGGTTTAAGCGTGTAATGATATTCTTAGTTTCCACAATAGAAATGGATCTAAAGCTGAATTGGTTAAGAGGTTTGGTTTGGTTGGCGGCAAGTTCCTGAAGGATTGTTTCTAGCGTGGAGAGGGCAATTTTGTGGAAGGAGTTTTTTTTTTTACTGCTATTTTGTCTTGTAACATTGTGATTTTGTTTCATAAGGCATTTTGAATGTTTGTGCACCAGGCTTTGTCTTTGGTGCAGGAATCTATGGGTGCAATAGGGGATTCTAATTCTCTCAGGATGGAGAAGATTTCCCTGGTATTAGAATTCGCTTTTTTGAATCTGTCGTTGAAGGTCTCTTTTTTTGCCTGAATGATTTGTTTTTTGTAACTGTTGGCGAGGTCAGTAAGGAGGTTTTTGTTGTGGGGAGAAGGGTTTTTCCTCCAGCATGCTTCTGCATGCCGTTTCTCTTTACATAGGACTTTTAGCGTAGGGGTGAACCAGGTATTGAGATGGGTAGGAGGTTTAGATTTGGTGAGCTTCAGCGGCGCAATGACATCTATCGCTGAGTTGATGGTGTTATTGTACAGGTCAGCTAGATCCTTAGGGTTGGTGCTCAAGCTAGAGTGATTAGTGATAGGTTGGATCAGCGGGAGGAGGTTTGATAGTGTTATATTTTTTTTCCAGCACGTGAAGGCAGGAGGAGTATGTAGTTTAGTAGATTTAGGTTGGGGAAGATCTGAAATGGTCAATCAGATCAGGGGCCAGATTACATAAACTTTGCACCAGTGCAAGTGTAAAGTTGCCCGGTATTAGCACTAGGGCAAAGTTTGCCCTATTTTGCCCGGTATTAGCACTAGGGCAAAGTTTGCCCTATTTTTAAAAACAGTGGCACACACTAGAAAACTACTGCACCATGACACAGGCAGTTTGGCATATTAAAAGAACCACGGCATAAATTGTGCTATTGCAAAATAGATACATTTTGAAGCATTTTTGCATCAGGGCAAAGTTTGCCTTAGTGCTAATACCATTCTGTATCAGCACTAGGGCAAACTTTGCTGTGGTGCAAAAATGCAGTAGAAATGCATCTTTTTTGTACTAGGGCAATTTTTGCCCTGGTGCTTTTAATATGCCAAACTGTCCTTGTCATGGTGCAGTAGTTTTCTAGTGTGTGCCACTGTTTTTAAAAATAGGGCAAACATTGCCCTAGTGCTAATACCGTGCAACTTTGCCCTTGCCTAGGCGCAAAGTTTCTGTAATCTGGCCCCAGATAGTGATCAGTCCATAAGCAAGTTTCAATTGCCGTTATGAGGGATACGTAGTCAATGTCTGCGACCCACTCCAATGTGCAGCCTTTAGAGTGCGTGGGGCCGTTGTTGCGTATGGTGAGGCCTGCTTCCAAGATGGTGTTGACTATGGTGGAGGCATTAGAGTCTTTTAGGTCATTGTAGCCTAAATTGAAGTCGCCTAATAGAATGATGTGTGTTCCTGGTTTAGCATTAGTGTTTAAGAGGGTAGTTAAGTCTTCTTCAAAAGTGCCTAGTGGGCCAGGGGGTCTGTAGATAAGGTGCACCGTGATAGTACGTGAAGCAGAGATTTCTAGTTTTAAGGAGAGTAGTTCCGCTGACGGCATAGTAATGCTATCTATTTCTTTGATGGTAAGGTTGACTCTGCAGATAAAAGCTATGCCACCTCCTTTGGAAATTTCTCTGTCTTTTGTAAAGATGGTAAGGTTCGGGGGTATGGCTAACATTAGGGCGGGCCAGCAGTTTTGTGCAGCCAGGTTTCAGTAACTGCTAGGAAGTCGAGTTGGTTGCAGGTGATGATGTCAGCAATTTCGGAGGCGTGGGCCATTAGAGATCTAACGTTAATGAGACCACCATTGAGGTTGTGTCTTACTTTTGGATTATCGAGAATGTGGGCTTTGTTGGACAGGGTTTCAGGCCTGACCTTAATCAAGGCACCTTTGATAAGCGGTGCTTTGGGTAGGTTGTTCGGTGTTGGTGAGTGTGAGGTGATGCTGCTGCGGGGAGATTGTGCAGATGGAGGGCTCTGAAGGGGGTGAGAGGGCCTCTTGAGAGTCCGGGTGTGGCGCGGAAGTCTTGAGCCCAGTCTTGCATTCCTGATGGTTGCTGAGCAAGGTTGGTTGGGCATAGGCCTAGTGGCGAAATGTTCTAGCCACAGCGCAGGTGAGTTCACATAGGGATTGTGTGGGGGCAGGGGATGAGTCGACGTGTTGGCACGGTGTGCCATAAAAAGCATGGGTGTCATGGCTGGTGTGTGTTGGGTGGTGGGGCTGCGTATGTTGGTGATGGCTATGGTGGTGAGTAGGAGAAGGAGCCAAGTGGTGTTAAAAGTTGGGAGGGGCAGGCACATAATGACTAGCGGCTAGGTTTTTGTTGTATTTCTAGGTAGTTGCAGGGTGCACGTAGTTGGCAGTCGCTAGATTTGGGTTGGGAGCAAGGGCTGCAGATGCTAGGTATAGGTGCCTAGGCTGCAAATACAAGGCAGTACAATGGCTAGGTGTGAGTGACGCAATGGCTAGGTGTGGTCAACACAATGGCTAGGTATGGTCAAAACAATGGCTAAGTATGGGCAACACAATGGCTAAGAATGGGCAGCATAATGGCCATAATGCACTAGCCGGCTAAATGCAGTTAATAACTGGCAATGCACTAGCAGGCTAAATATAGTTATCAGGTGGCACTTCAACTATCAATGCACTAACAGGCTAAATGCAGCTATCAGATGGCAATGCACTAACAGGCTAAATGCAGCCATCAGGTGGTGATGTACTAACAGGCTAAATGCAGTTAATAACTGGCAATGCACTAGCAGGCTAAATATAGTTATCAGGTGGCACTTCAACTATCAATGCACTAACAGGCTAAATGCAGCTATCAGATGGCAATGCACTAACAGGCTAAATGCAGCTATCAGGTGGTAATGCACTAACAGGCTAAATGCAGTTATCAGGTGGCAATTCAACTATCAATGCACTAACAGGCTAAATGCAGCTATCAGGTGGCAATACACTAGCAGGCTAAATACAGTTATCAGGTGGCAATTGAACTATCTTTAGTCAAGGCACTGTTCACTTGATTCTGCCCTTACCTTGCTCATGAATAGGTACCACCAATATTGTCTTTATTTTCAAGATGCACCATCTATATAATGAAAGCGCAATGCGCTGTGATATTATTTGCCTACCTGCTATTATGGAATGCACTGTGCTAGACCAATATTATTGCTATTCTTAATCAAAGTGTATTGCAACCCGATTCTAGGCGCCCCTTTGAAGTAAGTGTCTTTTCATTGGTTTCACCTCCATGCTCATACAATAGATAACTATGTTAGCCTTGCTGTGCGCCACCATGTTTCCATTTTGCCTTATAGAAGATTGGCTACCCTATACAGGAAGTTCCTTTATTACCCAGGGATTTGGCTTTTCCAGAATAGGATGCTACTGACATCATCCCATCCCTTGTCCTACCGTGTTCCTACCCACCACCCCACCCTTTCCTCCTATCCAGGGCACCACTTACACCCAAAACAGTACAAGGATCTTTAAGAATTCTGAGCCCACTAACATCACCCTCACAACACCTCCAGAACTTGTGCCTACTAATATGGATGCCATTGCATCCTAACCTATTCAGGGCAAAACTAGACTATGTCGCCTAAGATCTCGTACAAAACAGCTTTCTCTTAATCACAAGTCGCTTCCAGCCATGCAAAAGCAGAATAAGCCCAATCCTCTCCAAAACAACAAGCATCATAAAACACCAATGATAGCCACCGCCAAACAAGCTAGTTTCAAAGGCGCTCTCATCAATACACACTCCCATGATATTGAGATCCATGACCTCATCATTGAACAAGAATTGGACTTCCTAGCAGTCACAGAAACCTGGTTGCATCAAGCATCGGGTCGCTCTCTAGCTTTTGCCATCCCACCAGGTTACAACATTATAAGGACTGATAGATCTAATACACAAGGAGGTGATGTGGCCATAATAGCTAAAAACCAACATGCAAATCAGGTCCTGCCCCCTTGAAGAAATAGAAGGGCATGAATTTTTCCTAGCCGAACTTTCATCCAACCCAAACACTACCACTAATATCTTGGTAATTTACAGATCACTCAACAGCAACAGCCAGCCAGATCTAGATATCCCTCTTCTATTAACTCCCCACATCAAACCTAACACAAGATGCATCATCCTTGGTGACATCAATTTAGGCTTCAATGATAAGCAGGATTATAAAGCAGATGCCTACCACAAGGCGCTCAAAGACATGAATTGTACACAACTAGTGAACGCTCCCACCCACAATAAGGGCTGAATACTTGATTGGATACTCACGCTCAATTCCCAGGTATCCAATCAATTGACTCAATCATACCCCTTGACTGGACCTATCACCACATTATCAACTTTACCCTTATGAGCAATGAGATATGCTCCCCTAAGACTAATATAATGGACACCTATGAATCAAGAAATATCTGTAATCTAACAGCTGACAACTTATCCCCCATGTTAAGCAAAGCTCTGTCATCATACTTTGTCATTAGCGACAACCCATGTCACCTTGCAGACGTCTACCACAAGTGTCTCACCACTACTATTGGCTCAGTAGCACACAAAATGACCAAAATATGGCAGGCTGACAAACAAACAAGTTTCTGGTTCAATGAGGAGTTAGTCTTGCTTAGGCGTTCTAAAAGATCCCTCGAACACAGTCACAAAAAATCCATTACAACATACTCAGCTAATGCTTTCATAGCTGCCAACAAAATATAACAAGCAGCAATCATAACTCATAAAGGTAATCCATATAACACCTGTATCAGCAATGCGACCTCAAACTCAAAGACTCTCTTCACCATTCTCAGAGAATTGGAAAACCCGACCCCATTCACCTCACCGGCTGACTCCAGCAAAGAGTGCTGTACCACCATCCAAAATGCGCTAGTTCCCAAATTGAATTAATAAAGAAGAAAATCCTCACAAAAAGAAAAATCCTATTTAATAAAAACGCTCCCAATACCCATCTCAACATAACTAAAGATAATGATAATGCAAACTTGCTATCCCATTTTACTCCAGTGTCCCAAGATATAGTGACAGACACCATTTCCAAATAAAAGACTTCCAATTGCAAAGGGGATAACTTTCCAGCCAACTAAGTTAAACTATGCGCACCCAGCCTGAACCCAATTATTAATAACTTTGTGAATGCATCGTTCAACACGAATGCAGCCAGTATAAAAGACGCTTCGGTGACCCCACTTCTGAAACAAACCTCCCTGGGCTCGACAGTCCCCAAGAACTACCGCCCAATAACCACAGTCCCATTCTTGCTCAATATCATAGATAACATTGCTTATACCCAAATTCCAGTTCACCAGGAACATAACCAGCTCCTAGGAGCTACACAATCAGGATTTAGGTCAAACTATAGCACCGGAACGGCACTCCTTGATCTGAAAATTCAGATAGACACCATCAGGGATGCAGGCAAATTTTGCATACTACTGCTGCTAGATTTATCTGCAGCATTTGATATGGTGGATCACGACAAACTATGTGCTACACTTGCAAACGACTTCAGCTTTTATAAAGATGCCGCCCTCTGGGTGAAATGTTTTCTAGCTGAATGCACGTCCAGAGCATCTATTGACAAAGCGGCTGCAGACCCAATCCCAATCCCCATTGTGGTACCCCAAGGCTCATGTCTTTCGCCAACCCTATACAATGAGTATATTAAGCTCCTTTTCTCGGCATTGGTGTCATCTATACCAATTTCGCAGATGACACCCAGATCCTCATACCGATCATAGGGAACTATGACTATGACACACTGATCATCAACAAAATATACAATATAATACAAAGCTAGATGGCTCTGAACAGCCTTAGCCTCAACGATGGGCACCCAAACTAAAATGATTGTCCTCCACTCCGATTACTCTTCAATCAATATTGACAGCACCCGATTCCAGTATCTAAGCAGGTAAAAAGCCTAGGAGTCTACTTAGACACCAATCTGACTATGACGAAACATGTAAATGCTTTATCCTCATCCACCTCCTACACGTCTAAACTAATAGCCTTAAGTCGCCACTTCCTAACGCATATACATTTCATTACTCTAGCTAGAGCTTTGATATTATCCAAGCTGGATTACTGTAACGCACTATGAGCAGCTCTAGGACTAAAAAAAGCAGACCGCATCTCTAACATCAGAAGGGAGACCCACTGGTTACCCATCAAGGTTAGAATCATATTCAAATCTTTGTACATGACCCATAAATGCCTCGCCAAGAAAGCACCTATCTACATCAACAACTAATTTTCCGTACTTCTGCCGGCTCTGAAGCCAGACTGATGGTCATGGAGACAACCAACAGTATCGGAATGAAGGTTAAGTTGAGATATGGCCAGATTTTCCAGGAGTTTGCCCAGAAAGGGAGTAATGGAAATTGGCCAATAGTTGGCCGGAAAAGAAGGATCAGCTGTGGATTTCTTGAGAAGAGGATGCACAAAGGAGTGCTTAAGAGGGGAGGGGAAGGATCCTGAGGCAAAGGAATTGTTGCAGAAATCGGCAAGGGCCAGAGCAAGGGTAGTAATGTGGTCCTTGATAGTTTTAGAGGAACAGGGATAGACCTGTTTAGATGAGGCTTTCATAGATCAGACTGTCTAACAACCTCATCAGGAGACAAAAGAGAAAAGGAAGAGAAGGTGGGTGGTGGGATGGCTGAAGGAGGGTCAGCAAGTACAGACAGAGTGGGGAGAGGAGAGGTAGTGGAGGGGAGAGCAGACAGGATGTCCTGTTTTTTAAAAAAATAAAGTGAAGGTACAAGTTGAAGATAACACATAATTATCCAGCATGTGATCCAGCCTTTCCACAGCCCTGTGTGGACTGCAACTGGCTGCACTTACCCAGCACTTACAAGACTTCACTATGAGGAGCTCTTTTATAGGATGTTAGCATCAGGTTTACTCCCTGTTGGTAGCAAAAAACAGTGACTGCAGTGCAGATAACTGAACTTACCCGGCACTTTTCTGGGCTTGTGTTTACTAAACACAGTAATTCCAGCTAAGGAAATACATTCACCTGCTTACGCATTTGGATATGTATCAAATATTATTATCAAACAGGAAGGTTGCCTAAAAAGTGATTTAAGTTTACCAGGCAGACATGGACCTAACCTATAATGTAAATTCAAAATCAGTATTTTATTAAAAGTTCATCATACAAAACATTAAAATGATTTAAAACACCAAGATAAATACATTAATACATAACCTACAATAAAATAAATACTAAGTCAAAAACACTACAAATTGTCAAAACTAATACTGTTGATCTAGGTTAGCTAAGTACACTTCTTCCACGCCCTACATGCACATGTTTTTGTCCTATTGACCTGCACAGTGCTGGACATTCATCCGTGGCTGTACTAATAAAGTTATCTGTAGGTGATGAACTTAATTATCATTTCTCAGTGTCTTCAATATCTTCCTGGATTATTCTGAACAAAAAAAGAAAGATCACTTAGTTTCTTTAACTTTTCATTAACCCTTATGAAGTGTGGCATGTACATAGTTACATATCAATTATAAAAAAGTGTACCTGGTATACTTATCTGTGGTCACAATCAGCTGTAATTGCTAAACACAGGTCACCATTACTTAATGTCCTGTGTGTCTTCTCCAAAAACGCAACTACTCTGTAATCATAGAAACACCAGCCAAGCGTGTAGTTATGCCCAGATATAATAAGAACATGCCAGTTATAGTTGTGAATAGGTAGACATCTTACCTGGGACAAGGCAAGATAGCTCCTACAAGGACACGGGAGAGAAGAAAGTGCCCCTCTATAAGGGTATCTCCTAATGATACATTCCTTCCTCATTCGCTTTTCTGTAACAGAAAAACGACAGTGCTATACTATGTACCTTGACTATTTTCATATAAAAATGCTCTTACACTTCTTCACATCGTTTACTTACTTAGTATTAATTGTAGCAGTGGCTCTAGAAGGCTCGGCCAAAGTTACCTATACTGTAGTAGCCAAAGAAATAGTGGCCTCCTATGAACCTACAAAAATGTAGAGGACTACGTGTGATGTCACACTGCATCAAATAGATAGCCCCACTAGGATAATGCTTAGGGGGATAAGGATACTTACTCCTAAAATTGGAGACTTGGAGTGATCAGTATGGCATCCTGCCTTTATTTTTTAAATCGTTGTAGCCGTGGTGAAAAATGGCTAGCTATTTAAATATCACAGGCCACGTGATGCCATCATCACGTGGCAGTGCGGCCCGATGAAAACAAATAAAAATAAAATAATAACTAAGGTAAGCCATCACCGTAGGTGTCATGTATTATGGCTAGGCTTTGGGATACAAACTTAGGAGGATGGAAGCTGGAACAAGCTCGATAGTTGTTACTCTGGAGTGGAGCATAGATCTCGCACTTTGATTTATCGAACGTCCCCCGTGGATTCCCTAAGATGGTGAGACCTGATGTAAATGATTATGCCGCATCATCTGGTATACACACTCTCATCACGTGTTGGGCGTTAGCCCTTAAATGCGGTCGTAATGCTATTACTGCCGCATTTAAGGGTCCGCCCAAACATGAGTATGGCGTGTTCAACCCCAGCTCAGAGCTGGGGGTAAACACACTGGAAAAATTGAGATTTTTGGTGCAATTACCACACTGTCATACCACCGGTGGTAATTGTGCTGAAAATTCCCCATTGGGTCCAATGGTCCCAATGGGGAATGGGGAATTATGTCTACCGCTCAACCCATGATCCAGCGGTACTACTTCTGGATGGCTGGGCGGTAATGCAAATACAGTTGGGTGGTATCCCAGTCGGGATACCGCCCAACTCGTGATGAGGCACTCTGACTAGAACTCATGCTGTGTATCTACAGTGAAAGTAACTGGTGCCCTATCTGCAAACATTGAAAAAGGGGCGGCACGATAAACTATTACTGGAGCCCATAGCTTGTATCAGAAACATGGACACAGGGTCCCTATGAGACCACCTATGAAACAATGGTGGAAGCTATCCTATGTGTAAAGGGGTACCAGAGAAAGGGCAAATGTGAATGTGTGTACCTCCAAAATCCCAAAATCAAGCAGACACTACACATCCAAGGGTTATCATACAATAGTGCTGTGGTACAACTACAATCATACACATTATATGGACACTTGAAAGTGTGCCTCCTATTTTGCACCCTTCCCTTAGGTGGTAATGGAACAATACACATACAGCTGGTACTTATACCATCATTAGATTGTCCAGGGGTTATCATACAATACTTTATTTTGAAGCACACTCTATAGTCATGGTACACATATAATCATACACATGATACAGACACTTGAGAATGTGTCTCATGTTTTACACCCTTTCCTCAATTAGGAATAGAACTATACATTGGCATACAGAGCTAATACGTATCCCATCATTGGATTGTCATACCATAGTGTGTATTTTCTGGGCTTCACCATGGGAAGCTCCTTTGTAGGACATGGGATTTAGTGCTAGCACCTCTCCTATTGGGTCCAAGC
The DNA here is from genome assembly GCF_040938575.1 of Ambystoma mexicanum. Classification (NCBI taxonomy): domain Eukaryota; kingdom Metazoa; phylum Chordata; class Amphibia; order Caudata; family Ambystomatidae; genus Ambystoma; species Ambystoma mexicanum. Next base: position 500,074,582 of record NC_090927.1, on the reverse strand, counting down.
AGGCACCCATTCCACTCTTGGACAGCTACAGCAGTGCAGATGCCTGAACTTGATTGGCACGTCCACGTATGTGCATGTCTCGGGCTTGAAAGCCAGCTCTTCTGAGGGCCCCTATAACTCGAGAGGAGGCAGGACTCAGGGAGAGAGGTGATTGTTTCCTCACCCCAGAGGAGCCATGATCCTGAAGCTGCTGGCAGCAATGGGGAACTGGGCTGATGAAGTTAAGCTTATAAAAAGAAAGTGTGTCTGTGTTCATCTGTGGCTATGTATGTGTGTGTCTTTATTTATGGTAGGTGGTTTGGGGTGCCTTATTGTCAAGTACCTCACAACCACCCAGAATTTAGCATTTATGAATGTGGGCATTTTGAGGCAATGTTGGGGGCATGAGAACATCTGGGGGCAAGAGGGGAGCTCTGGGGGGGGGGTCATGAGAACGGCATTGTGCAATTCGGGGTAAACGAGTCAGCTTCATGGCAATGCGAGTGCCATGGGACACATCAGGGGGCAGTGAGGCATGACATTGGGTAATTAATTCTAGGGGCTGAACAGTGGCAAGTGGCAAATCAAAGGTCAACAAGGCCGTTCTGGGGAAGGAAAATTGATTTTGGATAAATCGTGCAGCTTCAGCGCATGACACGGAGCACATATGGTGATCAACGGGGTGCACAATGTACATTTCAGGGGTGGGGGAAATCTGGGGCACTTAAAGACATATCAGGAAAATGAATGGGCAGTGGGACCTGGCATTAGGCTGTTGCAGGGCTTTGAGAATGCGTGGACAATTCAGGTGGCATGTGGGTCAGTTCTAATGGTGATGGGAGTGATAAGGCACAGATCAAGGGGCAGTGGGTTGTGTCATGGGCCAGTGCTACGGACAGTGTGAGAAGGCTGTGGTGCAATAATGATGACAGCTATGTGTAAACGAAGGGAAGGCAATGTGAGGCAGTCAGAGATGCCTTCTGTATATGCAGCTCAGTCAAAACAACAATATGTTTATGAACTTCAGACAGTTTTTCGGGGTGCAGTGAGGCGAAGGTTTGCTCAAGCAGTGCTGCAGCGTGTCCAACTGTGCCAGCTGCCAAGTCGTAGCCAGTGCAAGACCCTTACACACGTAAACGTGCTGCTGATTGTGCTGTTGTTACCGAGAAAGATTCGATTAAAAACATTGCACATCTCACTAAGCCACCACATATCCCATGTGATGTATTTACATAATGACCTCAGGAAGCACATCTTCAATAAAGCGAATACCCAGAGGGCCAGGGAATCTATTTATGCACAGGATATTCATTTCAATGAAGTTTTGGAAACAGAATCTAAGCTCATCTGCTTCTGGGTGTACCTGCTTTTAGTTTGCACTTCCCCTGGACTGCAAGTAGAATTAATTACATTTTATATGGTACCTCTTAGGAAATGCCTTCAGGTCGCGTGGCTGCCTGCCAGTTTCCCCCTGTGAGCTTCCCTGGAAACACTATAAAATCCTGGAAGTAGAACATATATATTGACGTGTCTGCAGAGAGATTTGCAAGCTGTTTTCTTTCGCGTAGAGTAAGAATAACAAGGTCGAAGTGTGCGCGCAGCAAGACATGAAGTAGCTAAAACCTGTCAATGTGGAAGACGAATCAGTTGTCTGCTGACTCCAGAGGGGATTTTCTCCGAAAGCAAGCCCTTTCCCCAGCTGCGGCTAGAACAATGATGATTCCCATTGCTCGAGAGAAAAGCAAGGCGTTTGCTTCAAGAAAGATTGACAAGCATGTGTACATGTTCTCTTTTCTATGCTGTTTGGTAACATGATATGTGCATGCATGCTAAAGATGTCATCCTATACGTATTCTCCATGCCTATCGCTATTCAACCTGTCTGTAGAATATTTCTAAGCCACCATCCTCATTAGCAGGCCGCACGTGTTTGCAGGCTTCATTTCACTATTCCGGTCCTTGAGTGGTAACAATGAATCGTGAATTATTCGGAAAATAACGCCAAGGTAGTAGTGTTATATCAATCTAAGGTGCTACTTAAAGCTTAATAAAAATACATCCACATCAAACACAATAAGGTTAGAGTTGGGAAGCCCATTCCAGGCAAAACAGTACAAAGTAGCATGTGCCACAGTGCGAGTCTGCTGGGTAACCACCCTTAGACACATGCGTTTGCCTGGTCGCGTTGCAGCTTCTTCAACACTCTCTGAGGACCAGGGACAACAGTTAATAGCTGTGAAACAGCATCACTTTGGGGACAGCATGGCTTGCTTTGTGGGGAAGTGCCTAGTGGTAATTTATTTAGTGTACACAAATGGGAGAGCCCCTCTACTTAGATGGAACATGGGCAAATGACCGGTCCTAGGGCAGGTTTCCCGCCCAGGAGGGTAGCTACATGGGAAGCCGCTGCATTTGCATTGTTTGCCGGCTTTCATCTGTAGGCTCTCGAATGATGCTCAGGGGGGTTATAAGAAAGAGCATGTAGAGGAACAAGATTATCTGTGGCAGAGGGAGGATACATACAACCTCTTTCCGTGTGATAAACTGGAAAACACCTTACTTCACACCTTGATGGCAAAATGTATGATAGTCTTTCAATCTAATGCCATTCCATCAAATTCTTTCCATGTAAAAACTTAGCACCTAATGCATTTATTTTGTATTTTATTTTTTGGGGGTCCCCCCTCAATCCCTGTTTTTTACCCTTTATAATGCACCTAAACAAAAAATTAACCCTTTACCCCCCAACAATATCCATTAGATGCAAAGTTTTTAGATGGAAAAAATTCGATGGAATGGCATTAGATGCAATGCCATTAGATGGAAAGACCAGAAACCCACACAAAGACCCTAATAGTAACAAACACCCACCCCCCCCTACAGTCTTCATGGCTGGTACATAATCAGTTCTTTACTACAGAGACTTACACTATTGCGGGACAACATATGGACCCCTAAGAATCCTAGTAAAATTACATAGCTATCTCTGTAGGAGACACATCTTCAAATAAATCCCATGAAAACAGAATATGCTACCTAGACCTGTGTCTCCATCTGCTCTTTCCGTTCCTCCCTCCTCACTTTCTCTGACTGCTCAAAACCTTGGTGTTACATTTAGCTCCTCCCTATCCTATTCCTTACAGATCTCTTACACTGCTTGTACCTGCATATTTTTAGGTGAGTCAGAGACACATAGGAACCCCTCAAAATTCTATTGTTAATAACTTTTGATTCGAGTAACGGATTTGGCTACAATTTCGAAAGTGATAACAAAAATCAGCCCCCGCCACACTGCAAAGTTTCATAAAGATTTGTTAAAAACCAAAAAGTGTAAAAATATTTGTTTTATCCAAATGTGCAGCTTACTTCCCATTCATTTTCCCATAGACAAAAAAGGTACTTTTTGCAAAGTGCACAACCCAAACCACTGGACGGATTTGGACCAGGTCCGAAACAACTTGGGCACGAAGCATTGATTCACGATCCATGCATGGTTTGGGGTTATGTGTCTTAGTTATTTCAAAATTTGACAGAGAAAGGGGTGACCCTTCCCCAAAAACTATAGTTATATCTGCCATGGTGCATTGCAGGATCATGGTTTTCAGAAATGAAACAACTGCCATCTTGTTTTTCTCTCAATGCGAGAGATATTACTGTCTATAGCCCAGGTTATGGGAAAATGAAACACAGTAAAAACTATTTTCAGGTCAAAAAACACTCAGGATAGAGGTGGGGGTGACTAGAGTGAAATTTGGTAGTTGGAGGGGGTACAGGGACCAAGTTTGCAACACAAGCTTTCCGTAGCCTCGGCTTTATATGCAAATAGCTGACATCTCATAGCAAACTGTGTCACAGAAGCAGGGTGTGTGTGGGGGGAAGTGAAAGGGCAGGGCAGACGAGGAGCCCATCTGGGGAGTGGGGGAGCTGGCACATATGAGGGGGCACTTGATGAGGTGCAGAGGGGCAAGAACGCATTTTGGCCATTTTGCTGATATTCGCAGCTGTATCCGAGGCCACAAAGGACTACAGATAGCCGAGGGTATGTGTAGTTCGGTATCCACAGCTATATAGTTTGAGGTGTTAGATGAATTAGTATGATGTCTGGGTGCCCTGTACTTCTCAGACTTAACAATTTTGGAAAAACCTGGAACCAACGCATTCCCCACAATCCAAACCATTTAATTGTAAAATCTCTCAAACCTAGGTCAATGTTAATATTTAGTTTCTCACAAAAAGCCAGCAACCAAAACAGCCAACTGTCTCCAATAAGCCACACAGTTTTCAAACCAACCATGATATCTGCAGTATTTCTCTGTTTCCAGGTAAATGAATCCTAGTTTGAATGTCTAGTCATTATTATGAGCAGGGTATGCATGAGGTCTGTGTTGTACTTTCTAAATGGTCGATGGTGCTATTGTTAGTATTCACGGCTACCCAGCAGCCACCCAGTATGCAGCACTGCTATGCCCGGGTATCCTCACACCCCCTTGCAGTCATGGCTATATTCGAGCAAGTGGCACGTCGTGTGTTTGTGGATGTGTGGTTGCCGCGGCTATGTGAAATTTTGGGTGGGGTGGCATCTTATATGCATTGAGTGTTTTGGGGGATTGTAAGAGACTAGCTGAGTGGAGGAGGACTATGAGAAGTGGAGGGGGAGGCTAGTAGGCATGTTGGGAACAGTTTTTGGAGTTTGGTGGAGTGGAAATGCAATTTAGAATTCGTAGTTTTTGTGAATAGCCACGGTTATCAGCAAACGTCTAGGAGGGCTCTTGTATAGCTGTGTCTATAAAAAGCACATGCATAAGCACATCAATACTATTCTGCGTCTCATTCATTGTGGCTGGAACCGCGGGTAAGTTTAAGGTCACTTCTATAAATATATATTTTCTGTGCAATAATCATATGTTCTTGTGGATGATACAGTACAGAATTTTATTTTTGTGTGTTATTTTATGTTCTTGGTTGTTCACTTATTTGATTTGAAGGCCAATTTAGTTTGAATTGGGGCTTGCAGAATAATTTGCATGTAGCCGCAGATACAAATCAAGTTATGTAGCTGCGTCTAATAGCCGCGGCTATGAAAGATGCTAGGTGGGGTAAAAATAGGTTTGTGTCAGTTTCATTGTTTGTTATTGGTGGTTGTTGTTACTTTTGCATTTGTGTAGGGTTTAGTGAAAGGTTGTGCTGAAAATGTGTCAGCCATTTTATTAGTTTTATTAGTATGTAGTCCCCTTTTTTGATGTTTGTTTTTGAAAGTATACACACCACCATTTTCTGTAGTTTGTCCTTTTGGTTCCTGAACTCTGACTGTGTGCATGTCATGAGGGTGGCTGATGTGAAAGTATGTGTTAATCTTTATTTACACATTTGAAGGTTTATTTGCAGTGTTGTGTGTGTGTTAGTTGTAGTGACCATTGCTATCAGAGGGTGTTCATTATTATTTTCTTCATTTGCTGTGTTTGAGTGGCAAATGTGGAAATGTAGCTTTTGTATTTGATATTACGGTTGAAGGTTATTTGATTGTATGTCTTGTACTTTTAATGTATTTTTAGGTATGCAGTATGTGTAGGTGTTTGTAGTGTTTTGTGAGGTAGTTCAATTGCCGGTGTTGTGCAAGTTCATTTTTGTAATGTGCTTATTTTTGTATTTTTTTGTAGCTGCATTGTTATCATCATCCCACTAGATGTTGTACAGTTAACTCCTGTGAAAGGTCAACCTATATTCAAAAGATAGTAGTACTGCTGCAGATGGAAGCAGGAGTTGTATGGAAAACTTTCTTAGTGACCTTTATAGCATTTATAATGATTTTGCACCTGGAGTGGAATCTCTCCCATTCTTTAATGGTGGCATCTCCCTTGGCTACCTATTCGAGGCATCTTCCACACAGGAATTTCCCATCACAGTATTTGGGAAGTGTTATGAGGCAGTGCACCTGGTTAATGCAAACTTGATTATGATACCGCTGTTGAAGTTTCGAAAAAAAGCGGGGGGATCTAAATTGCCACTTAAAAAAAAACATAGTGATGGCAGGCAATCTGGTATTGTGCCATTAAATTCTGCCATTCGCTAAATGTGGCATTTTCTTTAGCTGCCCAGTCGCAGCATTTTGTACACATGACTTTCATCATGGTTAGATTGGGTGTCGGTAAGAGAGGAGTTTGTGTACTCGATACAACTGCTGATGTAGAGGCTTCATTTGCAGTTGGAGTTGTTAATACACTGGCAGATGGAGGTTATGTAGGTGGTGCAGATCGCCTTCTATGCAAGGAATAGGTCCCATGCCTTTTTCTTTTGTGTTGTTCATGTGCTTTACGATAGGGTGCAGTGATCATATTATTTTAATGATGTTTTAGCTCTGATGTGTACATGTGTTTCTGTTTGAATGTTCTCAGCTGAAGGCTAATGTGAATTGATTTAGAAATCTTTGTGATATGTGTTTTTGAGCGCGTTTGAGAAATATACGTGTAACAGCGTCTATAGGTAGGTTTTTGTCATGTAACCGGGGTTATAGCCGCAGTTATGCTTTTTGGAAAAACTAGGACAAAATAAAAGATTTGTTTTAATGTAGTGTGTACATATTGGATAAAGTATTCTTTTAAGTATTGCGTTGGGGTTTATTGATTGATATAGCTTGTAATAAAAATGTATTTTCCATTCTACCTGTTTGCTTTTTACAGTACTCTTTTTGTACTATTGAATTGTGAAAGCTATGAAAGTGACATTTTTGTGAACTTTATACAGTCTCATTTGAGAACTCAGAATGTGCACATGTTCTGTGTTTTGCGTTGGTGAAGATCTATTCATTATTTGGAGCAGCTGAAGGTGAGTGATAGTGTGTTTTTATGTATTTTATGTACAGTTTGAATGATTGCATTTTTAAGATAAGTGATGTATGTTTAGGTGTCTCGTTTGTTCAAGTTTGTAAGTATTGTTTGCAAAGTAGGGTTTTCTATATTTTACTTCAGTGTTTTTAGGAGAGTGAAGAAGCAGTATGACATGGTTGGTATTCTATGCTTATGTTTGCAGAAAATATCTTTGCAAATAAAAGTTCTTTCTCAGTGACATTGGAAGATGTGATATGAATGAGGGTGCATAAGAAACCCTAGTGTGAACCCAGCAGTATAGCTCTACCCTTGATAAAAATTGTGGCTGTGTGTGTGCTTTGTAGCTGGATAATAAGAAATTGTTAGTGACCCTATATTGGTGATTTTCTACTCTGTTAGAATTGTAGAAGTGTGAAGAAGGTGAATGTATAGTGGATAAGTGGGTAGGGTTTGATTGCTTATGGGATTTTTTTTATACTGAAACGTTTCCTCTGTCATGCAATTGTTGGTAGTAATTTAGAAATAATAAGAATAATAAACAATTAGTGCTTTATGTCGTTATGCAATGTACTGACATACAATGAATGGGGGTGCTTAGTGGGTTGGGGGAAACAGTACTATTGATGAGGTTTGCTAACATGGTTTTCTGGGTCTGCTTAGGTCACATGGCCATTGCAGGTTTAGTAGAGGGGGGATGGGCAGTGAAGGGAGGACATACATGTTGATATGTTTTGTTGATTAGTAGTAGTAGTGATTAGTTTGTAGGTCAAATGTAGGATAGTAGGTCTGGCCATTGGCCCAATGATAGTTAAATAGATAGAAACAGGTGAGGCATTTGACTTTACATGTTATTGGATGAGGATGACTAAGAAGGTCTGATTAAATGGGTGTTAGGAGGATGAAGGTTGCGACAGAGCACAGTTATGTGAGCAGCAGTAGACTGAATGTTGTCTATCTGGAGTTTACCTATAGTACTTGAGGAGTGGGTTGTGAGGTGTGAAAACTGGAGGTCGGCAGAGTAACTCAGTGCCAGTGAATTATTTTGCAGCTTTTTTCTCTTGATACCGTTGTCATGAACGGTCTATGTATATATTACTTGTCTTATGTATATGCTTTATTAAGAATTGTTATGTTATGTAAGAAATGGGTAGTGTGGTGTATAAAATTAGCTCAATTTTCATTTAGGTTTTTCATTGAAAAATGTATGGTCCCAAACACAGATAAATTAGAAGTTGGCAAACGTAATTGCCAGTTAATTACATTATACTTTTTGTAAGTTATGTATGGTATATGAGGTGTTCAGTTGTATTCCACATTAGTTAAACAGTTAAAGGTGAGGTGTAGATGGGTAATTTATTTGTACTTCACGATTGTTGGTAGGAGTGATGGCTGATGACTTTGTAAAGGTGTGGGGTGTATATGGGGGATCCTCTGAATTTGTGAGCAAGTACATCCACCACAATGGGGTCAGAAATTTCTCCCCAGGAGACCAGAGTAGAAAAATGGGGTCTAATGTGTGTAATTTGCAGCCTAGTTTCACAAAAGCAGTACCCTAAGAGCGTTTGGTTTTTGATGCAATAGAGTATTTTAAAGCAAGTTGTACTGCATATAGTTTTTACTAATATGTTGTACAAACAAAAACTTCTTTATACTGTATTTGTTAATGTGGAACATGGGTGCATATGATGGGCATAGAGGCATTAACCATAAATGTCATCCTAAAGAGTTCTTGTTTCCACCGTAGTTGAAAAAGGATAAGCAGTCAGCAGTCTCCTTGCACTACCCAGAGCTGCTCTGCCCTGGCTGCACTTACTCAGAGCATTTGTGCCCTGTTTTCCCCTCCCCTCTCCCTTGCACTTCCTCCTTCCCATTCCCTTTGCTCTTCTCGTTCTTGCACTTTCACGATCTGAATGACACAAGGTTGTTTGACTTGTCCTCACTCTGTCTTCCCTGCGTTGTCTTGACAAGCCTAAAAACACTTGTGTACAGGTGCTTTATAAATGATTATCATATCATATCATTTGGGATGTTCTTGGGGATATATTTGATAATTGTAGGTCATATGATAAATCTCCACCTCTGATCAGACTTGCCCCATCACCCCTTCTCTCATAGGCACTAACACTTCAGCACTCCACCTCAAGCAGGCACTCACTCTTGAACGCCTCAGTCACTCATTTTTCACTCTCCATGTTTCACTTACCAAGGAGACATGTCAGTTGTCCCATGTGTGTGGCCATGAATGCATCCAGGTTACTGTTTCACAGTACCATGAAGTCCTGTGTGGACCTAAGGATCCTAGTGAAACAGGGTGTGGAGGACATGTCTGCATCACATATAATCTGTACATTTAGATTTGCTATTGTTTACAGTTGTGGAAGACATGCTTCCTCCCAATGGGCGGCACAGATGGCATACACAATTGTTTGGGAACTGGACAATGATGTAAAATCATATTTTTATATCATCAGTTGCCGCTGGGATTTTGGGTAGCCATGTGTGTTGTTGCATGGTGTAGGGGAGCTATTATCACCTTTGTGATTATGTGTGGAAATGTTGGCTGTATCAAGTCATTAACCATGCTAACAGTGCATTGAGAGGAGCCTGTTTCAAAACAATGGCGTGTAGCTACCAACTTCAAATAGTGTGACATGGCAGTGTGTATGTTTCCTTTGAGTTCAAGGTCTCTCTCAATGAGCTGGAGTACAACATGATGGTGGGTTGGTGCAGCTAATACACTCTCCTGATTTTTTTACTGTTTGGCCCTATGGGAAAAGTCTGACCCTAGGTATGTGTGGCCATCATGTTCTCCTCCTTACTTGCAGGGCCATCTGTTGCATGAATGTTATCATGCCTTTAATCAGTAGGGACAGCTCCACAAGATACAGCAGGCGGGTTCCACCAGGTTGCATAGTACCCTGAGTCTTGTCTGAGGTGCAGGTAGGCTTGTCATGTTCACAGCGGGTCAAGTGGATGCACCTCTGCTTCCTTTCAGAGAATATCGCAGTCATGCCCACCGCCTTAGTGGTGGAGGTTATTTTGGTGGTTTAATGTGCTATATTTGGCATTGCAGGTATACCAAATGGCTGATTTTTCAGCATCTTTTGTGTCCGGTTATGTACATCCAGTTTTTCCGAAATCCTTTTTTCTTTGTTATGGCATGTGTTAGGTTTCGAAATGTCACACACTTTTTTTTTCCGGATGTGGTGTGGATGTCGAATTGTTATGGTATGTAAGATATGGGTAATCTAGTGTGTAAAATGTCAAATTAATGGGGGTGCACAGTGGGCTGGGGGAAACAGTATTATTGATGAGGTTTGTTAAGAAAGTTTTCTGGGGAAACGTTAGTAGAGTGGGGATGGACAGTGAATGGAGGAAATACATGCTGATAGCTTTTTGTTGATTAGCAGTAGTAGTTATTAGTTTTTAGGTGAAAGGCAGGATAGTGGATTAGGCTATTGTGTTATTACGCTGGAATGGGTGGAATCAGATGAGGTAGTTAATTGTGCATGCTTTTTGTTGAGGTTGGCTAAGGAGGATTAATTAAATGGGTGCTGGGAGAAGCCAGGGTGTGGTAGGCCCTAGTTATGTGAACACTCATATTCTCAATACTGTGTGCTTGGAGTTTTTGTTTAGCTGTTAAGTAGAGGCTTGTGAGGTGTGAAAACTGGAGCCGGGTGGAACAACTAAGTGGCAGTGCATTTTCTTGGTGCTATGTTCTCTTATCACATTATTTCTGAAGTGAGAACTGAAATATGAATTAATGTTTGGTTTATGAAAGCAAAGATGTGTTACATATTATTTTAGAACACCTTTATGCATGCGAATTAAGAAATATCATGTTGTTTCTAGTGAACATTTTTTCTATTTAGAATTTGTTTGGGAATTGTATTCTGATGTTATGTGTAGAGTATGTGAGGTATTATTTAAGAAGTGTATAGTGGTATGGGGATTAAAGTGTTATTGATTAGGTTTGGTAAAATTGTTTTATGGTGCAGCTAGGGGATTTAGCCATTCAAACTGTAGTGATAGTGGGGATGGGTAGTGGAGGGAGGATGGACATGCTGGTATGTTTTATTGAGTAATACTAGTAATTGTAGTTTAAAGGTTCCTTTTTGAATTATGGTGACCAATTTGAAACAGGTGTTTTAATGTTTGCTATCATCAGACAAGGGAACAAGTCTTTTTTTGATTTAAATCGTGGTGGTATAGGTTTTTTTTCCCGGATGTGAGGTGTACTCCACTTCAGTATATATGTTGTCAGGAATTGAAAAAAAAGAAAATGATCTGCACCAAGGAAAATCGCAGGGTGCGAATAACTATTACACTTGGCTGACGGACAGACACATGCTTTTTTTCTGCAGCTTTGAATGAGTGTCTTGTTTCACTTGGCCCTACAAATCCTGGGTTGGCGGGCCGTTAAACTCCATCTCCACCTCCCAGCGTGGGTTTGAAAGTTATATTTTATATTGAAAATATAAAGAAACACAATTTGTGAACTGAATCATGTTTTTATACAGCTTATTTTGTAAGATGCCATCAAGAAAACAACAACAACGAGCTATAGGAAAGGGTTGTCTGCTGGGAAGTAAACTTAAACGGTATAATTTTTTAAAAAGTAGTGTTTTTAAATTTATAGGTACAAATCCTGTAGTTAATGCAACACATTCTAGTGTTGGGGATAGTTTTAAAAATGTTGAAGTTGAAATAAGAGATATGCCAACACACATTTTTGCTGGAACCGATAATGTTTTTATTGAAAGTAAAAAAAGAAAAACATTTTCAAGCTATAAAAAAAGAAAGATTTTTTTTAAAAAAGGTAGCGAATGTGCTATCAATTTGAAACAGAGTAATAAAGATGTGTATATGAAAATGTATCACTCCTGAGTTTTTACAAATCTTTGGAGAAGTCTGAAACCAAAATGTAGATATGTGGTAAAACGTTTTTTGCAAAAGAAAAAAGTTGAAGTTATCATTAAGAAAGCTTTTGATATGAAAAGAAAAATGTTCATTTTTGTATTAAATTATCTTAAGAAATTGCTTAAGGTGACTGCACCATTCCATACAAATATAGAAACAGTTCATCTGCTTACACGTTACAACTTTTGTGACATCTTTGGTGAGGAGTGGAAACACACTTCTCATACTGAAAGATTTTTTAATGAGGAGAGTTACATTCAACGAAAGAATGTTCCACTAGGCTGGCTGCCCTGCACTGCAGCTTCTTCTGGGAAAGATTGGGGACCCTGCCGGGGCTCCTTGGGACTGCCGCTGCACTTGGGGATGGTCGTCCCACATGGGAGACAGCCGCCCAAGGCCAGGGACATCACCCCCACCCATCCTGTAGCACTGGCTGGGCTGCGTTACAGAATTTCCCCCTGGGGAGGGAAGGGGACCATGCCAGGGGCTCCCTGGTCGCTGCCGCTGTGCTTGGGGATGGTACACCTACATGGGAAACGGATGCCCACGACCAGGGACATCACCTCCAACTGCCCTGGAGTTCTTGGTGGTCTGGGTTACAGCTTTTCCTCACCAGGAGTCCGGCAGTGTGCCAATACCTCCCCGAAGGGAAAAGCTGTAATGCAGCCCAGCCAGCACTCCAGGACGGTTGGAGGTGATGTCCCCAGCCTTGGGAAACCATCTCGCTTGTGGGTCTACCGTCTCCAATCACAGCGGTAGTTCCAGGTAGCCGCGGCAAGGTGCCCATCTTTTCCCGGAGGGAGAAACTGTAACGTAGACCCACCAGATCTCCAGGATAGTCAGGGGCTTATGTTCCCAGACTTGGGTGGCTGTCTCCCATGTGGGTTGACCGTCCCCAAACCTAGCACAGTTCCAGGGAGCCCCGGCAGGGTCCCTGTCCTTTTCTAGAGGGAAAAGCTGTAACGCAGGCCAGCCAGAACTCAAGGATGGTCGGGGGTGATGGCTGCAGCCTTGGACGCCTTGTCTCCCATGTGGGTGAACCATCCCCAAGTCCAGCAGCAGTTCCAGGGAGACCCATTCCTCCCCAGAGGTGACATCTGTAATGCAGCACAGCGACCCCCCTTTTCATTACATAAGTCACTGGTGGTTTAGGGTTCCCACTACCCCCCATCAACAACGTAGATTTTTTTGTTTTTGTTTGCCCCTACCCTAGGGGCAGATGGCCACATTACTCTGCCCATCTCCCCCAGGGTGGGCAAAATGTACTGGGAAAATGAATGGAAAAGTGAAAAACACATCCTTCTTTTGACCCTTTATATCTTTTAAACTGTAACATGGATTTGAATGAAAATGTCCATTCATGGGGGCCCCAGGGCCAAATATAGGAATGCCACATGCCGTTCTGATCCGAGGTACGGCTCAAATGTTATTAACCATAGAATTGTTTCTTTTCCTATGTATGATAGGTTTCACCTTAACTATAAGTTGATGATAACAGCAAGAGAGTTGTGATGAAGTTGTGGTGAATCAGCAATGATTATCCCCCAGAATCCTGGCCTGGGACCCATCTCATATGGCCAAGAGAAGGCAGACACTTCCTGATCTCCACTCTGGGGGTGGTGTTCAGAACAAGGATCACATTGCGGGGGGCGGGGGACAGGTCAGGAGGAAGAGGACAACCTCTTGTTTAATTTCCCCGAAAACCCCAATCTCTTAATGCCATATTGCAAAGCAGGAATAGGTTAGACAAATGTGTTGGCAAGGACCCATAATTCTCCCAGTACTGGGAAGAGGAAGAGGAACACTGCTGTAGGAGCTGTCCGCTAATTAGTGAAGATAACCTACACCTGAGGGAGACTGAAAGGCTTAAAAAAAAACTCAGGTGCACCCAGTTGGGAAGAAGCAGGAGAGGAGAAAGCAGTGCGGGCTGGGTGTGCAGCAGAAGGTGAGGCTGGAGGCGGAAGATGATGTTGAGACCCCTGGGAAGCCAACTGCAGTGACAGGTCCTGAGAGGGTTTTTGCTTAAAGCTGTCCCTGTTGTAGAGGTTGCGCAGCGGGAAGCGTAAGAAAAGGACGCTTGCCTATGGAAGGCTCGTTATGCAGAGTTTGTGCAGCGGGAAGCAGAAGCAGCAAGGGAAATGTGCCCTCTTTAGAGGTTTCAAGAGACCAGAGGAGGCTCTCTGCATGATCTTGAGAAGCCACCATTACAGAAGACCAGTGAACACCAGGTGGAGCCGGAGTGAGCAACTTACTCGGTGAGTTCAAGGCTTGCGAATTACTATGGGCTGCTCTAACACTGTCCCCGTGTTCACAGCAGATAGCTTCACTATCTATTAGTGAAAGAAGCAGTAGTTATATTTCTGAATCCCGAACTATTCAAAACCAATTGAAGTTACATTTGTTGAATCGAAATGACTATGCAAGCCAGCGTGTGAGTGTATGGGAAACCCAAAAGCCCTGTGGGAAAGCTTTATTAAAAACCAAAGCCTACAAGTACCACCCAGGCCAAAATAATTCAAGAACTCAGCTATATCAATAGCCCAAACATTGTTTAAAGCAAGAGGGGAATATTGGGAAATCCAAGAGTTGTAATACTTGCTTCTCGTGTGTTGTGAAATGCAGATCACTAGTTGATATAAACATACATTGCCAAAGCCAAGATAGACCCAGAGAGATGCTGTATCCTGGTCACTGTTCGGTTGTTCGTGCATAGGGGTAAGGAAGGTGACAAACAGGTTGCCCACCTGGAGAAGATTATCCAGAGGGAAAGGATCCTAGTTGCCAAGGAGTCCTAAAGGGCACCATAATTGCTTGTTTCACCATAAATGGTTTAAACTTTAACACCAAATGTCTTTTGGTCTGCTGGACTTTGACAACAGGCCTGCATAAACCTCCTCGTGGTCATTAGTCCAAGACATATAATTTTCCCAGTCCTTCACAGTTGGCGGGTCTTTCTTCTTCCATCTCATCAGTATTAGTGATGGAAGGACTGCATGATGTTGGTGAGCATAATGTGGCATTGTCATAGCCAATTGCATATAGAAATGTTTTGTCTGTGTAATTTAAATAAAGTTTCAAAAAAAAACTTTAACACCAAAGAAACCTTGTGAAGTTGTTGTTCTAAGTGACCACTGTGGAAGTTGATATGGAAGTTCGACTAACGTACACTTTGTTCTTCTGTGAAGCATTAATAATTTTGCATTTATATAGCGCTACGAATCCTCAGGCATTTGAACACTGCTTATTATTACCCATGGTGTGTGGTGCTCATCTATCGACCTTGTAAGGATGAAAGGCTGAGTTTGGCCTTCCCGGGATTTGAACCTGCGTCAGCAGGCTCTGCACTCATGTCAAAGTGAGTGCTCTACTCGCTGTGCAGATGAGTATACCTGTCTGACAAGTTGTGGAAGTAGAAAGCCTGGTATAGCAATCATCCGGGTAGTGGTGGATGAAGGGCTGATCTGTGGTTCTAACAAAGACATCTCAAGTTAATTGTGACATTGGAAGAAGAAGTGTGTAAACCTATGATGGAGGAGTTACATGTTGCCAGAAATCAAAACTTGTGGAAAATCATCCTGACAAAGACAATTGTTGCTGTTGATTTGCAGAAGATAAATGTGAAACTTGTTCTCACTCTAGGAGAAGTTAAAACATATTATTTCTTTTGGAACATATTTTTTTTGGTACATTATTGAGTCAATAGAACAGTTTGATATCAAGTTTAAAATCCTCAAAAACTCTGTTGGAACTTTGTGGCAAACCAGGATTTCCTTATTTTCTTTTGAACAAATCTGGGGAAGGGGAATTCACCCAGGTTATGAGAAGAGATGATGGTCACATTGTGAATCTGATTGCATGCTATATATATTTGTTGAATTGACCTGCCATTCATTTCCTTTTTGCTTTATTGAATGTTCAAGTCAGAGGGACAGATATCCTCTTGTTAGAGTGTTTCCTTTAGTTTATTTTAGGCAGGGAATTCCTCATCAGGGTAGGGATAGTGAGGCCTTTTTTCCAACTTTTTATGCAATGTAATTGCTAATTTTGAAAACTCTTTACAAAGTTGTATGCCTCACATTTCTGACCCATCACGCAGTCTAAAGAAACATTTAAATTTCAGTAATGTTTGTGTCGTGAATAGGGAACATATTTTATATGGAAATTAATCTGCTTCCTAAAATGACATAAAGTCTGGTGTTATGGCTACCAAGGTACTTACTCCAGAGAGAAAATAGCTCCATGTTTGAGGATGCTACAACCACTGTGCACAGTGAACTTAAATTGGTGATGCTGATTCACATACAAATGTGATGTATATAATAGTTGTTTTCAAAATATGGTTTTATGATACTTGGCTATTCTCTAAAACATTGTAATTGGTCATAAAGTAATGTTAATATTTTAAACGAGATATGCAAGCCAACTGTCATAACCAGAAATAACATAATAAGAATGTGACAACATCTGTCTACTGTGGTAATCAAGTTAAGTAGGTATGAGAAGAAAAGTTATTAACTTAATTGCGCACAGCCATATCTGTTGCATATATGTTGCATTAATGGACAGAAGGATAGTATTGAACTAATCAACTGAAAAGCCCCAAAGGCTTTAAATGTTTGAAAGAGCTATTGGTGTCATCAAAGTTGCCAATCCCCTGGGTCAAGTGTTTCATCAACGTGACAAAATGCTGACCTATTTCTAATGGAGAGTAACTCAGTGCGAAAGAGATCCTATTAGATAGTATTGTGTTAATCCATTAATCTCTAATGAATTCATATATAAATGCTGTTTAAGATGGAATTTAGTATTTGAACATGAAGTGTTTGGGTCACAATACTTGTATTTTTGCTATTTAGCTATTTATGTTACAAGAACTAAACCCACCTTTAAGAGGTAGACACATTGGTCATGTATCACAATCTCTTTCGCGTTGCTTGCTGTAAACGTGAGGGAAAAAAGTGCAGGTTGAAATCTGATGCCCTCTCACTTATTGAGCACGAATACGGTTATGAAAACATTCCTGAAACAAAACATATCACATTTTATGCGAACAAAAGGTCAATATACAATGGCCATCATCACACAAGAGAGCTGAGCTGCAGGAATAGGAATATAATTACAGCTTGCATGAGTTCGTATGACACCAGCACAGTGATGTGGACCTGGGCGAACGATTTTAGACACAATTCGAATCACCAGACTATTTTCTGTTTCGCTTGAAAGGTTTCTGAATTGTGTGCAGGCATTTCCGGTGGTCCATTGCAGCATTCTATTACTAGGCCCTGTGTGATTCGATTCAGAATCAGTCTAGAGCAGGAAAGGCAGAGACAGGAGCTTAAACAGCATTTGCGTGAATAGGCTTTAGTTGATGGAGAATTCGAAAATAAAAATAGCATTTACTTGAAGGAAAGGTAGAAAAACAAATTAGGCTTTAATTAATGAAGATGTAGTTAAAGGAGAGGTAGACAATTAAATAGACATTAGTAGAGGGTGAAGTAGAGAATTGAAATAGGGTACAACATGATTTGTGAGTACTAGCTACCTTTCATGACATGAATACAGACATAACATTACCAGATTAAGGAGAACAACACAGGATTGTTTAAAGGTAGAGGCAGACAGGAGATTACATTAAGTGCCTGTAACTCAGCGTTATGTCTTTGTTTTTTGTAAGCAAAGAAAAATTCATGTTTCTTGTATAGGCAAAATATTTTTGTTCTTTGGAAATAGAAAGAGTAGATTTAAGTGGGTATGCCACGTTAGTACCAAGAAGCAGAGAATCTAAGTGACCAATCATCATAAATCATAAATGACATCAGCGATGAGATCAATAATTACATCAAATGTGACATTGCTGATCAAATAAGTACGAATATTTTTGTTGACCTACATATTTTATTTCTTCAGACATAACAATAATGACACCATGATGAACATACACTGTTATACAGTGGTATGATATGATTTTGTGTGGGCATTAATTTATAGTACTTACCAATTTATAAACTTTAAAATAAAAATATGTTACGTTATGCACATTTTTGGATTAGTAAACAACTACAATACTTCATTGCAGCAAAAGTAACTGATCCTACTAAATCTATTTCAAGCATAATATAATAAGTATCTCTAGTAGTGAAAAAAAACAATAGATAGAAGTAAAAACATGCTGAATAGTACTAGTCAATGCTCACATTTAAATTTACGATTCTCCTCACTGTTATAACATTGCATGAACACACTATTTTCTGAATGACAAGTTTTATTTAAAAAACTGACTGATATACCCAGCGTTGCCCGGGATTTCATAGCTCATTGGTACAGGTAACTGTGCATAATTTGGTGCAGATTGGTGAAATGGTGTGGAATTTTGTAAGGAACAAGGCTTCGCCAGGCCACAAATCCACACATTTTGACTTTTACTGAAATCCGGGGAAAGGGGTGGGGTGTTCAAATGTCTTGTAGCCAGTAATGTCATGAGCGTCCTTATAGGTGACTATGCAAAATTTGGTGCAGATTGGTGAAATGGTGTGCAATTGTAAAGAGAACATACACAAAGGCACAAACCCACACCCAAATGTTATCTTTTGCAGAAATCCAGGGAGAGGGGGGGGATTCCAGAGCCAAAGAATGTATAAACCAATCGGAGCGGTTGTTCGCAGCCCGAAACTTTAAACAATTTATACTTAAGGGCAGGTGTTAATATTATTCACCTTGATGTTCATTAGTGATACTCAGAGTCAGAAATATTCCAATCTGAAGTAACTTTTCGTATGTCATTTACTTGAAACAATTCTCATGATGTCAAAGGAAACATGAATGATTTCATACAAAAGTTGAACAGCTAATAAAGAACCTGATCTGTGATTCTGATCATTCATACTATCACTCATCACTAATCTTCAGAATGTAATGACCATTGTTCACCATCCAAGAAGGAATGTTTGAAAAACAGTGTACAACATGCCAACACGTGTTTCGGCCTGATGCCGTCGGTACTATGGAACAGTTATCTGGCTTCACTTGTCCGGTCAAGTAATTGAAGATGTATATGAAGCACGACCACGTCTCCTCAGGACAAACTATTATGTGTCCAGAATCCTAAAAATAGGAGCAAATATAGAAACATAAAGAAAGAAAGAAAACTATGGTTTCCTCGTCACTACTGTGTGATGTTGGTTTAATTCCATGTAAGTCATGAAATTGTCAGTTTATTCAAAAAACACTGTGCTTATAAAAACTCACGAAAGTTGTGAGTGAATGTGATGGCTGGTTACCATAGCCCCAATATGTGATTATGTAGGGTGTCCTGACCCACGTTTAAGCTACCCTGCTACAACATTTGGTGCTGTGGGCTTAGGAAATTCAAGATGGCGGAAAACCCACATGTGCGCCGAAATCCAGGAAAGCTGCGCAGTTGTGCGCACACCAAAATGGTTACCTAACTTGCCACCCACCAGGGTAAAGAAAGGTCTTTGTTAACAAAATCCACTTTTACTGATGTCAAAAAGTTGCTGAAATCGTGACTCATTGGACCACTTTAAAGATTCAACCCTTTTTGTGGGGTTCCACATAACCATCTTACTGTAAGGAGCCCCATCAAAACAATGTTAAGCAAGGATTTACTACCATGTAAGAACCATTCCTGTTTAGAATGCATTAATCCAAGAAAATCCCAAAAATGGGTGCAGTACCAGTACTCACCACTATCCAAAAGCCGGCTTTTTAAAACCCACTGTGTGTGTTTCTGAAGGCAAGCAAAATGCCTATTTCAAACCTTGCAACATGTGCAAAATATTCACTGAACACCAGCAGACATTTGGCAGAATGGAGTTTTGTGTGCCTACAAAATCTGGGAAATGAAGAGCCCAAAAACAATGCTTATAACAAAAATGCTATGGAGTCAGCAGCTTAAGCCTAACTGCAACTGGATTTAAAACCACCAAAATCGAAAATGTTAAATTAAATGAGTGACCTATGTTTGGTGTCACATGCCTTTGTAACTGTTGAAATGTCATAGTTTTGCACTTAGAATCAGCATTCTAGCTGCATGTGTAAAATTACAAGTTATTTTAAAAGCAACAAAAAGTTAGCTGAAGGTCTGGCTTAAGGAACTTGATTTTGCCTAGCAACGGATCCCATCAGGAGTGAAACTTGAGTCACAACTATGTTCCCAGGCCAATGTTCCTTTTGCTGCTCACACTAAGGATATGCCATCTATCTGATAATTGAATTTCCTGTGCTCTGCCAGAGAGTGAACAAAGCCCTCTCCACTCAGGCAAAGGTTTTTATTACAGACGTCGTAAAAAGTGGCTTCCTCCTGGAGAAGCTGGGAGGGGCACTGCCTGTGAGAAGCAAGCTGGCTTGGCAGAAACTGGAAAGACTGGTTTCTGTACCATGTGACCTGAAAAGACACACCCCTGCAGCAAGGATATGGTTTTATAAAAAGGGGGATAATTCATAGTGCGGACATGTGAAAATTTTATAAATGATACCATAATTCTTGTGATTTTTCTGCCCACAGTTTAAGACGTGGTAGGAACCGGTGGTATGTTCAGGGGGGTTTTAGCGGAAAAGTGGATATTACTCTAAATGTGTGCATGTTAAAAATCTGAAACTTCATCAGTTAATGTCCCTACCCCCTGCACACATGTATGTAAAGTTGGGTCCATGTCGGAAATTGAAAAAGCAGTTAAAAAGTCAATTATGTACACTCTTTGAATGCAAGCTCCGAGAATGAGCAGATTTGGACATAGACATGGCTAAATTCAGCCACACCATGTATATGTAATTTCAAACAACTGTGTAACTCTGAAGTATGGATTTTGATCATATATATATTTGGGTGCACAGATGATAAGGGAGGTTGTTTCAAGAGATCATAAAATGACATCAATCTGACTCACAGTTCAGTTTGCCAATCAAGCGGAGGAATGGAAGCCTGACCAATGACGAATGAGAGGGGCAAGTCTAGTGATGCAACACACACACCCATTCTCAAGAAACAGATAAAAGCAGAGAGTCAGGACACATAGAGACATTCAATTTCATCTGCCGCTGGAAGCCCTGCCGGAAAAATCCATACTTACCTCCATCAAACTCCAGAAAGCCAAACTAGAGACTTCAATCTATCCAGAGCAGAAACCAGACCAGAGAGAAAGCAGTGCTGTGCCTAGCAGAGACCAGACCAGAGAGAAAGCAGTGCTGTGCCTAGCAGAGACCAGACCAGAGAGAAAGCAGTGCTGTGCCTAGCCGAGACCAGACCAGGCGCTGTGAGCAGAATCCGGAAAGACCTGACCAGACTGAAGATCGTGACCAAGTCGCTTTCCTGTTCAAAATCTCTTGTGAGTACTTAGCAAAACTCAGAACACATCTCTTAGTTTAAATTCATCTAATTCAATCTATTTAACCTAAGTAGAACTGCCTCCTATCTGTCACCTGTCATTTCTAGTAAAATTTGTCATTTTGAAAAAGTGTGCGTTTAAAATTTGCAAAACCAAAAACGACCTTTACTAAATTACTCATATCTCCGCAACCGTTTGGGCTAGAGACTTGCAATAACTTTCATTTGGAAGCTGAGATCCCAGGCTTTCCTAGGACCCCAAAACGGTAGAGATAGTCCTTGCGGTTCCTTTGTAATAGCGCTCGGCGCATCCGCGAATTTTGCCGCGATTTGCAATTTCTTCACATGTAAAAGAACTGCTGCTGCCCGATTTCATTTGCCAGAAATTCGTTTAACCTGCTAACTATCCCTGCATCATTGCTAGTGTGAGCCTGGACTAATATTAACTAGATACCACTCATCCTGAACCTCTAAAAGGGAATTAAGAGCGTTTCCAGCATATTTCTCATTCATTGCTAGCACCTATCAAAGCATTTGCCTGTGTTTTCAAACTTCTGTTTAAGCTTGCTGGATTGAACTGAATTACAGTTGATTGCCTTTCTGAGAACTGTGTGTTTTCCTTCCATTTCCTTGCCTTGCATCAAGGGGGGGGGGGAGTAGCCAGAGAAAAGTGATTACATTGTTTGGTTGAAATCATATTGCGTATTTTCTGTACTGCATTCATTGAATATTGCATCCACCTGAGCCTACATAAAGCATCCTCTACCACATTATACTTTTGTTCCTATTTACCAGTGTGCTACCTTATCCATTTCATGTCAACTCATTAGTGATTAAAGAAGTGTGCTAGTGCCAGATTCTCCGTTGTTAATATTTACCATATCAGATTAAGTGTGATATTCAATTATTAATTTATTAAAAAGTGTGATATATATTTTAATTTATCAAATAAACCTTTTAAACTTGCAAAACAGAATTACTTCTTGGCTCAGTGGGGTCAGGGGGATTCCAAGAGAGGGGTGTTATACAAGGGTAGTCATCCAGAACGCATGAACTGGACCTAAAGATATATCAATAAGGGTTTTCATTCAGTATTCTAGACTAGGCGTTAACTTGGCTGTAGTGCTGAATTGAATCCTCTTACAAAGTGGGGGCTCGAGCCGAGACGTTGGGTTAGATTTACCAGTTGTGCAGCTTAATACAGTGTGCTAACTGACGGGATACATACACCCGGTCGGATCACCACGCTGCATTACGCTGTGAAGCATTCCTCAAAAGGGACACTCCAAGAAAAGTTCTGTTCTGCAAAAATAAAATACTAACTTCTGTAAGTCAGGACAGAGACCAATCTCTAGAATGACGACCTTAGTAGACATGAAAATAGCCAGAGAGCACCTCTTGCATAAGCTATTTGTGAGAGGTGAATGGACCGAACAGGGCCAGGATGTGTGGTTGCAGGCCATCACACAACAGGTCACTGAAACAGGGTCAGATATATATAGAGATCAGGGTCCCTTACATGTGGCCCTGAGTGAACTATATATGGCTCCTAAAGCCAAAGAGGAACACAATAAGATCGCCAGGATAGCAGCATACCTGTACCTATATATGGGAGACATGCAGGATAGATGTGCTGAAAGCCAAAATCTGGCAAATAGGCAACAGATGGCATTACAGAAGGTCCAATTTGATCTGGACTCTTCTGAGCAGAGGCTGCAGAGGAGCCAGGAGTCAGAAAATGACAGCAGACTGTACATTACTAAAATAAAGGAGGATATGGATGTGCTGCAAAAGGAAAAGTCAGAACAGGATACTAGATTTCTGGCCCTGCAGAAGGAGCACCAAGACAGTTTGGACTCCTTACTGCAGAGCCAGAAAAAGCTGGAGCAACAGATCAATTTCAACAGGGCATGCACAGAGCAGGTAGCCACCCTGCAAATCCAACTAGACAGAGAGAAAGAGGAGAGCAATAAACTGATCCTGAAAGACCTGGATACCCAGGCAGAGTTTGATCAGGAGCGCCAGAAAGCTGGTGCCTTCCAAAGGCAAAGGGACGACCTGGCGGCACAAATGCAGGCTCTTAGTCAGGAAAGAGACGCCTTAGGCCAGGAAGTCTGCCATTTAAAAAGGAAAATGGAAGAAAATCACCTGGCCCACCAGGGACTGGGTGACCTCCAAAAAGAAAACCAGAACTTGCTAGAGCACACCAGAAGGGTGGAAGATGCTCTGGCAAGAAAGGAGCAGGCCAGTAGGGATGGGACTCAGGAGGTAAACCTCCTGCAGCAAAGACTGGCCCAGTTCTCCAGGACCAACCAGGAAGCACAGAGGGAAAATGAGGCCCTCTGTCAACACAATGATAGGCTCCAGCAACAGGTAGCGATGCAGGAGAAACTGATAGAGTCGAGTAAGGCCTTAACAGAGGAACTGAAGGCACAAATGCAGGCTCTTGCATTGCAACAGGGAGCAGGGGCGGATAGAGATGAGGTCCGCTGGGAAAGAGAGACTCCTGACCATAACCGCAGGAGCCCTAACCCCAGGGGCCTTCATCTCCCCCAGTCCCTGGACTCTGCCACCCCCATGTCCCCTGGCGCACATGAGCACAGGGCCGCAGGGATGGCAGATTACTATCCAGCCAGAAGCATGGGGCTCATAGGCCAGTACCATCCAGGAATGGAGGGGTGGGCATCCGGGTATGGGCACCCAAGTACAATACAGTTCAGTGGGGAACCCCAGGAGAGTAGGCCCATTAAGGGCATCCTGAAAACCTCTGCCCAGTTAGGTCAGTGGAGGGGGTACCCATCAAATCCTGACAGCAAGGAGGAATCTGAAGACTCCTCTGAACTGCGCAGGACACAGGAGACCAGGTCCCCACATTCTGCCAGCCATTCCCAGGCTCGCAGAATCCGGGAAAACCTGGAAGAACAGACGGGAACCTCTGGGAGCAGTGCCTCTGAGTCCGACGAAGAATGGACAAGGGTTACCCGAACCAAAAAGGCCAATAAGGCAAAAAGGGCCTTGCTCAAGGACCCCTTAAAGCAGATTAAGGCGATCAGGAGCGTCATCACGCCTTACCATAAGAACGCTAAGTATTCTGTTTGGGAGCACTTAGAGTTGTTTGAACAAATGATGGAGACTTTCCATTTGAAGGACAGCCAAAGCTGCATTCAATATGTAAAGTGGACCTTCTCCCCGGAATACTCCAGTTTCTTTGCGGGGCTGGAGGACCAAAATCATTTAAGATGGTCCACCTATAAGGCGGCCATCCTGAAACATTTTTCTGTTCACAGAAATCCTCAAGAGGCTCGCAAGGCAGCCTACAATTTGCAATGTGGGGAGGATCAGGCCCCACAAGAATTTGTGCAGGAGTTAAAGCGGGCTTTTGCACAGACCACAAGAAGGGTGCGCACGGATAGCCGTGAATTTATAAACACGTTTTTCCATGCCTTGCCCAAATATATCATGACCCAGCTCGTGAGGGATTTTCACGAGAAAAGATCTTTAGACTGGGTCATTGAACAGGCTACCCGCATCTATGAGGTGCAGAAGCCCATAGAAAATAAAAGCAATGCCCAGAAAAACCCCAAAGCCAACAGCACCCCTGCTGCTGCCAAGGTGGCAGAGGTAAAGGTCACCCCCGTTTTGGATTTGGAGATGGGGGGGCCTAAAAACCTACCTGCACCTAATAATGCTAGGCCCAGAAGGTCCTCGGGCCAGTCGCAGACAGGGAGCCAGGGAGGCAGCCCCACAAATGGGGTCCCTCGCTCTCCTGACTATGTAAGTCCTCGCTACAAAGGTAACAGACCCATCCTGGGTTATGTGTGGACTCCTCCAGCCCAAGGGGGTGGATCCAGCCAAGCACCTAACCCAGGGAACTTCCCTCCAAACTTCCCACAGGAGGGCAGAAATTTACCAAACCCTGGGCAGAACTTTTTCCCCAGATATTCACCCGACTTCCAACCCCAAAATCATCCATCCTTCTTTCCTCAATTCCCTGAGCCCAGACCACTGAATCCGGGAGAGGGGAGGCCAAGGGTGGAGGGGTACCAAAATCTTCCCAACCAGGGGTACTACCAGAGGAGGGACAGCTACCCTTCCCGGGATCAGCCCAGGGGAGAAAACAGGGCCCCGTATCAGCCTGAGCGGGTTTCCCAGTTAGAGCGCCAGGTTCAAAACATGGCGCGGGATATGGGTCATATACTGAGGGCACAGCAGAACCCTCAGATCAGCATGCCGGCGCAGAACGCACCCAACTCTGGACCTGGTGCTCCAGAACAATGACGGGGGCAGCACCCCGATAAATCACCGGTTCCCAGGGAGGAGGCACAAAGGGAAGGGGGGTGTAAAGCCTTGGAGGAAGCTTCCTTCCTCACTTGTAAACAGCCCCTGGAAACCCAGGAACCGGAAACAAAATCTCTTGCCCCTGAAAGTCTGCCTCCTAAGGAGCAGAGGGGGGGTAGGAGAAACAAAAGACCCAAACAGACTCAGTTTGAGGAGGAGGTACAGATCTTCCAATTTGAGGGAGAGGGATCCTCAGAGGATCCTGGGAAAAGGATCTTCTCCTTCAGAGAGGGGGGAACTCCTCCCAAAGAAAAATGGGTCCCTAGGGATGCAAATCCAGACTGGGGAGATGTGGAGACTGAGCTACCGCCGCCCACCATCTCATCCCAGAACCAACAGCAAGAAAATCCCCTGGTTCAAACCCATCCTGGCGACTGCCTCCAAAAAGGGGGGGGCGGCCCAGAAACGGAGCCAGGGGAACCCACAATGGCTCTGATCTCCAGTTGCAAATTTTTTCTTTCAGATTCCCAAGACTCTCCACAGAATTCTGCCCAAATCTCCTCGCTAGCGATGTCCAAAACCAGAAAATTAGCCCACCAGTTGTCCAAAAATGTACATTATCTGTGCCCCCTTGAGGAGAAGGAGGGAAGATATTATGCCCCGGTACAAGTACAGGGGCAGGGTACAATCTCAGCACTGGTGGACACTGGATCTCAAGCTACCCTTCTGTCCAGAAGGGCCTTTGACGAAAACTTGCAGGAAGGGGAGAGAATTACCAAATTCCTCTCACCTCTCTTCCGGGACAACTACAGAACTTTGACGGGAAGGAAATTCCCGTTGAGGGGACTGCAGACTTGGACATTAAAATTGGGCGACATAAGTTGAAACACCCGGTCATAGTTGTGACCCCAGAGGGCACCCCTTGTTTACTAGGGAATGACCTCCTGAGAAGGTTGTCACCCCTAATAGATTGTGTAAACAAGGTCCTCTGGACCCAGACTAGCCGACCAATAAAATTAAAACAGAGTGTCAACCATGTTAGTTTAAACGGCACATGCCACATGGTTGAACAAAAATCTGACCAAGTAGAATTTCACTTCCAGAACAACCAAATTCCAGACGTGACGGTAATAGCAGTAGGACAACAGACTGGTGATGGGGGGTCCTCTCTATTTCTGAAAATCAACCTTCCTTCCAGTCTAAAGTGGTACTCCACGCTGGAAGGAAACACTCTGAGATTCTATACTAATCCACCATCAGAAACTCCCACTCCTATAGTCCAGAAAGATGT
This sequence comes from Ambystoma mexicanum, assembly GCF_040938575.1. Taxonomy (NCBI): domain Eukaryota; kingdom Metazoa; phylum Chordata; class Amphibia; order Caudata; family Ambystomatidae; genus Ambystoma; species Ambystoma mexicanum. Next base: position 500,047,948 of record NC_090927.1, on the reverse strand, counting down.
GAAATCAGCTCAAAGCCTGGCTGATATTCAGCAAATTGGAGAGCAGTTGTTCATCCCTGTTCAGTTAAATGTTGGGAAGGACTCTGTTCTCGCTCGAGTGTGTGTGAACAACGGTAAGAGCTTCATCAGCGAAGCCATGTTTCGCCAACTCCCAAAAGATCCAGCCATTCCCACCTTCAAACTGATAGACAAATGGGAAATGGACCTGGAAGCACCTAATTCCAAACATCTCCTGCCAAGCAGGTGTATGCTCAAAATCTCCATTGGCAACAAGAGCATAGTCCACAATTGTTGGGTCGTGCGAGACGTCCCTGCCGCCTTTTACTTAGGCAGTGACATTCTCAATCGCTTTGCCATTAGTTTGGACCTAATAAACTTCAAAGCTTGGTCCCGATTAGCGGATAATCCCATGGGCTTTGATGATCCAGAAAAAGCATTTAGGTCAGCTCAATTGCTACCTTATGCAGTTGAAATTCAGGTTAAAGAGGAAGTCACCATCCCAGAAAGGACCCGACAATTCTCCCTGGAAGTGAAAGTTAAAAGGGGACAAGAGTTGAAAAACCCTGATGCTTACATACATCTAAATGCTTCTCTCCAACAGCAAGGGTTGGGGGTAAACCCGACTCCATTAGTCAACATAGAACATGACCCCATTCTAATAGAGGTGGATAACAGCGACTTAAAGAGTATTACTCTAGCCGCAGGCACCATTATTGGAATGGCGGTTGATGACCGACATTTCTCCATTGATCTTGTAAATGAACTGTTAGGACCCATCCCCAAGGACTGTTTTGACAGTGACAGTGATGACAACGCAACACCAGACAGGATTTTTACCCGGCATGGGGGGAACTTCCTGGTGTACACTTCCTGCCCCTATGGTAAGGAAGATGTGACCTGTGACTTCAGGAGGGATGAGGTGATTTTCCAGGTCCATGAGGGCTGCCTTTCCCACCTGAAGCCTTCGGTCCAAATCAGCACTCTGACCAGGGACTTCTCCACCCAGCTGGAGGAGGCCGCGGAGATAGCCAAACCAGAAGTCTTTCCAGGCTTCAGGCAGATGGTGGAAGAGAGAGTCAACCTAGCTGATGCCTGTGTGACTCTGGAACAAAAGCAAAAGTTGAAACAAGTTTTCTTGGATTTCCAAGATCTCTTTGCGGTAGACTCATATGACTGTGGTCGCACCGACATCCACACCACAACAATCCCCACGGACCCTGGCATGACTCCAGTGTTTGTGAAGCAATATCGCTTGCCTCTCGCATCAATGGAGTCCCTTACTGAAATAATTAAGAACCTTGAGTCCCGGGGAATAATCCGTCCAGTCCACAGCACCTTCAATAATCCGGTGCTGGGAATATTGAAGCCAAACGGCCAGTGGAGACTCTGCGCTGACCTCAGGGAGCTCAACAAACGGGTCCACACTTCCCGATGGCCTCTTCCCTACATTGACCAAGGGCTGGCCCAGATTCAGGGGTCACAGGTATTCACTGCAATAGACCTGACCAATGGATACTGGACCGTGCCTGTCAGTAGGGAGGACCAATACAAGCTGGCTTTTACCTTTGGGGGCCAGCAGTACACATGGACCCGGACTCCCTTCGGATACCTTAACTCCGGTAATGAGTTCAATATTTTCCTACATAAGGCCATGCCCGACCTGGGTACGAGGGGTAACCTGGCTTATGTAGATGATGTCCTCATCAAAAGTTCATCTGTGGAGGAACACATAGCAGAGATCCGTTATGTTCTGACACAGTTGAGGGCCGCCGGAGCAAAACTTTCCTTTCAGAAAGCACAGTGGTGTAGAACCCGTGTTAATTTCTTGGGGCATGAGATTACTCCTCAGGGTCTCTGTCCCCAGGAAAAGAAAGTGGAAGCACTTCAGAAACTGAAAGACCCCACAACTCTGCGGGAACTAAGGAGCCTCCTTGGACTGACTAATTACAGCAGAAAGTTCATTGAGGGCTACGCAGAGATCACCATACCCCTGATTCATCTCCTGAAGGGGGGGGTCAAGTGGGAATGGGGTCCAGAACAAGCCGAGGCAGTAAAACAACTCAAAAGAAGCCTCTCACAAGCGCCTTGCCTAGCTTACCCTGTCAGAAACAAGGAGTTCTTCCTGGAGACGGGGTTCTCTAATACATGCTTGACGGCAGTATTATATCAAAAGCATGACAAGGTCAATAAAGTAATCTCCTATGCGAGCAAAACTTTATCCTCTGTGGAGGAAAAATTCAACGATTGTGAGAAGGCACTCCTGGCAACGGTGTGGGCATTGAAGAATTACCGCCCGTTTATCCAGGGGGAACACTTCATAGTGGAGACTCCACACCAGCCTCTGCAATATCTCCAAAGTGACAGAATCCGGGCCGGAAATGTGAGTAATTCCCGAATTACTTCCTGGATTCTGTCAATGCAAGGCTTTCCTGTGGAGGTCAGATATGGCCAAAACAAGAAGAGTCCCCTCGCGCAAGGTCTGGCTGACTTGCATGATTGTGCCAGAGAAAACTGTCTCGAGGACGAAAGTCTAAAAAAAAAGGACAACATGGAGGCATACCTTAATTCCCCCCACAAAGTCTTTGAAGAAGACAAGTGTGAGGGAATGCCCACTGTGTATGTGGATGGATGCTCTTACCATGTCGACAACAACGGGGAGAAAGAACTGGTGGCCGGCGTAGGGAATGCATGGGTGAATGAGTCCCCAGAACCCTCCGCTGGATACAAAATTGGTCCCCGAAGTAGTCAGGTGGCAGAATTGATGGCTGTGCATCAGGCCATCCTCACTGCTGTCCAGCATCAACTCCACGAACTGGTCATAATCACAGATTCGGATTATGTACGGAACGGGTTCGTGGAGCACCTGGTTAATTGGAAGACCAGAGGCATGGTATGTGCTAACAACAAACCCTTGAAACATGGGAAGTTGATCCAAAACATTGATGATCTGGTCACCTCGAATGGGATGACCATCTATTGAAAGAAGATCAAGGGTCATTCCAAAGTAGAGGGACCAGACAAAACTGGAAATGACTTAGCTGATCAGCTGGCCAAAACCGGGGCCATCCAAGGGGATCTAATTGAGATTGAGTCCCTGTTGGGGGAAATCCAGGTCACTGCCATCACTAGGTCCCAGACAAATGCTCACAACGACCTCTCAATTGCACAATGGAGTAAGGAGACCCCTGATGCTGATTTGATTACTGCTCAGAAGGGGGATCCAATAATTGGTAAATTTTACCAGCACCTTGAGGACCCTGAGAACTTTCCCCTGACGGATACCGATTACATTGGGAAAGAGGACCTAAGAGTGTTGATGAAATGTCCCAAAATGTTCCGGATCCAAGACGGTTTGTTGGTAAGGAAATCCAAAGCTGGCCACGATCAGTGGGTGGTTCCTACCTCATTCCGAAGCCTGATGTTAAGTCACGCCCATGATGCGGCCACTGCCGGTCATAGGGGGTTTCACACAACATTGGAAATCTTAAGAGAGGTTGCATACTGGCCACACATGGGGCAGGACCTCGACCAGTACCTGAAGGGTTGCCTTGTGTGTGCACAATTTCAGCCATCATCCCTCACACACCGGGCGCCTTTACAAAAGAGGGGAATGACACTGCCATGGTCAGATTTACAAATCGACTTTGTAGGCCCTGTGATTCGCTCGGCTAGGGGGAATAAGTACATGTTGACCGTGACATGCTTGTTTACCAAGTGGGTGGAATGTCTCCCAGCCCCAAATTGCAAGGCAGAAACTGCAGCGGCCTTGATGATTAACCACATCTTTTCCCGTTTTGGTCTACCTCAAAGGATTGAGTCAGACAGAGGTAGCCACTTCACCAGTGAAGTAATGACAAAGATGTGGGAGATACTGGGGGTCAAGAGAAAGCTGCATATTGCTTATAGACCAGCTTCTTCTGGGGCAGTAGAGAGATATAACCGGACAATTGTGAGCATATTAAAGAAGTTTGTGGCAGATTCTGGGCCAAGTTGGGATATCCGATTACCTCTGGTCCTAATGGCCATCAGATCTACCCCTTCATCTGCAACCAAAATGTCACCATTTGAGTTGATGACTGGGCGCAAGATGGTGCTTCCGCAGCATTTGCTCTACAGGACCCAAGAGCAGACACTGATAAATGCCTCCACTACTCATGAGTATGTAGAGAATTTAAGGAAACACCTCCAACATGCTTTTGCTTATGCTCAGCGGAATCTAGAAAGATCGACTGATAGCATGAAGACCCATTATGACCTGAAAACTTCCAGGAAGGAATATCAGGTGGGAGACCGGGTCTATCTATACAACTTCCAAAGGAACCAGGCCAAGCAGCGCAAATTTTTGCCTACATGGAAGGGACCCTTTGAGATCGTCGATAAGATCTCCCCTGTGGCCTACAAGATCCGCATCCCCAAAGGTGGTTCGGCAGAGGGGGAAGACAAGTGGGTCCACATAAACCAGTTGAAATGTTGCCATCCCAGGCACACTCTGCAACAACTGGAGGAATCCTCTGGAATCCTAGCGGGTACTGTATCAGACTAATTCAGTTCCAATCATAAAACCTACCACATCTAGTCTCTAAAATATTGTGATTTACATGAAACTGTCTCTAGTGATGCTGTTTTTTTTTTTCAAAATAAGAATGTAATATTTCGTTACGATGAAATGCATATGCTGCCCCACTATCTCAACAGTGGTGGAAAAAAAAATCGTCTATGAGTAGATATTGCCGCTCTTCCTTTATCATCCTAGGAGAGATGAAACCATGAAGGATGACCAAGAAGGACGATCCGGAGACCGGGAGCAAAGACACAACGGGCCCGGGGTACCGCCCAATCTTCCCATCAGGACCGGCGAGGAGAACTGATCGATCTGACCGGATGGAGAAGAAGATGCTGAACTGTGCCATCTACAGAAGAGGAAGAAGATTATGCGGACAGACCGGTGCGTGGGTCAAAACCCTTGGGCACGCGACTCCCCATCGACCCAAACTCAAAGTGCAGTCACGTGGGGGGGCTTGTAGGGTGTCCTGACCCACGTTTAAGCTACCCTGCTACAACATTTGGTGCTGTGGGCTTAGGAAATTCAAGATGGCGGAAAACCCACATGTGCGCCGAAATCCAGGAAAGCTGCGCAGTTGTGCGCACACCAAAATGGTTACCTAACTTGCCACCCACCAGGGTAAAGAAAGGTCTTTGTTAACAAAATCCACTTTTACTGATGTCAAAAAGTTGCTGAAATCGTGACTCATTGGACCACTTTAAAGATTCAACCCTTTTTGTGGGGTTCCACATAACCATCTTACTGTAAGGAGCCCCATCAAAACAATGTTAAGCAAGGATTTACTACCATGTAAGAACCATTCCTGTTTAGAATGCATTAATCCAAGAAAATCCCAAAAATGGGTGCAGTACCAGTACTCACCACTATCCAAAAGCCGGCTTTTTAAAACCCACTGTGTGTGTTTCTGAAGGCAAGCAAAATGCCTATTTCAAACCTTGCAACATGTGCAAAATATTCACTGAACACCAGCAGACATTTGGCAGAATGGAGTTTTGTGTGCCTACAAAATCTGGGAAATGAAGAGCCCAAAAACAATGCTTATAACAAAAATGCTATGGAGTCAGCAGCTTAAGCCTAACTGCAACTGGATTTAAAACCACCAAAATCGAAAATGTTAAATTAAATGAGTGACCTATGTTTGGTGTCACATGCCTTTGTAACTGTTGAAATGTCATAGTTTTGCACTTAGAATCAGCATTCTAGCTGCATGTGTAAAATTACAAGTTATTTTAAAAGCAACAAAAAGTTAGCTGAAGGTCTGGCTTAAGGAACTTGATTTTGCCTAGCAACGGATCCCATCAGGAGTGAAACTTGAGTCACAACTATGTTCCCAGGCCAATGTTCCTTTTGCTGCTCACACTAAGGATATGCCATCTATCTGATAATTGAATTTCCTGTGCTCTGCCAGAGAGTGAACAAAGCCCTCTCCACTCAGGCAAAGGTTTTTATTACAGACGTCGTAAAAAGTGGCTTCCTCCTGGAGAAGCTGGGAGGGGCACTGCCTGTGAGAAGCAAGCTGGCTTGGCAGAAACTGGAAAGACTGGTTTCTGTACCATGTGACCTGAAAAGACACACCCCTACAGCAAGGATATGGTTTTATAAAAAGGGGGATAATTCATAGTGCGGACATGTGAAAATTTTATAAATGATACCATAATTCTTGTGATTTTTCTGCCCACAGTTTAAGACGTGGTAGGAACCGGTGGTATGTTCAGGGGGGTTTTAGCGGAAAAGTGGATATTACTCTAAATGTGTGCATGTTAAAAATCTGAAACTTCATCAGTTAATGTCCCTACCCCCTGCACACATGTATGTAAAGTTGGGTCCATGTCGGAAATTGAAAAAGCAGTTAAAAAGTCAATTATGTACACTCTTTGAATGCAAGCTCCGAGAATGAGCAGATTTGGACATAGACATGGCTAAATTCAGCCACACCATGTATATGTAATTTCAAACAACTGTGTAACTCTGAAGTATGGATTTTGATCATATATATATTTGGGTGCACAGATGATAAGGGAGGTTGTTTCAAGAGATCATAAAATGACATCAATCTGACTCACAGTTCAGTTTGCCAATCAAGCGGAGGAATGGAAGCCTGACCAATGACGAATGAGAGGGGCAAGTCTAGTGATGCAACACACACACCCATTCTCAAGAAACAGATAAAAGCAGAGAGTCAGGACACATAGAGACATTCAATTTCATCTGCCGCTGGAAGCCCTGCCGGAAAAATCCATACTTACCTCCATCAAACTCCAGAAAGCCAAACTAGAGACTTCAATCTATCCAGAGCAGAAACCAGACCAGAGAGAAAGCAGTGCTGTGCCTAGCAGAGACCAGACCAGAGAGAAAGCAGTGCTGTGCCTAGCAGAGACCAGACCAGAGAGAAAGCAGTGCTGTGCCTAGCCGAGACCAGACCAGGCGCTGTGAGCAGAATCCGGAAAGACCTGACCAGACTGAAGATCGTGACCAAGTCGCTTTCCTGTTCAAAATCTCTTGTGAGTACTTAGCAAAACTCAGAACACATCTCTTAGTTTAAATTCATCTAATTCAATCTATTTAACCTAAGTAGAACTGCCTCCTATCTGTCACCTGTCATTTCTAGTAAAATTTGTCATTTTGAAAAAGTGTGCGTTTAAAATTTGCAAAACCAAAAACGACCTTTACTAAATTACTCATATCTCCGCAACCGTTTGGGCTAGAGACTTGCAATAACTTTCATTTGGAAGCTGAGATCCCAGGCTTTCCTAGGACCCCAAAACGGTAGAGATAGTCCTTGCGGTTCCTTTGTAATAGCGCTCGGCGCATCCGCGAATTTTGCCGCGATTTGCAATTTCTTCACATGTAAAAAAACTGCTGCTGCCCGATTTCATTTGCCAGAAATTCGTTTAACCTGCTAACTATCCCTGCATCATTGCTAGTGTGAGCCTGGACTAATATTAACTAGATACCACTCATCCTGAACCTCTAAAAGGGAATTAAGAGCGTTTCCAGCATATTTCTCATTCATTGCTAGCACCTATCAAAGCATTTGCCTGTGTTTTCAAACTTCTGTTTAAGCTTGCTGGATTGAACTGAATTACAGTTGATTGCCTTTCTGAGAACTGTGTGTTTTCCTTCCATTTCCTTGCCTTGCATCAAGGGGGGGAGGGGAGTAGCCAGAGAAAAGTGATTACATTGTTTGGTTGAAATCATATTGCGTATTTTCTGTACTGCATTCATTGAATATTGCATCCACCTGAGCCTACATAAAGCATCCTCTACCACATTATACTTTTGTTCCTATTTACCAGTGTGCTACCTTATCCATTTCATGTCAACTCATTAGTGATTAAAGAAGTGTGCTAGTGCCAGATTCTCCGTTGTTAATATTTACCATATCAGATTAAGTGTGATATTCAATTATTAATTTATTAAAAAGTGTGATATATATTTTAATTTATCAAATAAACCTTTTAAACTTGCAAAACAGAATTACTTCTTGGCTCAGTGGGGTCAGGGGGATTCCAAGAGAGGGGTGTTATACAAGGGTAGTCATCCAGAACGCATGAACTGGACCTAAAGATATATCAATAAGGGTTTTCATTCAGTATTCTAGACTAGGCGTTAACTTGGCTGTAGTGCTGAATTGAATCCTCTTACAATTAACACTCACACCTGTCCCTATAGTGGCATACAAAGGGAAGAAATAGAGAAAACAGAAATGGTGAAGAAACTCATTGTTAGCCTATCTCCACCAGTGCCATGTGCCCTAATCTCCTGATGGGCATCCATGTCCCTCATAGTGACCAACCGCATTCATTCAATGATGGTTGAAGGAAAGTTGGGAAAAAGGAACACAGGGAAAGTGACATTATTCACCAAACATGTTAAGTTTACCCCGTGCGTGAAAACTGCAACAATGTTCCCGTCTCGACAGGATAGCTCGGGGGCAATGTGCTCGCCTTGGAAGCACGACATTGATATTGATATTTTATTTCTATCGCGATCGTACACAAGTGTTTTAGAGCGCGAATGACGACACAAAGCACCACAGGTTCAATCCCCGGGTCTGCGCTTAGAAACCTCTGAGTACTAAGCACATTATAGATGACCTATCATATCATATCATATCATCATGTGTATCCAAAACTGTGGCCATTAAGCACAATAGCGGGTTGCAGTGATATGACACTCACGTTATATTGCACTACACTTTGGCACAGATGAAATGAGTAGTGTGTCGCTGAAAGTAACACAAGTATATTCAGAAATTCATGCGAACATGATTTAAAGTTGGGTAAATAAAAAAACGCATTTACAAAAGTAATGCCACTAATTAAACTAAATGTTGTTCATTAGAAAGTGTGAGCAGGATGGATTACCTTAGACAGGGCTTTTAAGTGAATCCCCGGTTTTGAAGCTCTCCTAATGTTATTCCTCTTCTTGGATGGCACATGTCAATTCTTGTGTCACTGTGTGCTGTGAAACGAAAGAAAACGTATGAGGAATAAAATAGACTAGATGTGAAACACTTAACAGCAACTCAGTGAATCGCTTTTATTGCAGGGACGTTAAGGTGAAAACGTAATGCAACAAAACCTCTTAAATTCAGATAACGCCACTTTAACTTTGAGCCCGCTGTTGCAGAGCCATGACAACAATGATGACATCACAGATCACATCACTGATGATATCATTAATTACATTACAACAGTAGCTGGCATCAAGCATGGCCTTCAGCCATGGTCAGTGTGCATGGACAAATATATTTTAACACATGAATGGGTACTAGTCATTGCCTTCAGTTATGGACAGTGATCACAACCTTCACCCATTTGCACTGAATATTTTAAAACACTAACAGGCTATCACCATAGATTTTGGCCTTTACCAGGAAACAAAGCTTTCAACTGTGTCCACGGTATATTATATACACTGATCAGACACTAGCCATGGACTTTAGCACAATACTGGCCAGTGGCCACAATCTTTGACTGTGGTTATCTTTGAGCCTGGTTATCTACTTGAAAAGATACAATAAACGTGGTTGAGAAGATACAATAAACGTGAGAAGCGAGCCAAGCTCCTTTTTGAGGTTTGATGGAAAAAAAACAAGGAATACCAGGTTAACTTCATTTAATAACATTAAATACAACGAAGGAGCTCACAACATAGTCTCTAGTCACATGGTCCGATGAAAATAGACTTTGGAGCAAGCTACACTGAGACCAGAAGATAAGGCTCCATTTTATTCTCAGGCACAGTGAGCCTTCGCAAGGCCGAGTTCAAACGCATTCATTGTATGGCAGACCGCTGGAGTGATGATGGATGTTGGGCTAATTGGGTGGGGAGGCATGATCAGGCCAACCCCCCAGCACCTGGGGTACCAGCTTGTGTGCTACTACCAAGTGGAATATTCCAGAAGGGTACACGCATGCCAGCCAATTGTAGAGGGCCACGTAGCAATAGAGCGTTGTTTATTTTCAAGACACAGAAGATGACCTTAGAGACACAATCACGATCCCTTCCCTTATAGAAAGTACACTTAGATGTTCCCTTCCAGCCTATCACATCCCCTAGTAGGTTTTCTTATTTTGCCACGTAGTATGACGTCACTTATTTTAATAATATTTAGTCTAAAGTTGTGTTTTTTCATGTAATGCCTCAATGGACTCTCGAGAGTAAATACTGTGCGGTGTCCGTGAATGCCCGTTGTACTCCCTGTTTTAACAAGTGTATTAAAACAGCCATGTTTTTGCCAAACTTCCTGAGTCGGTCTGATTATTAATGTATGAGTAAGATCTGCATCCCCATCCATATCACATACTGTTACCTCGTCTTAAAGGACCTCTGAGTTCACTTGTTAGCAGAGAGAGGCTGGTTAACAAGACCCATCGACCAGTAGGCTTTTAGAATTTTGGAACATCGGGCGTCTCCCGCCATTTAGCTGGAGGGTCGCAAGACTTCCTCTGGAGAGCGGCCGATATAGAACTCTTGCAAGAAAGTGAAGATACAAGTGGGACCGGTCCCTCTTTCACGAAATCCCTCCTGGGTTCCACAGGCACTGAGTGGACAGAAGGCAACAGTGACTGATTGGAGGAGTCGACAATCTCAAGGGTCAAGAGCAGAAAAGGCAAATGGTGAGTAGATTGAGGGGACAGGCAAAATAGCGGATGGTAAAAAATAAAGCAACGGGGGGTTGAGCAATATATACCAAGGAGCGTCGATAAGCGCCCAGAGTCCTAAACTCAAGCAGCTTTTAGAAGGAGTCATTCCTAATCCCAAAGGGTACTTAGGTGGCACATAGATAGGTCTGTGATAGGGAATGATTCAAACTCCAGTCAGTGTATTTTAGGGGCTAGAGAAAAGGAGTGTCATGACAAGATATATGTAAAAGTCAACTAGTTTGTGTGTTTGTGTATTTTGAAGTTGAAGAAAGATGTTGAGGAACGACAAAAGTAAAATTGTGAGGTTGAGGAGGAAAAATTGTTATCTATCTCTTAAATCATTGTCAGCGCCGACTGAACAGGTAGATTGGAGTAATTGAGAAAGTAGAGACTTTGAGTGGCTTGTGTAAATCAACGGTAAGTATCGATAGTCAATTGAGACTTGTCGCAATGGGGGATGTTACTCCACTGATGCACCTTTACAAAACACTGCCAAAACACGCACCCAAGCTCAAACAGTATAGTGCGGAATGGGTCAAGGGTACAGCAGATAAAATGTTCATGTCATGGCCGCAATGGGGATCGCTGTCAAAAGCAGTTTTGCAACACATGACCACATACTTGCACGCTGGGCACACTGGGAAGAAATTGGAGAAAAGGCTAGCTAGTTTAGAGCTCGGGAAAATGGACTAGGAGTAACGGGAAGATCCAACTCCTTAGGAATGGATGCTGAATCAGTGTAGGGAGGAAGGTGTTGAGCCTTCTGCTGCCCTTACTTCGCCCGAAGTAAACAACGATAGTACAAAAGATAAAGGATTGTATCCATTAAGGGAATTAAAGGCAGCAACAGGATATAGTAATCCGATAGACAAACTGCCTGCTTATAGCAGTGATGATAGCTCAGAAAAGACTAAAGCAAAAGAGGAGTGAAAAGGTGAGGTGAAAAGTGAACAACCAATGTGACCCTAGATATAGAACAGGAGATTAAGAGATGGAAAGGAGAAAAGGATAGAGCTGACAAGGTTACGCTCATACAGAACTAATGGATGGGTGGACAGATATTGCTCAAGCTCGATGGGAAAAGTATCAAGCAAGTAAGGCAAGGGGAAGATCAAGACGAACAGGATAGAAAAGACAAGGAACAAGAGAAACGATTGAAAGAAGATGAGTGTAAAAGAAAGAGTAGACAAAGACAAGAACAGATGTATCAGGAGGAGCAACTAAGAAAGGAAGAAAGGGCAGAGGAACAAAGGAGTTATTACAACATGCAGAGAGTAATCGAAAAACGAGACAGGCTAGAACATTAGAGAGAAGAGCAAGAGCTCAGGAATTATGGGATAAAAGAATGCAAAGACGTAGGGAAGGCAGAAGTGCGTAGAGCAAAAAAAAAGAAGGGCAGAAAAAAGACAAGAAGAGGAAAGGGTTGGATGGGAAGCAAAGGAATGAAGGGAATAAGACGAGGAAATCAAACAAAAAAGGAGACAAAGGGCATGCGATAATGATCCCATTCAGAACAAGCTGATGGAACCGAGTCCAGTAATATCATGGGGTGACATAGAGGAGTTTCTCCCATCGCAGGGAGTAATCCCAGGACCATCTAGGGTAAACCTAGATTGGAATTTTGAGATAGGAAGCATCGGAGAATGGATCGATAAAGCTTATCAAGAGATGAGGGCAAAAGGTGAATCGGGAAGCAGAGGGAAAGGAGATCGATCTATAGTTGCCCAGTCACAAGACAGGCAAGAAGCCTGTTTAGTCTCGAGCATAGAGCCTTGTCTTTAGACAAGCTGACTTAAATATGATTGAAAAGGATGAAAGCCATACTAGTTGGGGACTAGATATGTCAGAAAAAGAAAGAGAAACCTTCCGTGAGGAGGAGGGAGAAAGTGCATGTGGTCCTGAGGGATGGTTGCAGACAGACAAGGAAGTGAGATGGTCTGATCTAGAGTAACCTAAAGATAGGACTCCAGATCCCATGTTATACCCAGAGCGACCTAAAGGACAATTGCATAGTGAGAGGGGGGAATCGCCACCATACATGAACAGGTTGACGTTATTGCCAGGTAGACGGCAATCAGGAACCATTGTCCCCACTATGGATAGGCAGACGATGGGAACCGATTGCGGATTTGGGTTCATGCAGGTTCTCTTATTGGAGAAAGGATGGGCCAGACCGCAGTATATCCCCTGGCCCCAAATGGACAAGGGATCATTTAAAATGTAAACTCCCTAGTTTAATGGCAGGTGCAGGAACATGGATTTATGAGTTAGGAAAAGATGACAGGAGGTAATAAACTAGCCATAGGAGACATTAAAGGTCTCCTAGCAGCCATTCTTGGGGAAAGGGCTGATGACATTTGGACGAGAGCAGGTTACTCACGTCTGACAGCACAGAACACAGCACACAACAGAGCGTTATTTAATAATTGCTGAGCAGACGTTTGGAGAGCACTCAGGGTACAGTATCCTGATACGTCAGATATGGGTGCAATTATGGCACGTAAAATGAAAGATGACAAAGATCTGCTTGCTTACATTCAAATTATCCAGGAACGGTGAACTTTGGCAACAAGGCAGATATGGGGGAAATCAGTGCCAGTATTTGACCACATTTTGGCCCTCATTACGACCCTGGCGGTAAGGGGTTTGCGCCAGCGTTAGCTGCGCCGACCCCTTACCGCCAACTACGAGTTCCCATAGCGCCATGGTCACTTTTCCGCCCGCTTTTTGCGGGCGTAAAAATCCATGGCGCTATGGGACCTTGGTGTTAATTACGCCACCGTAATGTACGTTGGCGTAATTAACGCCTTCCCCACTCCCATTGAGCCCTATGGGGCCGAAATGGGAATGGGGAAGGGTAAATGGGTCAATGGGGACTTACCGCCCCGCCGACCTCGGAATGGGGCGGTAAGTCCGCCATCCGCCATGGCGTAAACGGACTTTACGCCATGGCGGAAAAGTCCGCCGATGGCGGAAAAAATCCGCCAGGGTCGTAATGAGGGCCTTTGTGTCAAGAATTGCCAGAGCAGGTACAGCTCAAGAAATGAGTGGGAATGGAAGCAAAGCCATGGGCAGAGATACAGTTGACAATCGTGAATCACTGACGATTGTTGCAAGAGAAAAATAATAAGAAGAAAGATGTTAGAAAAATCAAGGAAGCTAAGTTAGTTCAGAAGAAATTGTCAAAGTACGCCATAGAAGGGGTGGTACTGACAAGCGGACAAGGGCTGGGAATGCAGCAAGCAATGAGTACATCACAGGCAGTCAACACCAAACAGATCAGGGAGGGAATGGCTTCACGCAGCCAGGCAGAGGAATGGGTTTCAGGGGAAGAGGTGGTTTCCAGAATAATCAGGGTGGGTTTCAAAATAACCAAGTCAGGTTTCAGAATGTGCAGAAGGATAATCAAAATATGCAAGGAGGTTTGTTCAAGGGGGGCTGGTCAGACGAGCACCTCCCATATGTTGGGCAGGTGGCATGACAGGGCACATCATGCGAACATGTGGGAGCCAAGGGTATGTACAGAATGGGCAATTCTTAAGAGGGGGGACAGTTTATCCTGCAGCATAGAGCTCACAAAATAGGTATGGGCTTCAGACAGTGTATCAAGCACAAGCGCGGCAAATTAAACATGCTTTGCAACCACAGCAAAAACCATTGAATCCACCACAAGGGCAGTCACAGCACTCACCCACGCAGATACAGCAGAGTGCAAATATGGGACAGTTGTTGACACCTAGAGTTGGGGGTCTCACTGTTGTGGGAGGAAGTCCTTTTACAGGTACGCGAATAAGCATGATCCGGAAGTGCACCGTAAGTGCTGTTGGACTGTCTTCTACTCTGATCCTGCTGCCCGCCGTGCCTCGTGGACTGGGAAACTGTGTCAGCTTCTGCACCTCTCTTTGGGGAGCATTGGGAAGGCTCCCATGCGCGAGAGGAAGCATCACTGACTTCACTGTGTTGCAACATTCAGCAGGACTACTGCCTCCAGACTCCGTTGCGTGTTTGCCACGCCCCCTGCCTCCCGCGACCCGGCGCCGAGCCTAAAACACAGGTGCACGCGCATCTGCACGTGCATCTGGAAGTTCACCGTAAGTGCTGTTGGGCTGTCTTCTACTCTGCTCCTGCTGCTCGCCGTGCCTCGTGGACTGGGAAACTGTGCCAGCTTCTCCACCTCTCCTTGGGGAGCATTGGGAAGGCTCCCATGCGCGAGAGGAAGCATCACTGACTTCACTGTGTCGCAACATTCAGCCAGGACTACTGCCTCCAGAGTAAATATCAAGCAGATATTATTGACTTTATTGACTTTACTCTGAGTTACTCTGAGCTCATACCTTGTGGCTGCTTTATCTTTGACACACTTTAGTTTCTGCCTCATGTGCCGACATATTCTTTGCTGGTGACTAACGCTATACTGCTTCTTTTTTTGCAGCTCCGTTGCGTGTTTGCGACGCCCCCTGCCTCCCGCGACCCGACGCCGAGCCTAAAACATGGGTGCACGCGCATCTGCGCATGCATCCGGAAGTACACAGTAAGTGCTGTTGGGCTGTTTGGCGTGGTGGCGGGGCGCAGGTTGGCAAAATGTAAGGTATAGCTGTAATTCTTATTCTGATTAGCACTATCTGTCTTGAGTTTGATCATTCATACTACTTGTTTTGAGTAAGAGGGAAATGTATACCTATAATAGGACGGTCCCACCGACTAGGAGAGAATCCAGGGCAGTGGCAGGCCCGTTTAACGACATTTTGACCACACCTTTGGTATTTACCCCCGTTAAGGGCACAATGAGTATGGCCTGTAAACGTCCTTTACCCCCTTCACCACCCTCCCCTATGGCAAGTGCTGCTGTGAGTTTGATGGAGGGTGTGGGTGGCAGACAAATCTATTTTGCTGATTGATTCCGGTGAACCAAGCAAGAGCTTGGAGGGATTCAGTCATCTGGCATTATCATTGCATCAGAAGGAAACCGACCAAAGCCCAGAGATGATCAATAGCTCACTTCTGGCATTGTCCCAGTACCCATTGGGGAGGGAGGCGGAATGGGAACTTTCTTCAGCTCAACCGATTGCCAGGGAGATTGGGATGGGACCAACACAGGGGGATCCCTTGAATGGCCTGATACTAAATGAACTCTCACTACACACCATCTTACTAAAGCAGTTTATAGCTGCAGTAGAGAGACAAAACTGCTCTGCAGCAAGCAGCGGAATGGCTAATTTGAATTTGCTGGATCCAAAGCTGTCCGTACTGACACCCACTGAATCCCGGGGAGGAAGGGGCCTTGGAACCACTTGAAGGACCTGACATGATAATGAAAGAGGCCCCTTAAAGCGTTGGTCCGAGCAATGATTCTAACAAAAAAAAAAAAAATGATGATGATAGGCCGCCGAAACAGAAACAAATGACCTACAGTCCATTCAAAAATAAAAAGAACAGAAAGAAAATTACCATCCCGAATAGAAAGAACATTTCAGGATATAAACGGAAGAATGATAAAGTCGCTAAAAATCATTGGCAATGGCTTTTGAGAGGTGAGGTGGATGATCTCGAACCTGATATTATTGAAGTAGAAGAAGGTCCAGATGTGTTATTATGCAAGGGGTCGAGCGGCATCGCTGCCCCAGACCAGCTCTCTGAAAATCTGAAAAACAAGGGTGTTATGCACCCACTGAGAGGACTTAGTAGTAACATCAAGGTCTCCTCATTGTCTGATCAAAACATGCAGGGAAGTTTACTTAATTTCTTCCCCAAACAAACAGAGCAGTTGGTACCCAACTCGCCTGCCCTAGATTCAACACTGGTCTCCCCTTCAGACAAAGGTGCCCCATCTACAGGGACAACAGAGGGCCCCAATGGACTGAGGAGGTTCCACTCTGGAGAGAACTGGGATCAAAGGGAGGGGGGCCCTGTCACGGATGTGGCAACTGCATTAGAGTCAGGCAATCAAGGAACAAATGTTGCAAAACTGCATACTACGCACTCAACTGGCAAGCCTGAGCCCTCAATCTAATGGTCCAGGGCGTACCAGATGCCTGCAATCTAAGACTAAAGAGGGAAATAAAGACCCCCTAATTGGGCACAAATCTCTAGGGGGGGCGCAACCCATAGAGGGCGACAAAGAAGCAAACTCTTTGAAAGGGGTCCCTGTGATGGAACGAGTGATTCGAAGGGTCATAAAACTGTTGCTGGAGGGTCATGACAAGGTCGACCAAAGTGAATCCACCTTTAAACCTACTTTGCCTCCCGTACAGATATTGGGTACCCAAAACAAAGCCATCCCTACAATAACTCCACCGACGCAGGTAAATAGTCCTGTTGCCAAAGAAGTACCTCAAAACCAGAATTTCAAGGCCTCTAATTCACTTTGGGGTTTACTGAACGATGGTGTACAAAGGGAAGTGGAAGGGTATACTGAAATATGTGGGACAACCATGGAGGGCAGACTTGACTTGGAATGTCATGATGGCAACCGGCCAACTCCGCCTCCTAGGGACCATTTTGATACACCATCAGTGGTTTCACAGTCAGTGGGTATCAATTATCGCCCCTTCAAATGCGCAGAATTTCCGAGCATATTTCTACATTATCTATTCGGGTGGTCCCCGTTCCCTGAACAGACCAACGGTTCTGGCTCTGTTTGGGGAAATCCCTAGCCTCTCCCTTATTACTTCAGGAGACATTAAGCTGGTGGATTTCGTCCACCCGGTAAGATATGACTACGTAAGGGTTGTATTTTACGCTGATATCATCATTGAGACAGTCCTGAAAGAAAGTAGTATATTCCACAAAATGGGATACGATCTGGAGAGGGTGGTTCCAGAGAGGGGACCTTCCATACAGGGGGTGAGGGGACCTGATGATGAAATGTCATGAAATTTCAAAAGATCTGGTAATGATAATTGCAGGGGATTTTAATGTTGGAACTGTAAATGAACTTTCATCGTCTAAAGTGGAGTCTTTGGGGAAATTTAATTTGACAATGGGACATACAAACATGCACAGGTACCTTTGGAAGGTTTTCCTGGAGTCATGGGGTCTGTCGAATACAATGGGCCTCTGGAAAAGTAAAACTCCATACACCACTTGCATAAAGGGACACAAACAAGTGCAATTGATTACATCTTCCTTACAGACTCACTTATTTCCATGGTAGAAGAGTTCAGGTTGTTGAAGACGAACTGCAGTGACCACAAGATACTGTATTTTAATTTTGAGGGGATAAGGGATCTGAGTGGCAGCCACCCGAACCTAGCGAATCTGGAAATAAATCAGGCAAAAAATAGAATTGTGTGGCAAAAGGGTAACGTAGAAAAAACAAATGTAGTCTTTCTTGACGACTTTAACTCCTCTACTTTGGACAGAAAGCACTCTATGTACTCGCAAGATTCTTTCTCACATTATTTGGGAAATGTGATATCGCAAACGGTAGCCCCCATACAGCCAGATCGGGCTAGGATCAATTATACACATGCCTATGATCCTGTTATAAGAATCTACAAACTCTGAGACAAAAGGCCCTGTGGCAGTTGGCTAAAGTAACACTCTCCCCTGAAAGAAAATGGCCCTAAAAAAATACACTGCCAACTGCTGTAAAAGGAAGATCAAGGAGCGTAGAGCCATGCTATATCAACTAGATGCGGAAAAATGCTGTGTGCATTGAAGGATAATTCATCTAGATCCTTTTGGGCACTAGTTAACAATAAAGCATCTCAAAACTGCCTGGCATTATCAATGCTATTTCAGATAGCCAGTGGAGTGGCCATTTTGGCAGTCTTTACCAAACAAGACAATGTATTCTGCAAAATATTTTGGAAACATCTGATGTTGATTGGAATATTGATATTAGCCAGTGCTCTGATTAATAGGGCTTCGGCGTCAAGGGCGTCTGGCCCCAATGGTTTGGCTAATGTAGTTTTCAAGCAAAACAAGCAGTTGTGGACCAAAATACTATTTGTATTATTTCATGACATACTTCAGACACGCATTATTCCGGCCTCTTGGCATATTTCTTTTGTGATTCCAATATACAAAAAGGGTGACCGCTCCAATCCTCTCAACTATCGGCCAATAGCCCTATTGGATGCGGACTCAAAAATCTTCTCTGGCATTATTTTAAATCACATAAATATCTGGATTAACAAGAATACCATCCTGTCTAAATTCCAATTTGGTTTTAGAAAAAATGTGGGGACTGATGTGGGAGGGCTCCTGTTAACCACTATGCAGGACACAGCATGGAAAAAGGACGCTGCGCCAATTTACATCGCATCCATTGATTTGGCAATGGCATTTGACAAAGTGGATTGAACGGTGCTGTGGGGCAAGTTAAAACATCTGGGAATGCCACTTGTCCTACTTTCCATTCTAATCCAGTTACACGAGGGATCCCAACTGCAGGTCCAGTTGAACAATGAAGGTAGTCTCTCCAATTTAATCGATGCACCGAACGGACTAAGACAGGGGTGCGTTTTCGCACCTACGATTTTCAACCTCTATGTTTCATGCTTTTTGATCACACTCCCATAGGGTTGCAGCGTCTGCTTTGTAGATTCCGAGAACACACGGTAGCAAACCACCTACAGATTAATGAGAACAAGACAGTTGTTATTCGACTGCACCTGCGTCCCTACACAAAACAATACTCCTGGTTTTTGTACCACATAAAATTAGCGGTAACACCTAATATAAGATATTTGGGATACCCAATTTTTGAAAATCATACCTTTACTGCTACAATTGAAAAAAATTGATTGTAAATATGGGAAGTTTTCGGTTTTACCAGCTCTACGCTTTCATAAGCAAAAAATACTGCCACAACCTTGCTGGTTTATGGAAGAACTGTGCAAATATGGTTATTGAGAATAATTCTACCATGTTTACCGAAGTGATTCCGGTGACAGTTTTAAGGTATGAATTAGGCCTAAATTCTCTCTCATGCATGATAATGTGGAAAAAACTATCCCTAGTGTCAACAGCGAGAGGAACACTTTATGATCTTCTGGGTTCGGTTATACACAGCAATAACACTACATCTACTTATATGATCGATCTCAGGGAAGAATGTACAACACATCTTGAGCAGTTGGGCCTAACCCTTGAGCTCCTTAATCCAAATAAAGTAAAAAAAAGATTGGAATGGGGGATTGGGATAATACAATGTGTACAGTAGGGGCCACCAGGTTCCAAAAACACATTGTAAATCACCAAAAAAAACTTGGCACTGTTGAAACATATCTTGCACTGTTCCCCGATAAACCAGCTAGACATATATTTCCACGCTTTTGGTGTAATGCTCTACCGACTAGAGAAATTTCATCTGCTCGGAGCAAAGATCCTGTACGGGAACTAAGCTGTCGATTTTGTAAGGTAGTGGGAGTGGAAGAGACTTTGGAGCACATGATGGCATACTGCTTCATATTAAGACCTCTTCGGATACAGTATTTTAGCAAATTTGTTGTTTTTTTGGGTTCAGTCAATTTGCAATTACTCTGGATGAAAATGCTACATGGAACAGATAAATCTCTACACTTAACCATCGTGAGGTATTTGAGATATGTATGTAAACTAGAAGTACAAAGTGAATCACATGTGGGAAACGTTGAGTAAGTAAGCCTACGAGTAGAACACTAGAATCCTTGAATCACTTTTCCATGCTCCCTTTGTGATGTTGACAATGACATTGAGAACTCTGCATCCCTTCTGGGGTACAGTAGGGGCCACCAGGTTCCAAAAACACATTGGCCCTCATTAGGACCTTGGCGGAGAACCATGGTGCTATTAGCACCATGGTCCATGGCGCTAAATTGCCAACTCCGCCATGGTGGTTGGCGGACTTACCGCCCCATTCCGACCTTGGCGGGGCGGTAAGTCCCCAATCCCCATTTACCCTTCCCCATTCCCATTTTTGCCCCATAGGGCATAATGGGAGTGCGGAAGGCGTTAATTACGCCACCGTAAATTACGGTGGCGTAATTAACAACAAGGTCCCTTAGCGCCATGGATTTTAACGCCTGCAAAAAGCAGGCGTTAAAATCACCATGGCGCTACGGGAACTCGTACTCAGGCGGTAAGGGTCGGCGAAGTTTACGCCGGCGTAAACCCCTTACCGCCTGGGTCGTAATGAGGGCCATTGTAAATCACAAAAAAAACTTGCCACTGTTGAAACATATCTTGCACTGTTCCCCGATAAACCAGCTAGACATATATTTCCGCGCTTTCGGTGTAATGCTCTACCGACTAGAGAAATTTCATCTGCTCGGAGCAAAGATCCTGTACGGGAACTAAGCTGTCGATTTTGTAAGGTAGTGGGAGTGGAAGAGACTTTGGAGCACATGATGGCATACTGCTTCATATTAAGACCTCTTCGGATACAGTATTTTAGCAAATTTGTTGTTTTTGTGGGTTTAGTCAATTTGCAATTACTCTGGATGAAAATGCTACATGGAACAGATAAATCTCTACAATTAACCATTGTGAGGTATTTGAGATATGTATGTAAACTAGAAGTACAAAGTGAATCACATGTGGGAAACGTTGAGTAAGTAAGCCTACGAGTAGAACACTAGAATCCTTGAATCACTTTTCCATGCTCCCTTTGTGATGTTGACGATGACATTGAGAACTATGCATCCCCTCTGTCTAATATGTTTCTATCTTTTGTTCTTGTGTAATGAAGGTAAATTGCTCATATGTCATTTATATGTTGCGATTTTCTTTTTTTTTAAAATGTTTTATCTGATTTTGTGATTGTCTTGTTTTATCTGATCTTGTGATTGTCTTGTTTCTTTAATTATCTATTAATATGTTTTAAAATGGTATAGTTTTCTTCACATTTGTGTAAAGGTTATTCATAACCATATACAAATAAATAAATAATAATAAGCATGTACCCACAATAGGACAGCTCACAGGGTGACTTGATGTGTTCAGTACTATCAGTGACACAAAACCCCCAAGAGGAACCAAGTGTTGATGTCACCATAGGAGGCAAATATTTTTCTTTTTTAATAGACACTGGGGCAATTCGCTCATGTATACGAGAAGGAAAATATATGTAATCGGGAAATACCATAAATGCTCAGGGCTTCTTTGGAGCTACAAGTAGATTTCCTTTTACTGATGAATTACCAGTCTCGATAGGAGAATGTGACATGTCTGTTCCATTATTGTATTCAAGGCAGACACTGGTTAATATTTTGGGCAGAGATTTAATGACGAAGTTAAATATGACCCTTTCCTTTAATGAAGAAGGCATAGGGCCTCATTACTACCCTGGCGGTAAGTGAAAAACGATGCCAGTAAAGGATTACCGGCATCGCTTACCACTAGGGCCGATTATGACCTGAGATAGCGCTATTAGCGGCACCGCAATCAACGGTGCCGTTAAAAGCGCCAAGGGCGCGGGCATGCGACTCCTATGCCGGAAATACCACCATGGCGCTAAATTGTGAACATTACGAGTCACGCGGACATGGAAATAACGTCTTTGTGAAGGCTGTAAAGTACCTTACCGCCATGGCGGTAATACCGCCATCGCGGAGCAACCATAAATGGCCATGTGCATTCTTCCCAGCTGCAACAGGTGCACACAATCAGCACAGGTGGAGTCAATACAGACTGGTCAAGCACAAAAGGAGCACACCCCACCCCTTCCCACACACAGTTACACTATGAATCCAACACTACTAGCAATGCAGGGGCTGCAGGACCTGATTGCAGTGGAAGTGCCACAACATCAACTACAAAAAGTACAACAACAGGCAGCACAGAGGAGACGCAGGAGGAGAAGGAGGGCAAGGCAGGACCAGCATGCTCCACCAGCACAGCCAGTGCCACCACACAGGCAGCCCCAGATTCCACGCATCTGAGCCAGTCCACTCAACCTAACCGCTGACCAGATCCACACACTGTACCCCCTGGACCGGGATACCATCACCACCATTGTGGAAATGATACATGACGACATAGTCAGCCTCATTGAAACACGCACCGCCATCCCACCCCTACTGAAGGTAGTGTCTGTGCTCCACTTCCTGGCCACAGGCACCTACCAACACACAGTGGGGCAACTGCATGGCATTTCACAACCATTATCCTCACGTACGCTGAACCAAGTGCCTGATGCCCTCCTCAAGCACACAGACAAACACATTTCCTTACCACGGTCTACCCAGGAGATCTCAAACACCAAAGTGGGTTTCCATTCACTCGCCGGCATACCTGGTAGCATTGGCGCCATCGACTACACCCATGTGGAATTGGTGGTCCCACATGCCATGGAGGTAGCGTACCGCAACCGTAAGCTATACCACTCAATCAACGTGCAAATGGTATGTGTCTCAAACAAGATCATCACACAATGTTGTGCCCTATTCCCCAGATCAACCCATGATTCAATGGTCCTGCGTAACTCCACGATTCCACGCTACATGGAGCGACATGCATGGCAGAGATCCTGGCTACTCGTTGAGTTGCATGTCAGGCTCATGGAAATGTGATGTGGGTAGGTGATTGAGGCATACATGCATACTTCACCTGGCTGAGATGGGGGGGGGAGATGCATACTTCACCTAGTTGCAAGTGCCAGAGGGAATGGAGCAAGCACATACCCCAATAGCAGCCCAGACTGGACCTGACACCTGACCACATAATGCAAGATGTAAGCAACCCTACCATGCCAATGAAGCGGTGTCCCAACCATCCCACAGATATCTGCATGTGCACTGTACCAAATCAGACCGCATCCCCCTCAACAAAATGCAGCTACAAGCAACGACTATAGCCAATACACACCACAAAACACCATGAACTGAAAGGCCAGTCCCCCATCACTGAGTATAAAGGAGTCACATGAGGGTCAAATACATCAATACACCACTACACTGACACAGATGCCCAACTACATTGCATGACACCATTTGTTGTGCATAGTGAGAGCATCATGAGGCTGACATCAACGTTGCCAGGATGAAAGCATACAAATTACTGGACATCTGCAAGATCACAGAAACAACTGTCGTGGACTAACACAGTGCATGTGCACTCACAAGGAACTGGACCCCCCAGCGCACACTAGTCGATGGCATGCAAAACAGTCCATAAGAGGAATACACACATAGCACTCACATCGTGTGACTCCATCCATGCATGGAAATGGGCTTGAGATGAAGAAACAAATGCATGCCATGGTATCACTCAATTAGGTCAAACATGATGAGTTAACTTACACATACGTTGTTGCCCACATGCAGGTGGTGCAGGCTATCCTTTGAAGCGGTGGCTCCTTACCCCAGTCCGGAACCCACAGAACAGGCAAGAGGAGAACTATAATCGTGCCCATACACGAACCCGTGTGGTGATTGAGCAGACATTTGGCCTCTTGAAGGCACAGTCCTCAGCAGGTCTGGTGGGTCACTCCTGTACCGCCATGAGAAGGTGGCAAAGATTGTCATGGCATGTGTGATGCTACACAATATGTGCATCAGACAGAATGTGCCCCTGCCCCCTGATGCAGAACAGCAACCACCTGACGAAGAAGATGAGGAGGGTGGGGATGGGGCAGCACCGCAGGGAGGACATGATGCACAGGAGGGACGTGACATGCGTCGGACTCTGATAAACAAAATCTTCTAGCACACATGGATGGGGGGTGTCACATGGAGATGTCACTTGGGGCACTTGGTGTGTCTGGTCTGGGACATGCACACTGTAGACTGTTCACCAATAAAACACACGTGCGCAATGAGCAATGTCCACACAAGTGATTTGTGCATAACCAAAAAGTGTATTGGAATAGTAATTCTAAGTGAACACACCCACTCCCCCCTCCACCCTCAACTCCCCAACACACCCACTCCCCTCTCCCCCCTCAACTCCCCAACACACCCCCTCCCCCCTCAACTCCCTAACACACCCACTCCTCCCTCCCCCCTCAACTCCCCAACACACCCACTTCCCCCTCCCCCCTCAACTCCCCAACACACCCACTCCCCCTCCCCCCTCAACTCCTCAACACACCCACTCCCCCATCCCCCCTCAACTCCCCATAACATGGTGTGGATGACTGTGCTCAAGTGCATCATGTGGCATCAGTACACGAGGCTGCGTCTATTGGCACCCCCTCCCCCGGCACCCGGTGCACCCCTGTCTGTACGCCGCAGGTTCCTGCCCGATCTGCGGACGGGGCTGGTTCAGGTAGAACTGGCAGCCGAGGAGGAACTGGGCTGCTCACATGGACGCATGTCCCTCATTGTTTGGACTAGCTCAGAAAGTACGGCCCGCACCGCGGGCAGTTTGGCACAAATGTCCTTAGAAGTGGACTTGATGGCAGCCTTTACAGTATCAGCACATTCGCGCATTTCCCCCCTTGCACTGGCGCATTCTGCGACATGCTGTGTCAACAGGGATGATAGTTGCTGTTGCCGTGTGATTATTTCCTGCATCGGCTCCTGTGTTTTGTGGCCTGTGGCTGATGGTTCTGGCGTGTCCATTATGCTGCTCCCCTCCTGCAGATCAGCTACTGGGCATGGAGTGACCGGCCAAGAGTTTTCAGGAGATTGCCCCTGTATGCCATTGTCATGCTGCCTGCGCAGGGACAGGTAGGGGGAATGCAGGGGGCCAGCGGGGGGACCCACAACAACATCTACATCCCCTTCCTCATTGTCTGAGCTAGCTACGGTGGCAGCAGTCTCACTGCTGGTGCTGCTTCCTGTGGACCCAGTGCCTTCAGTGGACACAACTGGGCGGAGTCGGTGGTGCCGTAGTGCTTGACTTGCTGCACATCGGTGCCGTGGCCTGTGATGTGTTGTGGCATTTTTGCTGTTGTGGGGGTTTGCTTTTTCCACCTGAGGTGGAGGGACGGTGTTATGGCTCTTCGGGCATGGGCTTCTTGGCAGGTGTTGTGCCTGCGTCTTCATCGGCACTGTCCAAATGAGAGCCTGTGGTGGACCAAAGGAGGGAGAGGGTTAGTGATGGGTCTAAGGACATTGAGCAGGCATTGTGATGGCTGCATTCATTTTGATTACTAGATGCAAATTGGAGGCAGTGACATACAGGTTGTCTCCCTCTTAGGTGGTAGAAGCATGGAGGCATGTGGGTGGCTACAGAAAGGGAGTGCATAATGCATGTGTACAAGGTCGAGGTCAGCACTGCCTGTAGGCAGTCTTGTGCTAATGTGTCGTGTGGACCCTGTCAGGCATCATTGCACTTCCCAAACATCTGGACATCATTGTGTTGAGTTTGGCATAGCTGGATTTAAGGCACCTACCTGCGTCGCCTGATGTCGGGGCTCCTCTCTCCATATCTCCGACCCCCTCAATGCCCTCCGTGCCTGTGGTTGCGGCACATATCTCCTCCCACGGCTGCAGTTTGATGGGCAACTCAGCTCCTGCGCCAGTCGCCATGCACAGATTTCTATTGGCCGCCAGTATACTCCTGACGCTGAGACGTAGATCGTCCCACCTTTTACTGCATTGTCTGGCATTGCGGGGTGTTGTGCAGACGGCACTGACCCTCTGGGCTACCATGGCCCATATGGCCTTCTTTCTCATCAGCGCGGGTCTGGTCATCTCCGTGGAAAAGACAACATCGGCATGCTCTTGGAGGGTTTCGGCCAACATATTTAACTCCTCCCTTTAAAAGAGCTCTTGCCACAGCCGATCTCTGGTCTTTTTCAAAGCTTTTGGCATTGTGATGTGGAATGGGTGTTGTAGAAGGTTTATGGAGGTTGTGGGGGTCAGGTGTCCACTGGTTGAAGAGGATGGCAATGGATTGTGTTTTTAAAGATGGCCGCCGTGCTCTTTCCCGTTCCTGTGCGGTGACGCAACTTCCGGATCCGCTTATTTACGGTCGCCGCTAATAGCGGTTCCCGCTAATTTTGGTTACCGCTATTAGCGGTGACCGCTAATGTCGATGGCTAGGGTGGCGGAGGTGCTATTTGCACGGCATACAATGCCAGGAAGTGGGGGTTTATGGCCTTTAGCGGCATGACGCTGATTATATTAGCGGCATGGCGCAATGCTCGTGCCCGAGAAGTCGTAATGTGCAGCTTTTAGCGGTCTCTTGCCAGCACAAACACGTTAATTGCGGCATGCCGGTAATGGCCGTTACTTACCGCCAGGGTCGTAATGAGGGCCATAGTGTGTTCCACTCCAGGGATAGATTATCTAAACGTGGGTGAATTTATAATGGTGTTTACAGGGCAAATGGCTCTGCGAGGAATGCCATTTGAGCCAGAAGTATCTTTATGGGGTACGCATTTTGTTGACATGGCTACCCGGTCTAGTGGGAAAGATTATGAGGATACCTGATGAGATCTTGTTCAGGCCACATGTACCTATGGACAAAGAGGGGGGACAGAGTATTCCCCTAGAGTTACATGCAGCCATAGTGCAAGGGGAATTGGCCATGCTCAAAGGAACCGATGATGAGTGCAGGCCATGGAGATCGATAATTGCCATTGGGGAAGGGTATAGATTGACTGACGTCACAGACAAGGATATGTTTAGAGATGACCCATCAGATGATGAAGTAGTATTCGAGATGAGTATTACATATTGGATCAGAATAGAGAGATGGGAAATTCGACAGCAAACGGCGATAGTGCGGCAGCGGTCAGCATTTCTTAATGAGGACAAGGAAAAAGTGTGAACCTCTTTATGGACTACAGGCCACTATGATGTAGGCCTGTTGAGGGGGGTGGGAGAAGTTAAGATTAAGCTGAAACCAGGAGCAATTTTACCTCAAACAAGGCAGTACCTGATGTCTCGAGGGGAGAATGAGGGTATTTTTAAGACTATATCAGCCATGATGGAACAGGGTATCTTAGTGACGTCATAGTCACTGTGTAATACTGCTGTGTAACGTGTGAAAAAACGAAAGTGGGGGGTCATGCAAATGAATTCAGGACATAAGGCCAATTAACCAGATCATAGAGCCAGGATTTCCTTTAGTTCCAAATCCTGCAACGATTTTATGTACTATACCCACAGAGGCACAATATTTTACGGTGATTGACTTGAAAAATTGTTTTTTCTCAATCCTGTTGCATAAGGACACCCAAGACCTTACGTCATTCACGTTTCATCAGACTAAGCTGAAGAGTACTTGTGTGCCCCAAGGATATTGTGAATCTCCATCGATCTTTAATAGGGTCCTGCAGATGGACTAAGCAATATTGATTTGCAAAGTGTTGTGCTCCAATACACAGTTGACATTTTAGTTTGTAGCTGTTAGGGAGAATTCTCTGTTTAGGCTGAATTTCCTAACCTAGTGAGTCCCCCAGCAGCTTTGCTGGATTTCTGGAGTTTGTTTTTTTCATCCTGCCAAGAGTGAGACTCTTTACCTCCCACTCTTGGACATGAATGTGGTTGATTCCTTTGAATGTCAATGTGTTCTAAGGGCTGTGGGGTCTTTTACTCCATAGGGCCTCATGTGTTTTGCCATGTGTGTTACACCGCACCCTCCGTGCCGTAACACTGGGGTGTCCTAGAGGATCCCCACCATAGACTACATACCCTGGGACCGACTACTGTCTCCCAGGGCATGTAAAGTCACAATTGGCTTTACTAGACCTAAATTTACTAACAGAAATAGTACAAACCATCCTATTGTGGACGTACTGGTAGGGGTAATTCGATTACCCCTGGGTCTGTTATTCGAGGGGGCACTGTCCCATCCCCCCTCATCGAGTTTTGGCTGGTGGCAGTGGAAACTACTTTTTATATTCAACCCCGAATATATTCCTATGGGATCCTTCCGATTGTTGGAGGCTAATACTTTTTCACATTGGTCTCTAACATACCGCCCGTTAATTTATCTTAAATAAATCCACCAGTTGGTATTTTCTGCCAGAACTCGGTTTTTAAAATGGCATATGTGTTCGCCTCTGTAACTCCGAACAAAGGTTGAGCCCTTTGTTCCACTTTTGGCGGGCTTCTGCACAGAAGCCCTCCAGAGTGGTGCCATTCTGTCTGGGTACCACAGGGAGTGTGGGAGGGGGTTTAGGCACCCTGGACTGAGTTGCCTTGCCAACTCAAGTCGCAAACTCTGGTGTGATTGGCCCAAGTGGTGAGCCACCCCGCTCACCACTTAGCATGTTTGAGTGACAGCTAGGCTGAATGAATGGGGGTTTTCTGCATAAAAGCAGGGCGTTTGGGACTGGAATTTCAGACGTCGCCACAGGACCTAAGAATCCGACGAGGGTAAAGCTGAGCCAACCTGCAACGACGACACCTCCGGTGGAGCCCTGCTGAACCGACTCACCACTTCCCGACGACAGAGGAGATCTCCCTGCTGGAGAGTCTTCTTCCCTTGACTGGTGGGAACAACCGGTCCCTTGCTTTTTCTTCACTTCCAGGACGTAGTGGTCGAATTTCCCGTGCTGAGCACCCCAGCAACTGGATAGCCACTAACCACTGTACCACGACCAAAAGGTGGTGCTTTGTGACTGAGCACTCTGCGGCTGGTCTCTTCCCTGGTGGTGCAATGATCTTCGCTTTCCTCGACGACGAGAGCATCTCTTCTTCTGGCAAAGTTCCGACTTGCATCCACCACCAGGAACAACTGCCCCCGCCGGAGCTGTCTCTTCACTTTCAAGGTACTGTGTCCGCCTGGCTTCCCTTGTGACAGTTAGCATGAGGTGTCTTAAATCCTTACTTTTCCACTGGGTCGCCTCCAGACCTTCTTACTTTTGTTCTAAACTGATTCAACCTTTCTGTGACATTTTGCTACAAAGACTCGAAGTGCATTTCCACTGTGATACTTTTGGGACATACCACCTTGCCTCGCTCCGAGTGGGCCTGGCCTCTGAACTTTGTGATCTACAGTAGACCCTGCCTTGCTTGTCTTGCATTTGCTTCGTAAAAGTGTTGGTACCGAGTTGGTTTCATACCCTGCCTTTTTCTCTCCCGTTCCAACGAATATTAGAGTGCCATCTAGGTTTAAGCATTCACCTCTGTCTGCAAATAAGTGGTGCCGATGAATCTAGACTTGTTGAAATATTGTTAGGGGATTGATATACTTATAGTAATTGTGATTGAAGTTGTTTGCCGTAATAGTGCCAGTGTGTTTTTCCATAGATGTGTTTTTAAATAAATAATTATATATCTTTACACCCAAGCTCTGATCAGTGTCTACTTGTTCTACTGTGTAAATTGCCCTATCTTGTATACTCCAAATACTGCCTAACTCATCTTGAGAGAAGTCTGACTGCTCAGCCACAGCTACCAGGTCAATCTGGGTGGTGCAGACTGCTACCAATTGGGTTTACTGCTAACTCCTGTAGACTTAAACTTTTTGCAGTGGTCCCAGAGGGAACTGCACAGGTTTCTGCCTAACAGTAGCACAACAGAAGATGAATGCAGACACGATTTGATTCAGCTAATGACTATCCTAGCAAACAAAGGAAATAAAGTAGACAAGGAGAAATTGCAATATTGTCAGGAGGAGGTGTTGTACATAGGCCAGTTAATTTCACATTAGGGGATGAAAATCACACCTGAAAGAGCTGAAGTCATTGTGAAAACACCAAAACCGCACATGATAAAGCAAATGCAGCAGTTTCTGGGTTTGTGCAACTATGTTAGAGCATGGGTAGTTGATTATAGTTCATACACGAGACCCCAAGAAAGCCCAAGTGAACAAGGAAAAAAAATTAGAATGCACTGAGGAAATGGAGGGAGGGTTTGAGGAATTGAAAAAAAGCAATTTAGACAGCTGCAGTTTTAGGAATTCTTAATTAATTGGAGGAGTTCATCCTGTTCTTGTACACAAATGGATCAGTTATGACAGCGGTTCTTACACAGAGGACTATACTACACCTCTGGCATATTATAGTGAGATTTTAGATCCAGTTATGAGAGGACACCTTCTTTGTGAACAATCGCTGGCAGCAGCCACCTTTGCCATTGAGAAGTCTACACACATTGTGTTGGGGTATTCCATGACTTTATTTGTTGAGCATGATTTGTTTGCTGTTTTGGAGAAACCTAAGGGTACATTGACATCTCCGAGGGCTTATGCATGTAACGTAGCCTTATTGAATCCAGTGATCAAAATAGTCAGGTGTAAAATAGTGAACCCTGCCATGTTTGTAGTCGAACCTGTGATGGTGGATGAGCAAGTCCACGATTGAGATGAGATTCCAAGTGTAAAGGAGAATGGTCTAGCAGGGGGGAGGGACGGGTCTTCAAAAATTGATCATACTGATGGGGAAAGGGATTCAGGTTCAGCTGTGGTAAGGCACAGAACTAATGGAGAATTTGAAGTGGTAGCAAGTGCAAGACTACTTTCTCATTTTTTGGCACAAGCTGCAGAACTGGTGGCGCTT
This sequence comes from Ambystoma mexicanum, assembly GCF_040938575.1. Taxonomy (NCBI): domain Eukaryota; kingdom Metazoa; phylum Chordata; class Amphibia; order Caudata; family Ambystomatidae; genus Ambystoma; species Ambystoma mexicanum. The sequence goes on along the minus strand of NC_090927.1, from coordinate 500,016,906 downwards.
ATTGTCACGCTCAAGAAACACTCGGGGCAGGAAGTAACAGTGTACAGTGACTCCACCTATGTAATGTCAACTGTGCATATAGGGCTAGCATGTTGGAAAAGGAGGTGCTACCTCCAAGCTGACGGCACTCCAGTGCAACACACAGCATTATTGGACAGGCTTGTAAAGGCACTACAACTCCCAGTAGCCATCGCAATAGTTAAATGCGCAACACATACTATGAGAACTGATTTTATTTCACGCGGGAATGGAACTATAGGTGAAGAGGCCAAATGGGTTGCATATTCTGCTGATATTTCGAGTTTTGATACTCCAGATGTAAAAGAAAAAATGGTCACGATTATGATTGTAAATGAAGAGTTTAATCATTTGTCCAGAACACAGTTGATGGAAGTTCAAGGTGGTGCTTTCCTCAGGGAGAGCAGGGATTGTGGAAACAGAGGGGGTGTTCTTTGTCCCCCTCCGAAGCATTGTGGCAACATGACAGCAGCTATAGCGGAGAACTGGTTTGTACCTAACCTGTTAGAGCATGTTGCCTCTTATGTAGTAAATTGCATCATACGTCAAATGTTTACCACTGTGCACACACTGGGAATCAAATTAGAGGAGATTTTTGAGATGGATTGAAGATAGTCCATGTACCAACCCTGATGCCACTTGTGCTGCAAAGTTTTTAGTCTGAGAAGTCTTTCCTAGATGGGGAGTATGTGAGGTGCTGAGATCTGACAATGGGTCCAATTTTGTTAATGAAGTATTCAAACAGATTTGCCTATTGCTTAGTATAAAACACAAGTTTTATTCTGCTTACCACCCACAAGCGAATGGGATTTGTGAGATATGAATGGTCTTCTCAAAGAAAGAATCACTAAACTCAAATTGACACAGAAGAAGGGATGGCTGCCCCTTGCATTATATGCATTAAGGAATCAGCCTGGGTCGGACCACCACCTCACAAACCATGAGTTAGTAACAGGAAGGTGAATGAGAATACCCCTGTCAACTTCTTCAAGGGGTAGAAGTGATGCCCAGACAGTCTGCAGAATTGTTAGGAAATTAGCTAAGTGCGTATTTAACATGTATGAGGGCTAGTATCTCTGTCATTTCAGATCAACTCAGGCGGTAGGGGTGTAGGTCTCAGGACAAAGATGAAGACCATTCAGAAACTGGATGTGCAAAACTAACATCTGTACACAAGTTGTTTATTGAAGACCCCGTTTTAGTATGTAACTTCACCAGTAAGTGGCACAAGCCCCATATTAGTGTACCATTTATCATTGAAAATATCACTTCCTCAGCAGTGAATGTTCAAAAAAGTTGTGCCTGGATTCATTTGGGTGACATTAAGCAATATGCTGGTGAGACCAATACACTCCCACCTGTTGATTCAAAAGCAACACAAGAAGAAGCAGTTCTGCATGTGCAGACTCAATCCATGACGAGGAAGAAGGATGCTAAAATTGGTGATTAAATAAAAGCAAGTGTGCATTTGGACTGTGGCTTACCCAGAACATTCTTTATAGATATTTTAGCAGGAGTGCAGTGATCAACATTCTTAAGCAGAGGAACCTATTTTACTGGACTTTAGAAAGCACTGATGTGCTAAAAATGTCAGATCTTGATTTTATATTCGACGACTGGAAAAGGGAGCAGTTCTCCAATTCATTCCGCACTGAGTTTCTTTTTGGCTAAACTCATGGTTTTATCTGATGTCGTTATCCATAAGCTCCTTCTCGTTGTCTTCATTTTTATACTCTGTGCTTTCCCTGCTCTTGTTGGGCATAGCACTGACATACATACTTTTGTGCAGGATCCTAAGAATGCCTATGGCGTTAGAAGATTGCTTGTAGCAATAATTGAGAAAATTCGGCAGCTACCTGAGTATGTAACAAGGCTGCCTGATTAAAAAGGTTTTTTCCTTCCTTAAAAAGCAGTAAACAGGTACAATGTGGATAATTGAGAATAATGCAGCTCCAGAAAATGAGCAGATTCAATGACATGTGCAGAGACACCAGTGGTGGGGTCTCATATATTGGAGCAGAATATATGTGTGCATAGCATCTATTATTGTTTTTTTGTTTTTGCTAATCCACGCTGCTTACCTTGCTGGTCCCAGAAAAGTAGGAGTCCCCTTGATACTTCCCACACCAGAGACCGATGCAGAAACAACTGTTGCAAAGAGACCAAGGCCATATGTGATTATCCCTACACCAGTGACACATGTAAACTCACCCATTTCTCTGACAAGTGTTCCTATGATTCCCTCTGTAGGAAGGAAAATGACTGATATACTCCATGAGCGATATGTACGTATTCTCCTTGCAAGAAAGAGACCTAACAGAAGTGTAAGGGAAGATGTTTATGAGTTAAATAATTATATAAATAGTACAGCACATTTGGAGGACAACATGTGGTATCAGCACATGAAGGAGGTTGAAGGAGGTAGGAAAAAGAACCTCTGAGGAAGGTTGCTATGTATGTGCTCTCCTACCTTATGCTATGGGGAAGTCCAAGATATCCATAGCGATAGAAAAAGAAGTTCGGACAGCGCATTGCCTGACTCACTTTGTACTCTGCTTTACAAGAGGTCAATTCCAGGGTCGAACAGCATCCTTGGTATGGGTGACGGAATCATCAGCTCCGGAAGAAGATGTTTACGTTCAAGATTTAAAGACAAGAACAAGAGCACACACCAGAGATCATGTGATAAGATACGAGCAGCTTGGAAAGACAGGAGCAGGAATCAAATGGGAGATAAACAAGAAGCTAAATTGCCAAGGAAAAATGGATGAAGAAATACGAAGATGCAAGGAGAGAGGACGGATGCAGATCTGGGGATCCGTTTTTTCTCCAGATGGCTGGGAAGAAGGCATAGTCGTATGCAGAGCTGTGGCAGTAACAAGACTTCACAAACCGGTTATAGATCATATGGAAAAAGGATGCAAACCTCTATGGCCGAAGCTTTGCAGATTGCTGACATGGGTCGAAGACAAAGGAGGCCCGTTGCAGATATTTACTCTGGCTAGTGCAGAGCTATGCTTCAGAAACAATGGCACAAGAATAGTTGGAGAGAATCAGCAGTGCGGTTGAATGTTTAATGCACCTGGAATGAATGATGGAACAGTAGTGATAATGGACCACAACTGGGCCTGTGGATTCAGAGCATACATGAAGCTGCCGAGAGACTGGTGAGGACTATGTTCTATAGTGATTGTTCCAGCATCTGTGATACCGAAGAGTGACCTTAACATTGGAGAATTTCCAAAAGCAGATGCTCACCTGAGAAAGAGGAGGACAGTTGGATTCCTCAAGAAGGGAGAACTACTTCTCAGCTAAATTGATAGAAGCTTTCAATGACATTCCGTATGAACCCAGGTTGTTCAGTCAGACTTCAGCGATATTCACGCCAATCTTCATGCCAGGGATCCAGACGATGGCAAATGAAAGATGGTTACAGATAACCAGATGGGAGCCCCTGCAGGCAATCATCACTACCATAAAGAGATTCAATGCTATCAAGGAAGAGCTGAGAGCCATAAGACTGATGACTTTCCAGAAAAGATATGTCTTGGGTATGATTACAGCTATGGATGGTGGAGAATCATGTTGCACGTCAATACCTTCTCACAATGACAAGATTGGGACCTTGACAGAGGCCATAACGATGCTCATGATCTTACATGTCAAGATGAAGTAGAAGACAAAGCTGATGACAGCTGGTTTGCATCAACCTTCTCATGGGTTCCACAGTGGATGGTGAATATCTTGATGTTTCTTGGGGCATTTTTGGTGATGATCATGTTTGGAGTCTGTGTGATCAGAATAATAATGCAACAAGACCACGAAGAAAGCAACAGGAATGAAGAACATGATTGATGTTGAGTCAGGGTTTTGACCCAAAGAGCTGTCAGATGAAGAAATCAAAGACTTTGTAAAGGCTAGTATTCATGCACCTGACGGAACAAAGTTCCTGTATCTCAGAGACCACAAGAAGTATGTGGGAAGATGGATATACTGCAACCCGAATTGGCAATGCAGTCTTATGACTTGAAGTGTTGATGAACATGTGAAATCAGCAGGATGTCTGAAAGGAGTGATACAGATATGTACTCCAAAGAAGTACTTCTTCTGAAAAGGATGTCTAGATGTGAAGACTGATGGGAGAGTGATTGATTAATCAACCAGAGCGGGGAGTGTAGAGGAGGAGCGAAGTACCTCTACCGGAAGTCCCGCACCACTCTTCCTAAATTTTGGCAGCCGTAAATTGCGACATGTGCAAAGACAATAAGGGTACCTGTATCGCGAATAGTGCTTGAAACAAGATATCCATTGATAAAACCCTATATGTATCCACAAAGAAGTGACGGTCTTGTTAAGGAGTACTTCCAGGCAAGCACAGTGGTTTGCTATGAGTTCGCAACCTCAGAACTCATGGAAGGCCTAATTCCTTCCCCTTCCCCAAAACGAATGCAAGTCCAGACAGGCAGCAAGTTCAAGAGGCTCAAGAGGTATAGAGGTTATTTTACTGGCTCTTCCCATGTCAGGTGTCAGGCCTGGACCATCCCCGAAAACTGCTACTTCTAAATGTTGCAGTATGTGGGCCTGATGATTGGTTGGTGCCCCCAGCTGCCCTCCCCTAGGGTCCTGAATCATGATTGGCTGAGCTGCTCACCCCCAGGCCTGGGACTCAAGGTGGTTCTCAGCTCGGAGTGTACCTGTTCAGGGTAATATGTGCAACTATGTGTCTGCTTCATAACCATATGAGTATCAATATCACCATGAGAGTGTTCCTTTCCCAATTTCTGACTTCGGCTTGTTGCAACCATTGTCTGGTCCATAAGACTGCAGCTCTTCTCAGATGTCAGTTCTTGGCTCCCTGTCAGCCCTGCCGAAACACGTGTCCAGAAACGGTGTTTGTGACTCTGGAGCTCCAACTTAGTCTGCATTTAAGGAGAATTATTTGTTTCTGTTGCTCTGGTGTCACTTCAGTTCAGAGCAAAGAATGTCACTTGCAACATTGCGACCTTGACAGTGGCCCCGTTTCACACACAGCAGCTCTTGCCTGGGCGGTATTCAGCTTAGCTTCAGCTTTCTGAGACCATTGTGGCCTACTGTGATTTCCTAAGCCATGGTTTAGTTTCTGCTGTATGCACTTTTCCATAGTATCCATAGGTTAGTAGATTATGGCTCTGTAAGGTCCCTTGAGTGCTCCTGCCATTCCATAGGGTTCTTTGCATGTAAGCATATGCAAGCATGTACACAAGATCTTGTTGCTTCTTGCGGTTTCTGCGTTGCTGCAAAAAGCTAATGGCAAAAAAATAAACGTGCAGACAGTATGTGCATGTCACTGTCCTCCAACTTATAGCACTGTATGCATGTGTTCTTGGTGTATTTGGGTGTGTGTGTGTCCTGAGTGTGCGGATGGCATGGGTGTTTCATGTATAACGCTGCTATGTCGTGTTGTCTCTTACAAATTGATGCATGGCTTCTTGGCACTTTAATCGAGACTGTAAATGTGGGTGTTCGTCAACCTTGGGTAATGTTTGTGCTGCTCCTGGCTTGTAAGGTTGACAGAGAGGGTATCTTTCATTGTACTTGTCCATGGTAGGTGCAGTGGGGATTGGTGTGAGCACATACGATCGGCGGCCATATTGTCTTTGGTTCTTCTTCCGGTTCGTGTATGTTGTAGGTGGGGGAACATAGCCGGATTTCGATCGTCCCTCTTCAGTCTTCCTGAAGGAAGTTCTGGAAGAAGTGTGAAGATGAATGAGAGAAAAGACTGGTGACATCAAATGAAGCAAAAATGACACACCCAGAAGAGCTGCCAATGAAGAAAGCATGTAGACATTGTAAAATCTGATGACAAAGTAAATAATTGAGCAATGTTTCATGCGTGGAATGAAGATTGAACGTGCGAAGAAGCACTGAAGAAAATGCAAAGCCATTTCATAAATGTACAGATGCAGTAACGCAAGTAGGCGAAATAATCATAAGGATGGCTATACGTAGTGAATAGACTGCAGGCGGTGGCGCCAATATATATAACTGTGTATAGAATCTGGATGTTCCACAATGCATTTTAGCAAACTTGGACCCTATGAATGAACGGCTGAAAGTGTGGCGCAGCAGAATAGAATAGGTAACGGTGAAGGAAGATTCGAGAAGGCTTGCCTGGCCCAGTGTCAAGAGAAGGGGCCGACAAGAGCCTGGTTATCTACTTGGGAAGATACAATGAACTTGAGAAGCAAGCCAAGCTCCTGTTTGAGGTGTAATGGAAAGACATTTAAAGTGTCTAGGTTTTCTTCATTTAATAGCATTAAATACAACGAAGGAGCTCAAAACGTGGTCTCTAGTCACATGGTCAGATGAATACAGACTTTGGGGCGAGCTACACCGAGACCAGATGATAAGGCCATGCCTTACTCTGTTTTATTCTCAGGCACAGTGAGCCTTCGCAAGGCCAAGTTCAAATGCAGTAATTGAATGGCAGACCGCAGGAATGATGATGGATGTTGAGCTAATTGGGTGGTGAGGCATGACCAGGCCAACCCCCCAGCACCTGGGATACCAGCGTGTGTGCTGCTAGAAAGTGGAATATTCCTGAAGGGTACAAGTGTGACAACCAATTGTAGAGGGGCACATAGCAAGGAGCCCTATAGTTTGCGAAGACAATATAACGTTATGTATTTTCATGACACAGAAGAAGACATGCACTTGGAGTGGGCTTAGTTATCCACCTGACCTTAGAGACCCAATCACGATCCCGCCCTTATAGAAAGTATACTTAGAAGTTCCCTTTAAGCCTATCACATCCCCTAGTAGGATTTCTTATTTTGCCACGTAGTATGACATCATTTATGACACATTTTCTGTATAGATTTTAGTTTTTTCATGTAATGCCTCAAGGAATTCTTGAGAGTAAATACTGTGCAGCGTCTGTGGATGCCCGTTGTACTCCCTGTTTTAACAAGTGTTATTAAAACAGCCGCGTTTTGCCAAACTTTCTGAGCCAGACTGATTATTGATGTATGCGTAAGATCTGTATCCCCATCCATCTCAGATACTGTTACCTCGTCTTAAAGGACCTCTGGGTTCAGCAGCTAAAATCAGGGAAGAATAACTACACCATGTTCCAGGATTGCAAACTCTCTTGTCAACAATACTCTGCTTTATGAATCTAACTTGAAAAGTACACAGTGTCACTCAAATATATAAATCCTAAGTTAGGCAAAAAGTGTACAATTGTGGCATTATTCCCCACATCTTGACTGTGAAACTACAAATACAAGAATGCAAATCAGCAAAAGGCAAAAAATGGTCTCTGACTGCAATACTTTCAAGGACTGACAGGAGCATGGTTTAAAATAAATGCAGATGCTGTGTTTTATGAGATATTTAAAACTAAGACAACACACAGCATTCGGGTCTGTGGACTGTCTCCCATCTATGCAGTAACCAGGTCCGACCCTCCTTAGTTTCAATGCGAGGAAGGATCCAGCACCTCTAGGCCATGTTTCTCTAAGTGGTCTATTAAGGTGAGCTAATTTATTACGCTGACCCCCTCCTTGCTTTGAAGCTAAGCAGGGTTTGTCACAGTTACTGCAGGGATGGGAAGCCCACTGTTGCTGTAAAAGTATCTATATTTTGTATCATTGTCTGGGAGACTACAAATACCAGAATGCAATTCAGCAAAAGGCAATAAAATGGTCTCTGAGTGCAAAACATTTGAGGACTGACAGTAGCACAGTTTAAAACAAATAATAATTTGGATGCCCATTCGGTCGCCCATCCCTGCTTAGCTTCAAAGCGGGACTGACCCTGCTTAGCTTCAAATCAAGGACAAGGCTGGACCATTTCTCTAAATGGTCCTGTGACCTTGGCTCATTTATTGGGCAACAAAGCCTGAGGAGGCTGGGCCCATCCTCGCTTTGAAGCTAAGCAGGGTATGTCCTGTTTACTTCATGGAGGTGAGACCAAGGATGGCAATCATGCCATGGCCAGTGATTGTTCACCCCCAAAATCACTATAGCTGTAAAATATCTTCCAAAAAACTGTAAACGCGCCCAACCGCGGACACTGAACTACACATACCTTTGGCTAGCCATAGTCCTTTATAGCCTGGAACATAGCCGTTAATATCCAAAAAACAGCCAAAACAAAATGCTTTCCTGCTTCCCGAAGCTCTCACCAAGTACCGCCATCATCTGTGCAAGCTCCCCTACTCCCCAGATGGTCTCCTCACCACCCCTACCCTCTCCCTTTCCCCTACAACACATGCTGTTTCTGTGACGCAGCTTGCTTTGAGATGTCAGCTATTTGCAGCTATATCCGAGGCTACTGAAAGCTTTCTGTTGCAATCTCAGTTCCCAGAGCCCCTCCAACTCCCAAGTTTGACTTGGTGCCCTCTAGCTACCCCCACCTCTAGTCTAATGGCATTTGCAAGTTTTATGACCTGAAATGGCTTTTTTCCTGTGTTTCATGTTCCCATATCCTCCGCTATAACCTCGAATATCTTTCACGTCGAGAGAAAAACAAGATGGCGGTTGTTTCATTTAAAAAAACACCCAGTTTTGGGTAAATCACAGAGATATAGCTATCTATGTTTGAGAAGGGGCTACCCTTTGCCATCAAATATTTAAATAACTGCAGCATGGAATAACCCCAAACCAAGCATAGATCGCGAGTTAATGCTTTGTGCCCTAGTTGTTTCAGACCTGGTCCAAATCTGTCCAGCGGTTTGGCAAAAATCGACCTTCTTTGTCTATGGGAAAATGAATGGGAAGTAGGCCTCAACTTTGGAAAAAAAAAGTTTTGGGGTCTTATTATTAACTTTCTTATTTTTTAAAGTATCTTTACAAAACTTTGCAGTCTGGGTGTTGCCTGTGAGTCCCTAATCACTTATGAAATTTTGGTCAAATCTGTTGCTCGCCGCCCTATAATATACATGAATATATATATTACATGGCCATGGTAGTGGCCATGTAGTTATGGTTAAGTTGGTATTTCCATAGGAAGAGCACTTTTTGGGCGGCTTATAACTTCGCTCTCCCTGGACGAATCCTCACCATACTTTGCAAAAAAAAGTATTTGGGTCACTCTGAATTTTTTTGCAAAGTCTGGTGAGGATTCGTCCAGGGAGGGCAAAGTTATAGGGGGGTCCCAAAACTTTTTTTTATCCCATAGACATAATGGGAAAAAACCGCTGGACGGATTTACACCAAATTTGCGGCAGGAGCGGGGGCTTGGTCCCGAAAGCGTGCTTTTGCAAATTTGGTGTAAATCCGTCCAGTAGTTTTTTATAAAATGACCAAAACGTAAGGCAAAAAAATTAGTGATATCTGTGTTCGCTTCGCGGACGGACTTCCCTGTTCGCTCCGCGGACAGCACCCCGATTGGCCCATGGCCTTGCGTCATGTCCGCGGACATGCGACGTGTTCGCTGATTGGACGGCGAGGGGCGTGGAGCGCGTCAGATTTTCTGTGGCGCCCGCCATCTTGTATTCGCCATCGACCGGGTACAGCGCGGTGAAACGTGGATAAAAAATTGTATTTAGTGCCGTGTGTTGGTGTGTAAGAGTGTTTGGGGAGGGTGGGGGAGTATGAGATAGGTTCAATGTTTTGTTTTTTTATGTGCTAGCCGTTTTTGTTGCATTCGATTTCTCTGAGGAGAACATGGCTGTTCTGACATTTTGTAAATAAACTAAATGGTGTGATGTCATCTTTGATGTCCTGGGTGTTAGTGTTAGCAGTGCACGGTGGCGCGAGTTATGGTTGCTTATGTTACCATAACTGCCGAATTTCAGATTTTTCGGTTTTACTTTAGGTTTTTAGTAGCGCAACTTAACCATAACGTCTCTTTAACAAAGTTTTTTCACTGAATATATATATATATGTATATATATATATATATATATATTTTACATGCTGTAGCAGCCCTGTAGTTATTGTTAAGACGCTCAACTACTCATAGGAAGAACAATTTTTGGGCAGTTTATAACTTTGCTCCCCCTGGACGAATCCTTTCCAAACTTTGCAAATGAAGTATATGGCCCGTCAGAATATTCTTGATACTCATGTTTGGTGAGGTTTCATCAAGGGGGGTTAAAGTTGGAGGGGGGTCCCAAAATATCAATTTATTTACATAGACGCAATGGAAAAACATTTTTGATCACGTGTACAGCCCAAACCGCTGGATGGATTTTCACCAAATTTGCAGCTGGAGCAGCAGCTTGTCCCAAAATCATGCTTTTGTAAATTTGGTGTAAATCCATCCAGTAGTTATTTTTATAACGGCCCAAAGTAGGTACAAATACATTTGTGATATCTGGGGTCGGCCTACAGACCCATTTCCCTGTTTGCTAAACGAACGGGCCTATGATTGGCCGAGGAGCTGTCGTGATGGGGATATTTGCATAGTTGAAAAATAGGCCATGCACCCACGAATCTAGACACTGGCACAACCACCACAGCATAATATGGCCATGCACCCAAGAATCTGGCCACAACCACTGTAATAATAAGTCTTTGGCAGGCAGTTTGAGAAACACATTTAGGGTTATTTGGTGACTACAAGAGGGCTTGGTTAGTGTAGGGGACAAGGCAGGGAAACCCATTTTGGGTCATTTGATGTTGGAAAGAGGGGCTGTAAAGGGCGGTGAAGTGAAAAAAAGATGATATGGGGCTCTTTGTTTAGGTGGAAGAAGAGCATACGGGGCGCGGCAGTCTGTGAACACTGCAGTAGTCCACGAACACAGTCTTGGGCAATCCGAAGAATCTGCTTCACCTATTTTCGTTACGTTTGGGGCCAGAATAGCCAAACGTGCCTTGTCATCACCCATCCCGCAGAACCAAGAAGATAAACACAGATATCCTCACAAAGAGTGTACCTTATCTTTCCTGCCTGAAATAGCATTGGAATATAGAATTATTTAAGAAAGCATCAATAGTCTGCAATGTAATAAGTGCTTTTATTTATCAAAGAACATTCACAAGAGATTATTAAGTCCATGAAATTAACAATATTTGTTTTTCCATGTAAGTTTTAGCTAATGAAAATCGCATGACTCGAATGTGATTTATCAGTTCCTCATGATACGGCGATTACTATCAACGATAATTCTTGTGTGTCCTTAAATTCCACGAGCAAAACATTTGAATGACCCATATGGTGCTCCTTGTGGGAGAAGATATGGATTCTTGGCACTGTCAAGCACAACGCTTTCTCTTCTGCACGTTGCTACATCTGGAAGGATGATATGTTGCTCCTTGTTGCAGGTACCGCCAAAGGGCAGATTGGTCCCTGTCGGTGCTAATGGTAATGGAAATAGCATCATTTACAATTATTCGGCAATGTTGATTGAAGAATCCATCTGAGGGCAGCTGGAAAATATGTCAGACGCAGAATGGTACACCATATGTGTGTTCATAACAAAATACAAATACATTTCAGTCTGCATTCTGTAATCGAATATAACAAGTTACCGCATAACTCATCACCAGATAAAACGTAATCATAAACACAAACCACACATATTGAACGCACATGACAACATAGGGCAGTATTTGAAACCATGAGTTGCGTAAAAGGTGAGTGCTGTGAAGTAGGTACAGCTCCCAATGGGATGGAGAACATACATGCAGAAAACAAGGACAAAGATATCAACCTTTTAGGTTGAACCACAGACAGGTGTCATTATAGGCAAACTGGCAAGATTTCAGATCGAAAAGCAAACCCGGTGCCCACGGGTAATGTTTAGGCCATACCCCATGCCCCCAGTATGTTCCATGAGACAAAGCATTTTAGAAATCACTATCCTGCACAACGGTGGTGTTTGCGGGACGTCCAGTTAAGGAACGAATCCTTTTCAAATCACTGGCACTCACCCACAAATGCCGACAGGACACAGCACCACGCTACCTTGCGCAGAGATTCTCGGTTCCCCCCTCCAACAGACCAACTAGATCTAGCCACACCAACCGCCTAGCAATTCCAAAAAGCCTCAGAACCAGAGCAGGTGGCACTAGCTTCCCAGTCCTCGCTGCCACCAACTGGAACTTATTACCCGCCGAGATTAGAGGTATCAAATCCCACCTGTGTTTCAGGAAAGCAATAAAAACGATGCTGTTTGTATAAACCCCTCTTGGGCCCTGTCAACTGTACAACCGATGTAATGTCAAACGTCTTTTTTTTCCAGGCTAGGGGTAGATACGATCTTGATGTAACCTCCTCTATCTACCCCTCGTTGCACTGAAACTAAGTCATTATCTTGCAACAGCGCCCCGATGCCTCTGGGCTGTGTGGCGCTTTACAAATGTAAAAATAAAAATAAAAATAAAAATAAATGAATAATCATTACAATATGCCCCAGCTAACAACCCAAAACAAGGGCAGTTCGCACGTTGTTGAATTAGTTATTATGCACACAGCACCATATTATTTTTAATGCCAATAATAATAATATGTAAACTTGAACTTGAACTTGAACTTAAACAATTTTGGGAAATTCCATTGTCACGTTCTTTCTTTGAATCACCGCTCTGAACTACGGATCGCAGAAGTGTAAACTAACTTTGGGAATGTCCACTCTAAATATAGTAAATGTTATTATTTTATGTGGTTATTGGACAACTTGTGTCCTTCAAACAGTTGCTGAGGAAAAAAAAGGAGCCTGTTTTCAGTGAAAGAAGACAGAGAGATGTAGGCTTCAATTTAGTAAACAAATGCAAAAAAAGGTAAAGACGATGATGCGTGAGTGAGTAGTTCAGAAAAGCAAGGACAGCCTCAAACAGCCATGTAAAATATGTTACGTGACGTGAACGTGTAGTTTGCAATTATAAAAGGCTTCTGTGAATCAGGCACTATGTGTGATGTCATTGCTGGTGCTGTGGCCTTTCAAAAGGCACCAACATTCATTCTGTATTCAGATAACTTTCATGATATTTTTCATATTCTGTACATTTAAACAGTTATCCTTGCTAGCTATCTATTGCCTTCTTTCACTTAAGGGTTGTTCATTGAGGTGTGAGCACAACAGGGGACAGCTTTCAACTGTGCCGCACTTACTATAATTCATGCATGTCCGTTCATATTCCCTTGCGCAGCTGAGTCAGCCCTCTCTGTAACCTTTGTGCGAGATGGTCGACATTGCGTGCACCGCACTAAATAGTTTACATTCATGATCCGTCTAGGCCTTGTGCCAATCATCTGTGGTTTTGCATAGGGTAATCAAGGGGTACCCTAATGGTGTAAAAATGATTCAGGAGGGAGTTAAGATCATTTCTAACTTTCGAGTCCAACCCTGAGAAGTGTGTCAACTTGTTCTCAACTTTGCAGTAGCAGATGAAAGCGCACGATCGTGCCGCTGAAGCAAAATGTGGTTCTGCTTGGGAAGTCTGTGTCAAGTCAGGAAGGGGCCTAAAAGCGATGACGAATTGGTTCCCACTATTCGAGAAGGGTGTGCCATTGGTGTAAAATCAGTTAACAAACAGTGAGAATAGCTGGAGAGTGCAGGATAACCAAGCCAACATAGAATGTCTCCCACTGTCTGTACGCTATCTAGGACTGAGTGTGCCGCCAATGATCTCACCTTCTCCCACAAGCTCACTGTGTCTAGAGCTCTGGTTTTCTCTAGGCTGGACTATTGCAAGAGCCTCTCTCAAAATCTGCTTGCTTCTACTCTCCGCAATACCTCCAACCCTCTCTTTGGAAATAACTTCCTACTCGAGCTCTTCGCTCCTCCACCTCCAACTCCTTCAGGGTCTGTTGCTTCTACCAGCAATGAGTTGGTGGTAGATCTCTTTCTTTGGCTGGGGCCTCCCTCTGGAACAGCCTCTCTGCCTCTCTGAAACTTGAGGAGAACCATCTCCGGTTCCGGAAGCAACTCAATACCTACCTTCATCTTTGCCTCTGCCTTCTCTCTTCCTCTCAATTGTCTATTTCTTGTGTGATACTGCACTGGTCACCCGGCCACCCTACGAATTTGGGCCCATTTCCCTGCCCACACAGTTGCAAACCTGCAGTGCCTCCTTGCAACCTGCAAAGATAACTATAATGCTGTACCACCTGAGTTCAGGTTAGCGGAGACAGAGCTGGCAGGCTTGTGTTAGGAGGGAGAGGGGGCTGTAGAAATAGTACAAGTGAAATTGTAATACAAACATTCCAACAAAACACTATGGGCCTCATTCCGAGTTGGACTGTAAGGGTTTACCGGCACCGATAAGGATGCCGGTGCCCGTAAACCCGTACCGCCCTATTCCGAGGTCCCTTAGCGGGACCCGCAAAGGACATGTGTTCTGACCACACGTCCTTTGCGGGTCCTGCTAAGGGACCAGGGCGCTAATAATGGGCCAGCTATTTGCAGACCCGCAATTAGCGCCTTCCCCATTCCCATTGAGCCCTATGGGGGCTCAAATGGAAATGGGGAATGGTTTACTGAATGGGGACTTACCGGGTCCTCCAAGGTCGGAATTACCTAGTAAGTCCCCATTCAGCCAGACGGGACCCAAACCTGGGTTTGTAGGCAGCCATGGTGCTAATAGCACCATGGCTGCCTCCAAACTCCAAACTCGGAATGACCCCCTATGTATTGAAAAGAAAAATGGTTTATTTAAATCCGAAACTACTACTTACATTAAAATTACTTTGAGTAATGCAAGGGTAGTAGACCGTATTGATTGCACCGTGACGCTGAGTGACGCTGAGTGAGATATCACATACTAGAAAAACCTTGAATTGAATTGATACTGGGAGCCAATTAAGAGATTTCAGGGCTTGAGATATACGATCCCAGGGCTTGAGACCAAGGACAAGTCTTGCAGTCTTGTTCTGGATGAGTTGCAAAGGGCAGAGAGTAGAAGCAGGTAGATTTAGAAAGAGGCTGTTGCAGTAATCCAACCTAGAGAGACCCAGGGCTCGAGAGACAGTGAGCTTCTGGGGGAAGGAGGGGAAAGGCAGAATACCTCTGAGGAGATGCAGTTGGAAGTTTGACTTTATAGAGACATCAGAGATGTAGGCAGAAAAGGAAAGTGTGGAGTCAAAGATGACCCGGATGTTCTTAGCCTTGCAGGTGGGGCAAGGAGAGGTCCAAGGAGGCCAGCCAGAGGGTGACAGGAAAGGAGGGTGAAGGTGTGCCGATGAGGAGGATGACTTGACAATATATTTCTCTGATCTAGTGAAACTCAGATACTAGGCACAGTATAAACCAATCACTCTGATGCAGGATAACACATTTGTTATAGGGGAGTTGTACCTTTGGGTATAATATTCAATTGCAGTTTATTTTGAGTTCAAATGTTACTGTGAGCACATTTTAAAGAGAGCTAGAAATCATTTGAATCTAGAAGTCAACCTTTCGACAAGTTCTGATTTTGGTGTACAAGGCTCATTTGCAATGTTTTGTGGCATTGTGTGTGTCTTGGGAACAAAATCAGCATCCAGTCCATGAGTATGCATGGCCAACAGAGTCAATGTCAGATCTTTGACAAATTCCAAATCCATTTCCTCATATTTTGGCTTGGCCACCCATTGTTTGCCTCATTTTGTAAACACTGTAACAAAGCATCCTGAATGTTCCTGAAGTTTTCGCTTGATCCCTCCCAACGTTCTCAATATTGGCAAGTACAGCTAGTCTTGTTCTGGCCTTCATACCATCTATGCCAAAATGCAACCTTTTGGGCCTGCACTTTAGGCACATATTATGGAATATCTCTAGTGTGACAGAATTCTGTGAGTCCCTTCAGGTCTCTTGAAAGCGTTTTATCATACACAAACCTTTGAAGTGCTTTGTGTGGAGGGGAACATGGCACTACACACTTCTTCTTTCTCTCTTCCTCCCCCGACAAAGATCCATGTGCACATTCGTGGAAATGTTGGTTTTCTGTCCATGAGTGTACGTTGGAACAATGGTGCATCAATGAATGCCATTTCTCAAGTAGAATTTCTAAAGATCCAACACAAGTTTTGGAGCTCCACCAAAGATGGTTGCTGATAGACTAACATCACTTTTAAAGGTTTTCTGAACCCTTCTTTTTACCTGCAGCTATAATTCTTTTATTGATTGATTTGGCAATGTGCCATACATCAATTTGATGCTGAATGTGTGGAAACTGCTCTTGCATGGCCTTGGCTATTGAAATGTGCTAGTCAGTGGCTATCAAGTCTATTTGCATTCCCGTTGTTTGATGGATTTAATGAAACCATGTTTCTCCATGGCCATAGATGATGTACATTGAGACACCTGCACCACCACCAAACTCACCATTTTTTTGCTTTCCATGTCTTGAAAGTGGTAAGTGGTCAAATTTGTACGTGGCACTAAGGAAGTTCTTTTTTATCAAGGGTCACATTTCATTTATTGGTTAGTGGCTCCAGAAAGGTGGAAAGATGAAGTATACTAAGATGAAAGATTTGAAACTTCTGTTGAATCCGTCGACTATGCAAAATTGAGTCGTATATCATTGATGTAGATAAACACCAATGTACTACTTTAAATAAATCAAGAGATGGGAGATAATACGTATTAATGCAGTCCATCATCCTACAAACAAACATAACAAACTCAACCTTCACTACTCACCTCACCAGCCATCTGCAGAAATTTAGTTGGGGTGGCATTTTGAAGCAATTTACAAAGCATTCACAAAGAACGTTTTTTGTGTACTTTGATTGTTCATACATATCTTCGGTAAAGTGCAGGCAGCAGATGCAGCATCGATTGGCCCTCATGTCAGCCAAGATTTCCTGGGCCCTACTTTTAATCTTGTCCACTTCAGAACTGCAATTTTTAATCCATCTTCTTATTAAACCAATATCCTTCGGGAATACATGCAGGATGGTACCCAGAGCTTTGGTGTGGCTTGCAGAAGTGCAACCAACAACGACACATGAAGGCATTTTGGAAAAGTGCATAAGATCTGTATAAAGAAATATGAACGATTACCCCGAATAGTACTGTACTAATGTGAATAAAGGAATTATAGCAGAGCTTTGTCTGAAAAGTTTCAACATAAAGGTTCAGAGCAACGATCGATGAACATAGAGAAGTAAATAGGTGACTTACCCTAAGTTGGCCGAACAAATGAGCCAATTCAGCAGAGGAACACGTATCCGATGAACAGATAACGTGTTGATGATATACCTCATAGATCTCTGAGATGTTCTCAAGATAAATCTCAAGGTGTATATAAAGGATTACAAAAGTCGGTGTGTATGTGAACAAATGACATGTTCATAGACACCTACTCTGCCTCCATGCCAATGATTCTCATCTGCCATATGCACCCACCCTGCCGCCTTGCGAGCACACAGGCATAGGCCTACTCGTACACCATATATGGCAATAGGCCCAGGCTTCTTTCACAAATGCAAACATGCTTGTGTGAGTCTTTGCTTTATTTTAAAGTGGCATGCTTTTTTAGGCCATGACTGCCTAGTAGTGAACACTGTTGCTTAATATATATTTTTAACAAGCACAATTTGCATCACCTTTTCATCAAAATACTCACCTTTGGGTAATATTCAACAAGTGCCCGAAACGGAAGGAATATCGACTTGGAACTGTGTGCCACGTATCAATGTTGTGGCACAGTACTACCCAATACATAGGTGCCAACTGCCATTGATACTAGGGAGGAGGATGAATGGGGATGAGGTGAGCGCAAAAGGCCTGGATGGGCTCTTTAAGAGGGGAGGCTGGAGAAACTGCCTGGCATGGCCATGTCGACAACATGAAATCATGGGCCTTGGAAGGCAGTTGCCAGCAATTGCAAGAGAGCTCGACAGACAAGATGTGGGTCCACAACACACAAACCTGATAGCCCACAAAGGGTGCTATCAGTGAGCTAAAGAGGGCCAGTTCCTGTTTCATGGTACAAGTGTCCAACAAGTACAGAAGTAGGATAACAGTGCACACCTATGTATTTGCGCATGGTCTTAGGTGCAAAACTGCCATCGATACTGTGGAGAGAGGGAAGGGGGTGGATGGACTGGAACAGGGCAGTCTTGAGACACTGGGTCTGGGGAGGCCATGTGAACAATGGTCCCAGTGCGGAAGATTCCCTTTGAAGTGCACATGGTGTTTGGCAACTTGAGCGGTCCCAGCCACCCAGCCTCCCTGTGAGCGCACGGTCATAAGTGTGAACTGCCATTGATAGTTGAGGGGAGGTGGATGGGCATGATGCGAGTGCAAAAAGGCCGGGATAATGCTGAAGGGACACAACATTTTGTTGATTGCAGGGGATGGGTCTTGAAGATGTAAGTCTGGAGACACTGGGTCTAGGGAGGCCATGTGAACAATGGTCCCTGTGTGAAAGATCCCTTTGAGGTGCACATAGTGTTTGGTAACTAGAGGATTCTCAACCCACCCAGTCCCCATGAAAGAGCACGTCCATAGCTGTGAACTGCCATTGATACTGTAGGGGGGATGGATGGGGATAAGGTGAGCGCAAAAGGGCACTAACTAGGGCTGGACTGGTCTACAGGGTACTCTGGAGATTTCCTGGTGTGCCTCTGCACTCTGGGCCTATTCTGTATTTTATTTTCACATTCTAACATAGGCAAAGGGTTGAACAAGCTCAAAATGTGTGATGTGGGGCCACTTTGAAAATGATTTCCAGTGCCTGTGTTGGTTCCCAGTCCACCCCTGGCACCAACTATTCTTTCAGGACACTCACAGATGATTGAGCGTGTTCTTGACTCACTGGAAAACTCAAACAACTATCCGTAGATGCTCAGTTGTATTTTGTTTAATATGGTGAGGTTGATGGCAGAAACAAACTACAAATTGTATACTTGAGGTTGAAGCACAGTTTGAGAAAAACCCCTGTACTGTCCTCTGTCATTGGGGAATTTGGCGCAAATGGCTCAAATGACACAGGCGGGTATTACTTGTTAAATGCGGTATCCAAGCCTCCCATGAAGCCACCATGTAAACGAACAATAAGCCACCATCCTGTACCACCTGTGAAAGAGAAACATACATATCTCAATTGAATGAACCATGATAAGTGTACATCCTAAATTTGATGGCATAGTTGCCCTTAATAAAGTAACTTTGCAGTCTGGACACATTACAAAATTGAACACTCATTCGAGACAGAACAGTTTGGGTCATAGAGACATCTTTTTTTTGTGTTGGAAGTGAAAGACACGTAAGCGATAAACACTCTGATTTCCAAAAAGCGAGAGAAATGTATTCAATTTACAGACTAGATTAATTTGTCAATGATCAATTAAAGTTACGACAATGTAGAACAACATGAAATGTTATTCATCTCAGTGGTCAAAATGATATCACATCTAGAGTATACTTACTTCTTACTTGGATTGCAAGGGCGAACTGTTGCCCACTGTTCATGCATAAGCACCATCATAATCCTCAACACAGACCTTGTGAGGCAGGCTGGCCTAAAGTCATGCAGCTCGGTAGTCTTCTTCTGATATGTAGGCCAAGCATCCAGAATTTTCTTGTCAGCAGCAGTTCTCCACCTCGGTTAGCATGACCTCACAACGACTGCAGGTACACCAGGTGGAAACGTCTTCCATGCGACTAGGCTGATGGTCATGCTCCAAACTATCATCTAGTTCCCCATCGCTTCCGGAGCTTTCTCTTTCCATTAGTTCCTCCTCAGAATACTCAGGCTTGTACTAGTAGGGCTGTATCGTTGCCATTGTATGCCAAATATTTCACCAAAACGCAAGTAATGAGTGAAATCAGTTTTGCTAGTGTAAGTATCTGTTCGGAAGGGCTTCGTACTAGGAAGATAGTTGAACAGAGCAAAAACGAGCCACGGGTGATCTAAACTAAACACAGCGACAATATTGACGAAGAAACGCCAATGTTGTCTGATCAGAAAAGGTCTGTTTATAGTTATTGGGGAAAGAAGTGTACAGGCGTTTCCATGAAGACACATCAATAGCTTGCCCACAGAGAACGTTCAAACAAAACTTGCATTGGCATTGTGAAAAGGGCCGAGCGCGCCTAGTGATGTCAGCTTCATGGGCGGGTGATCTGTATTATTGCCGGGAGGGCATTTAAACTTAGGGTGATGCATCAACGGATAAGATTAGCACAAAATGGCTGCACCAAACACGTTGTTTTCACATGTGTAAAAGTGAGGAAAACTAAGGTAAGATGCATACAAAAACGTGTTATGATCTGTCACGTTATGCTAAACACGACATGCCCGAAAGATCGGGACTATAACATTTTTAAGCACACTTCCCCTTTAAATTATGTTTTGGGCTATGTGGTGCAGGCACATGTTTTCAAAAGCAGTACTTCTGTTTGGGTAGTATGTGTCTAATACATTGTTTTTCAAAATGTCCTGGCTGTTGGGAACATTTTTGGCTATTGTTTCTATGTCTTGGTATGATTTCAGCACTCTTTTCCTGGGTGCAGTTGGACCACGGCTTATCCAGACTATGTGATCAGATTTGCCATATAAGGCTGTGGCTGTGGTTAAATAGTATGCAGCTTCATAGCATGCCATTCTCTATGGGAGAGAATTTTTATGCCAAAGCTGTACAATTTTTGTGACAGTGTTTTGTCAGATTATATGATATCACAGAGGTCTTTAGCTCTGTTTTCTCAGCTTTGGTTAGGTAGGCTGTAACATATCTTGCAACAGCAGCAGAATTCTCTGCAATATATTGCATATCTATGTCTGCATTCCACAAGAGGGCAATTATTGCATTGCAATCACTGATGTACTTTGAAGCTTTTGTTTCTTTTAATGCATTATGTGTTTTTAGGCGATTTGCCTTTCACACTCTGTCTAACAGAATACATGAAGCTGTTTACTTGTCCTTTTGCTGACACTGGTCTAGGGAAACCAAAGCAGTATTTGGTGTAGTGTTTACGTTTCTTTTTATATCTGCGTCGGCAGAATTTGTCACAATTATGTTTTTGGAAGCATAACATTTGTGTACATAGCTCACTATGTGTGGTTTCTGAAGGGTTGTCGCTGGTTATGTATTTGTGAATAATCTGCAAAACAGTGGCATCACTATCATGACCAAATTTAGGAGCATCTTTTAGCCACAAAGCATGTGGATGTGTGCTGCTCCTCTGGATTGATATTTTTTTCTCCAAAAGAAGTGTTGCACTTCTCTTAGGGGAGGAATGTTTTTATTACAGAAGAAGTGCAGCATGGCAATAAAATGGTGGTGAAAGTATCTTGGTGGTTTTAGGCCTATCCCTTCTTTGTTTTTGTTTGCTATGCATAAGAAGTTGTGCAAGTCATCCCGTGCATATTCTGCACAACTTAAAGTCACAAACCATGTGGGTGGGCCAAGGTTCGTTAGCATACACTGTACATCGGCATGACGTCGGAACCAGTATTCTTTTGTACCACGCTTGTTTGGCAAGAGATTTGTGAGACTTGACTTCAAAATTTCATCTTTGTCTTTTATCTTTTTAAGTTATTAGATAGCATACATGTTTAAAAAATCAGAGCCTGTTGCTAATTCACTTTCAAACAGGAGGTGGAATATGTATTCAAATATTTGTCTGAATCTGGGGTCTTCAGAATACATTTGAAAAGTGTGGTATTTTGATGCCGTTATTTGTGTGCATCTTTCATCATATCTTCCCCCTTTTCCTGTAGGAAAGAATAGAGGAAAGGCTTGTGCTTCTTACACTTTTCTCCCATATGCTGATTGGCGATCCATTGGCTTGACGCATTTGAAATGTTTCTAATGCATTGCCTATTGTGTCTTTGGAGTGCAGTGGGTGAATTGCATACTGGTCAAAATGTTGGATGCCGTAATATGATCCACTAGTTTAAATCAGCCAGTTGGTGAGGAATCCTGAATAATTTGGGTGGTTTCCCTTAAGTTCTGTTCAATGTTTAATTATTTGTAGTAGTCATTGTTTTCTCTTGGATATTGTAGGGCTTTTCTAACTTTGTTGAAGTCTACCAGTTGTTGCCAAATCTAGATGTCTTTCATTGGTACACCATTAACTAGGATAATCAAAGAAAGATCTATTGGCTGTTGCACACCTAGAGTTTCTACATTTTCGTTAGGATCTAATCTCAAATGAACTACATTGCCACAAATGCCTTTTAATAATTTAGATAGAGGCAATTTAGATGTTTTGGGTTGAAGGCATATTGTAGCTTGAAATATGTGTACTGTTTGGAGTATAATGCTCTCAGACAAATTAAGCTGCTATGGAGGTTTGGGAAGTGGGAATATTTCCAAGTTATTAGTGACAGCCCGTGAAGGCATTTGGTTAATATCAAGCTTTGTATTGAAATATGTGCAAAGTACTGTGGGGTCAGTTATTTTGTATTTGTTTTCTGTTATAAAATATAGAGCTAATTGGAACCACTGGGATTCCTTATTGTCTTCTATTTTGTAAGTCATATTTACAGTTTATGTTCTGCGACAACACACACATAATTGGTTTGGTACTTTAGCAGATGTGCTTTTAAACTTTGCTATTTCTTTTTTGTACGTGTTTATTAGAAGATTGGCATTTGTAAGGTTTTTGCTAATGTTCTCCCAAGTTACTGAATGTTCTAAGTGATCTTCACTTCCAAAATATTTACTTTGGATGTGGTCTATTTGTTGAAGGAGTTCTTTGGCTGTCCCTTGTAGGAGGACGTTATTAAAATGTTGCCGTTGTAAAGCAGGAATTTTTGCATAGTACTGTCTCTGGAGAAGATTCCATATGTGGAATGGTGTGTTGCTAACATTTTGATGTGGTGGAAGGTGCTTTTGAAATGCAGGCTAATGAATGTCTTTGCAGTCCAGTGTGATTGTGCACTGGCCAGGAGTCCATGATTTGTAAAGTTTTAATTCTAATGTTCTCTTTTACTTTCACATAGTGATTGAGGAATTGTCGTAAAGATGTGATGGATTGTTTCTGTATGTTACACATTGAGGTGCATGGCCATTTGTAGACTGAACAGTTGATTGCAAGTTTGTTGGGGACATTTATTCAATAAGGGTTTCTTGTGCCATAATGGTGTTGTCTAGCATTTCATAGCCTCGGTTGCTAGTATGTATGGCAATTGGGTTTTTCTGTTCTTGTTTATGAGCCTCTTTATTGAAATATGGTTCTGTGCTGCTTGTGTGAATCCATTCACCTGCACAGAAGTTTGAAAAGGTATTTATGTTGACATTTTGCATGTTTAGAAGTACTTTTTGTGGTTTACGGATTAATTTTGTTAGTGGTTTCTTCTGGTTAAAATTAATATAAATAATTTTGAGAAGCATTGCACTGTCAATGAGAGCTTCCAGGATTAGTCTTCTGCAGTAATTGTTAAGGGTAAAGCATGACTTTTCTGCTGTTTTTATAAGATTTTGAAGTACTTTACAGTGGAACATTGTTTGTAAAATAATTGTTTTGCCATGCTTAACTGTGGCTAGATGAACATTGGGAGATATAGTGGTAGGGTTATTCGCAGTTGTATTCTTCTTTATACATTTGTTTTTATTTTTACTCTTTCGAAGAGGGGCACTAGTTTTTTTAGTGCTAGCTGGTTCAGTTTTGTTGACTGGCTGCATTAGCAGTTTTGTTTGAATATTTGCTATAAATTCTGCTAGAGGTGGATGAGTATTTTGCATGCTTTTTATTTTGTCTGCTTTATTTTTTCTTTGTTTTCTACGGAGTTCCTTTTTAGTAGGCATTCTGTTCTGTCTGTTGGAGAAAAAAGGAAATTGTGGGTTTGTGGAATATATGTGTGTGCTTTGTTAATGAGTGTGTGAATAAGAGGACAGACATACATATTGGGCTGTGTGATTGTCCAATGGGCTGCTAGTTCTGGTTGGGAAGGTTGTAAGAGTAGGTGTGCATATGGATGTATGAAGGGCTTGGGTTATTGCATAAGAGAGTGCTAGTGTGCATACATAATTAAGGACATTACAATGTTTTCACGTTAAAAGTGGGTGTTATGGTAATGGTGTTGAGATGAGAATACAAAGAGTGTACCTGCTGAGGTGCAATGAATAAGAGTGAAGTAAATGTTGTTGGTTTGAAAGGAATTTTGTAGGCTAGTATGCGGCTACACTGTACTGTATGAGTAACAGAAATAATATTACTATACTAATACACTTACTTTGTAGGATGTGGAGACTAGTGTTGTTCAGGTTGTTGTCTTCTAGGAGGTAGGTTGTTGTCTTCCAGGAGGTTGTTCTTCACTGCAATTGGTCAAGAAGAAAATTAGTTTGTATGTATGGTAATGGGGGAGTCATTTTAGTACAAGAAGACAATATTTTGGAATGTAGGAGGAGTTGTTGGGAAGAAGAGTTAGTAACAATGGATGTCATTACGAGTATGGTGGCAATCCTGCCGTTGCAGATGGGTGTGACCAGATTTCTAATAATTGTTCGGTAGCTAGCTTCCCAGAGGCACCAGGACATTGCAGGTCCCGTTGGCCTGGAAACCAGGTGCTGGAAAATGTTAGTACCTATTTCTTTCGAGTTCCATAGCACTGTATGGGAATGGGGAGCACCTTCAGCATTGCTAATGGGGCCGGTGGTTCTGTGATTAGTATGCCCCACAGGGCCTTAACAAGAAAGAAAGTGAGAAGGTTTGTTATGTTTTCATTCAGTACATGCATACTTGTGAATGGGATGTATTGTAATGTGTACTTGCTTATTAAATGATGGTTCTTTTGTTTGTGTTGTGGAAGTTGTGCTTGCACTATTTGCATTAGAAAAGGTGCACTGTAAGTTCCAGAATGCAGAGAAAAATCGAGAATGCAATAAGCATGTACAGATTAGAAATTAGAATGTTAGCAAGTATGCATGTGTGGGAAAGTTAATGAAATTGGACACACTGAGTGTAATTGCAATATGTTGGAGAAATTGTTTCCATTTTCTGTCATATATTTATAAAAAATGACACACTGCATTGTTGTACATGTATATGTGCATTTATTTGTTTTACTTGAAATGGTGCTGAAATAAATAGTTTTAAACGCATTGTATTTTGCCATTTTTCATTCCATGTATATGTCATGCTTCAGTCATACATGCAGTTTTCGTTTTGAATTAGCATTGTGGGAGTTTTAGTGTAACTTTGCTAGTGGGAGAAGTAGTGTTAAAAGTGACAGAATGAAAGAAGAAAATAACAGTGTACATTATAATGGGTGAAATGGGCAAGTATGTATGTTCTGGTAAAATATTGAACTTTCACACACGATCTGGCACTGAAACCCTCTGTGGAAATGTTTTAAATGTGGATTTCTTTTAATTCACAAAAGACATAAACAGTGCTGCTGAAATTGTAAATATGTGTTTTGAAACTGTTATGAAAATGCTCATTAAAAGAAAACTTTGCAACCACACTGCATTGTATATTTTTATAGTAGTTTTTGATGCAGGTGCTTGGGAGTAACAGGAGACATGTACTCTGAGTGTTCAACAGTACATCTGAAGTGTTGAACTCAGATGACAGAGTTAGATGTAGAGTTATTGGATGTGATTTGTGGATGGGTGTGTGACTGCCTGACAGTAGCCAATGAGGGAATGCTACAAAGATTGAAGTGAAAAGGGAAGAAGGGCAGTCCTGTGCTACAGTGTCTGCAGACAGTGCATTAGTCCACGTACAGTGCTGCCACATCCAGGTGTTTTCAGGATGCCTGACATGGAACGGGGAATGTGGGGATTAGCCATTGAGGTCTTCTGGTTGTGCATTATAGGAAGAGAGGGTAATACTTTTTTTCATTGCTGTGTGTAGGGAAGATGGCTGTGGTTTTGGAGATGAAAAGGCTTAATGTGTGGATGGTGGGAGATTCTTTCATGGTGGATTTGCAAAGGTACACAGACATGTGTGGCATTTCTGCTAGCCTTGGATTGGAGGGAGTGGAGGCTTTTTGGTGTGGTGTGCCTGGGCAAAACCCAAAGAGTTTATTTGCAGATTGCAAACATATGTCTGTTTTACAATCTCCAGATGTCATTGGGGTGCAGTGTGGAGGAGAGAGTTTAGGGTATATGAGTGCAATAAGTTTGCAGAGTGCAGTGAAAGAATTGCTGAAGGCACTAATAAAGCTGTTCCCTTGTGGAAAGGTAATCTTTTCACATATAGCTCTGGGGCACCATGGAAATGGCCCAATGTCTTTTATCCTCAACAAGACACAGGAAGGTGCCTTGTGAACAGTGGAGTATGTTCAATTTGTACGCTGTTGTGATGTCATACATCCCAAATGAAAACATTCTGGTAGATGGTGGACGTACTTTGTTAAGTGATAGCGTCACTTTTATAGATTGTGGAAATGCAATCTTTCTTGCCAATATTCAAAATGCACTCATAAACTACTTGTGAAAATGATGTAGAGTGCATACGAGTAGATATAGCAAAATAAATCTGAAAAGCCCCCAAAAAAAATCAAAATACAAACAAATAAAATAAAGATTATTTTAAGAGCCACCACTGAAGACTAAATAACATACCTTGCGTTTAATTTCTCTCGCCACCTCCTTGAATTGAACGATATTTCTGTGGACATCGCTGTGATCCACGGACGGAACGTGCCACATCCAGATCCTTTTGAGGATGTCAGGCATGGAAATGTAACTGTGCAGCCGTGGGGATTGCCCAACAAGGTTTCCGCGGTGTGGTATGCAAGGAGAGGGTTTGGCAGAAGGTGTATTTGCTGAGAGGAGCACAGAGGGCTATAGTTATGGCTATGTCTTTCAGGAGGCAAAGTGCGTGGATTTTGGAGCACTTGTGGATCCATTGGTTGAAGGTGTATGCAGAGCAGTGTGGAGTCGTTGAAAATCTTGGATTTCATGATGTTCATGCGGAATGGTATGGCATATGCAGCATGAAGTGTGTGGATTCCGGAACAGAGTCCAGTCTGCCTCCAGTCCTTGCTGTTTTTTGGTGTAAACAGTCACTGTGAGGAGCTGCACTACGTGCTCAGTCCTCTTTCTACCTCCATTGGCTATCTGTTTAAAACACCTACCTGTGCGCGGAGCGCGGCGCGTAGTCCAGAGCAGAATCCAGTCTGCCTCCAGTCCGCCTTCATCGCCGAAGAAGAGGCCATCTACAACGCGAGGTACAGCAAATTGAAATCCTTCTGATCACTGATCACTGGTAAGAAGAAAGCATGGTAACTGATGTTTCGGCCAGAAATCGTGGCGAGTTTTCGTTCGCAGCCGATGCCGCGACACCAACATTTGGTGCTATTACTATTACTCCCCTTCCTCCTCTCCCCCTTTCCACACTCCCTCTGCTCCCTCCCCTGCCCTCCCTGTCCCTTTCCGTGGGCACATCTTGCTCTCCTCCCTCTCCCTCACCTTCCTCTTCTCCTCACCCGATCCAACTTACTGCCGCAAGTCCACTTCGCAGTCTTTCACGACCCTCAACGGCGGGCATCAGCGGTACTGAATCGAACGCTGCTTCAGTTGCTGTTGATCCTGTTGCGGTGTCGCCGGCTGATGTGCCGGTTGAAGTCCAAGCGATGCAGTTGCAGAATGCTCAACCTCAAGTCCTCCCTTTGTCTGAAATATCCAGAAGTGTCGCTGCCAGCAAAATGACCATTCAGACTGAAAGACCCATGACATCTGTTGTGATCGAAAATCAGACTCAATTGCCGCTCCTGGCACATAGAGATGAAATTGACAAAGTCAAACAGGTTGTGATGCCCGACTACTCGCCCCAAGTTCCCCACGCTAGTATGTTGGTTGATGTGGGCAGTGAGACTGTGGGATTTGTGACCTCACATAGAGCCCCCCTGATTTTGATCAAAATATAGTGGCACCCATGGCAATTGGTCTCCATTTACCTGAGTCAACCGTGATGGTTGAAATCGACACCGCCTCCTTCTTATCCCCGTTTGATGTAACGGACACGGAACTCTTGGCCCTAAAACTACCAAATGGATCAGGGAACCAAACAAACTTGTCCTTTGTCCCGCCTCTAAACAGTGATATTTTACACAATCTTTCTGACAGCAGAGTTGCTGCTGGGATCACAGTGTCTGAAATCGAGTCAGACTCGCCTGGAAGAGACGCATCACTTCAGTTAGACTCTTTTCCATCATTGCCCCCACTGCCATCCCTCCCTACGTCAAACTATAAAAAAGTCTTGGAGTAGATCTAGTGGGGCGTGAGGCATGGCTGACGGAGAGGCTGACCGCGGACTATCAAGCAGTAAAAAACAAACTAATACACAGCTTTTCTACGGCACCACAGAGAACATTACTCCCAAAAGAAAAGCTGCTGACAAATAGTGAGAAAGGAGTGACGTTTTTTCAAAATTCAAATGACGTGCTTAAATCTTGGACAAGCACACCCCACCAAAAAGATCCACAGAACACCCAAAATACAGGTATCACTCTAATAAGAAAATCACAATCGAGTTCTGCAAAGGAATCGACTGAAAATCTGCGATTTCACTGCAGCACTAAAGCACCTCACCAAGCCTTAAGAAATGAATGGTGCTCTAGCAGACATGATGAACCGTCGACTCTAGAATCTGAGCCTACTACTCACTCCAAAGAAAACCTATTGGTCGCAGCTGGAATTCAAATCCATAATAATGTTCTGGCGGCAACATCATTAGCTTTGATCCCTTGAATCAAACTCCTTGAACAAGTCAACAAGACTGTTAAAGATCAAAATGCCTTGTTGCATAACCTGACAAACAAAGTCTCGTCACTGGAGCAAAATATTACTCATCTAATGTCCAGAGTTGAACGTGAAGCAGAGATCTCATTCCAATGGCAAAACCGACTTTCAGACATTGCAATGAAGGATCACACAGATAAAAACGATCAAATGGAGGCGATTTTAGAAATTATGAAGTGGTGTCGCCACTCATTTTCCCGAAGTAAGGTAGATATGGAATGTCCCCCTAAGGAGAGACTCCCACATCGTCCAGAGAGAACAAATGCAAAAACCAGGCCAAATGTAACCCAATGTGGTTCAAATAACATCTGTACGCACAGTATTGTCCCCGTCAAGAGCTCTGACACACCTCAACTCCATAAGACAAATAGTGAATCTACTGTGTTCACTGAACCACAACTGATCTCTACATCAGAAGACCAGCTTAACGATACTTCTTCAAACAAATCACATGAAGGGTCGGGAGTAGTCCCAAGTCATATTAACTTACTTGAGCCGGTTGCGGTGGAAGCTCAATCTTTAAACCATGCCCCTGTACCGCCTTCCAAAGGAATTGTTACTTCTTTCGACATTTTCACTGGAACCGCAAAACTTTTTGTTCCCTCGATCGCATCTAAAATATGTGAAAAATCCACAAAAGCTCCAGCCAAAAAACAAACAGCTAACAAGCGGAAAATTAAAACGAGCAGTGTCAGAAATAAAACAAAACAGTTTGTGAGGAATCTTTCTACTCCTCAAAAGTTTGCTCTTTTTTCACGCAATCCATCAAATGCCCAACAGGACGACTTTGAGTGTGTTCCTGCCGGAAATTCAGTGCCGAAAGAAACATCAAAAACAAGCGTGGTAGACCCTCCAAATCCAAATAAAAGACAAAGATTAGAATCTGACTTTGATACAAAGACAACCGATGTAAGTGTTACCGACTTATGTGACCTGTCCACATATTCAGTTGAATCTGATGAATTGCAGCAGTCTGCACAGGAAGACGAACGTTGCTGTCCGGTCACGAAACTTCCTCAAGGCCAGAGAAAAGTCCATCAAGTTGAAAGACCTAAGGAAGGTGAAAGAAAGAAAATCTGCATGAATGCAAATCACAATTTCTCAAATGAGACCTCACAAATCCAAAATCAAAAGGATGACAATGTTGCTGCACAACAAAAAAAATGGACTTCCTCAAAACTAAATCCGAAGATCACGGCAGCTCAATGGCAAAAGCAAAAGCAAATGACAACTAAAGAAACTGTGTCTGTGAAACCTGCACTGGAACAAAAACTCTGGAGAATAAGACTCGAGAATATTTTCTCTGACGCAAATAACTTAAATCGCAAAAATGTAACGCGATTGTCACACAACTTTCCATCATTAAGAACGATAACATCTAACGACATAGCTATCGTAGAATACATCAATGAGGACTCTCTCGATATGGTTTATCTGCACATCACTTTGCAGGCAGTGGAAAATACTCTTCTCGCTGCAAAAGACGAGCTGTTGTCATATGGATTCGACCTGACAATAGAAGCAAAACACCGAAGAGAAGGAAACGGAAAAGATGTGCCAGTCGATCTAGAGCAAACACATGAACAACGTTGTGAAGCGTTAAGAAAACAATTCAACATCAAAGAAAGACCAGTCGGAAACCAAAATGTCTTCTCTCAACCTGCCACACAGAATCGCTCAAACAGAACTTAGTCATTGCACATCAATCAGGAAGATTGTAAAGGCCTCTTATCATGGAACACTAGAGGTTTCCGGCACCTGTTCCAGGGTTTTGATATCTCTATGAAAAAAACTATGCAGTTTGTCTCCAGGAAACATGGTTGCGGGAGGCGCCTCACAGAGAAGGATACTCAATCATATTAAACCCGGCTGGAAAAATCAGTTTTGTCGACCATTCTCTGGTCTCCTGACTATGATAAACAACGCTTCAGGATGGGAGATTATTAAATCGTTTTCTCCAAATTTGTTTGTGCAAGGAACAATCCTTCAAAATAGTCAGAGACCAAACGTACCATTCAAACATCTATTACTTCTCAACACCTACTGGAATTCAGCTATGATCTCTTCATCCCATTTCATTCAATCGATAACAAAACTGATTGATGATAACATGGAGTTGTTGTCCGACCTACAAGTGATTCTATGTGGAGACCTGAATTTCTCGTGGTTCGATGATGACCTGACAATGAAAAAATTCAAGCATCAAGCCTACTCTACTTGTAGAGGCTATCAATTTCTCTCAACTATGATTGCCAGAAACTGCCACATGCTTAACGGTCAAACCAAAGGGGATTGCCCCCCGAATATCACATGGCAGAGTGATGGCACAAAAAAAATCATTGACTATATTTGGGCATCAAACACCATGTTAAACGAGATCCTACAGCTGAAGATCTTGAAATCACTAAGCAGTGACCATAATCCGCTCAAACTAACACTAAAAGCATATCCGCCTAGAAATGCAGAGTTTTTCAACCAGCAAATTGAGGTGAATCAAAGAGGCAATAGACTAAAAATAAACATCAAGCAATTGCGGAATCTAAATGAAATGATAATCTCAGAAGAGATAGCCCCATGTGACAAACTAAACTACACTGCTCTGTTGGTAGATTTTCAAATCAAATTCAAATATTCAAACAGTTGCTCCTACCTAAAGAAATATGAATTCAGTGCAATGGTGCTCCACAAAAAAAAACAACTTCAACGTGATCTGAGGAAACTAAAAAAAGAGTCAGATCCAAATAAATTGTTGCAAATGAAACATCTAAAGGCGCAGTACCGAACTTGGCTGAAATGCTTCACAACGATGAGAGACCAAGAACGAGGAGAACAAATTCTGAAGCTTATTATTTGTCATCAAACAAAAGACTTATGGAACATTATAAATAACAAAGCAATATTCCAGCAGGCAAAGACCCATCATGGTATCTCTAAGGCCATTTGGGAACATCATTTTGCTAAGGTCTTTGGGAGCAATTCAAACAGGCTGAGAGATGAAAGATTCGAAGAAGCCCAGACTTGGAACGTAATTGAATCAAGAGAAGAGATATCAACAACAATTCGACATCTAAAAAACTCTCGAGCGGCCGGACCTGATGGCCTTTCCAATGTCACATTAAAAGCAAACAACGAACATTGGATAACCTTTATTTACCATCTATTCCAAATAATTGCCACAACAAAGATGATCCCTAAATCTTGGAACTCAGCCATCATAATTCCTATTTTTAAAAAGGGTAGCCGCGACGATCCGGCTAATTCCCGAACAATTGCCCTTTTGGACATATTGGGTAAGATATTCGCGTCTTTCTTACAACAGAAGCTGTCAAAGTGGGCTATGTGTTCCGGTCACTTCGATATACGTCAGACAGGTTTCACCAAAGTGTAGGAACAGAAGTGAACCTGACGATACTAAATCTGCTGAAATTAAACGCTTTACAGCAAGGCAAAAATCTCTTCATTGCTTTCATCGATATGAAACAAGCCTTTGACTCCTTAGATCGAACAAAATTGTGGAATAAACTGACGACCTGGTCGTGTCTGCCTGAATTATTGCAGCCTATAATGGCTCTCCACACAGAAACCTCAGTCAGAGTGCGAATCAATGAAGCTGGTGAGCTGACTGATAAAATAAGTACAAATAAAGGAGTCAAACAGGGATGCCCCCTGGCTGCCCTGTTATTCAAACTATTCATATCTGATATATAACCGAAGTTTTTACACAGACACGTTGTTTTCCCCCAAGGATAGACAACAACAGCATTAGTTGGACAATATATGCGGATGACATTGTCCTAATGGACGCAACACCAATTGGCCTTCAGAGACTCTTATTTGCATTGGAAAACTACTTATGCGACAATTCGCTGTGAATTAATGTGGGGAAAACAAAGATCATGTCGATCGGAAATGCTTCCAAACGACTAACCAAGAACTTTAGATGGGCCCTCATTACGACCCTGGCGGAGAGGGGTTTACGCCAGCGTAATGCATGGCGTACCTCTCCGCCAGACTACGACATTCCGTAGCGCCATGGTGATTTTTACGCCTGCTTTTTGCAGGCGGAAAAATCCATGGCGCTACGGGACTTGTTGTTAATTACGCCACCGTAATTTACGGTGGCGTAATTAACGCCTTCCCCACTCCCATTATACCCTATGGGGCAAAAATGGGAATGGGGAAGGGTAAATGGGGATTGGGGACTTACCGCCCCGCCAACCTCGGAATGGGGCGGTAAGTCCGCCAACCCCCATGGCGGTGTTGGCAGCTCTGCGCCATGGTCCATGGTGCAAATTGCACCATGGACCTCCGCCAGGGTCGCAATGAGGGCCATGGAATCTTGATGCACTACAGATTCAACTTGCACCATCCATTCAATACTTGGGCATTGTTTATAACACCTCAATCAGGGAACATGATTGGATCTGTGATCTCAAACAACGCATGCTGACCTTCGCACTGCAAGGGGCTAAGCTTCACGCCAAATATGGGAAATTCACCTTAAAGCCTGTACTAACCTTTCATATACAAAAGGTTATCCCTTCAATCACGTTTGGAGCTGAGGCCGGGTGGAACCTAGATTATCATCTGTGGCCAACCCTTGAAGGTCTATTCTGGAGACGTATCCTTAAATTACCAAAGGGCGTCTCAATGATTTCTATAAGATACGAACTTGGACTTGAATCAATGTACAACTCAGTTGTCTGGAAATCGTTGGCCATGTTACGGAAGATGTCACTAAAGGATCAGGCTCTGGCCTATAAAATCTTTGCAAATATAGCTCAACAACAACATTGTAGTATAATGCTAAATTGGTCCAGCGGCCTAAAAATGATTTTGGCTACTGCAGACATAACGTGGGAAACTCTGATAGCTACGCCCCAAATTGCGAAACAGAAACTAAGAAAGTGGAATTGGATACAGAACTTAGAACAAAGAAATCTGTTACCTTTGTCGATCGACTTAGGTCCTCTAACAAATTGTCTAGACCGCTTACCTAGATATCTACAAAAATTTCCCTCAAGAAAACACAGCAATCAATTTATGAGACTGCGTTTGAACACATACACAACCAAGGAGATCCTATGGAGACGAAGAGTCACCAACATTGAGAACAATCTATGTAGGTTCTGTGAAAATACAGTTGAATCTGTAAAACACCTGATCACTGAGTGTTCTAAAATCACGTAACAACAAACTCACTATCTTGGCTCTTTTGCTCCAGTTGACGAGGATATGGATAAATGGTGGTATTGCATACTATCGGGAACAAACGTGTCACTTACATGTGCAGTCTGTGAATTTGTGGAAAATATTCTGAGCGAGGATCAGCCTTAATGAGAAAGATTGCCTCCAATGAAAGAATGTATTTGTTGTTGTGCTGTTTATTTGTTTTCTTGTGGATTTATGTGTACTTATGTGAAAGTTGGATTATGTGTACTTATGTGAAAGTTGGATTGTTTATTGTAATTGAAGTTTATTTATAAACTAATTGTTACAATTAAAATAAAAAAAATAAAAAAAGAAGTGTGTGGATTTGCTCCCATTTTGTGTAAATTTGGTCACACAACATTCGGACATTATCATTGTTCATTGTGAAGGGAATGGTTTATTGCATGTAATTGGAATTTCACTGCAGCTTGCAATGAAGGAGACATTTGGCAAAATTAAGGAAATGTTCCCGAACTCTCGACTAATTTTTTCGCATATTGCCCAGAGACAGATATGGATGCGCTCAGTTCATTTGTTCTGCAAATGAAGAAAGCAATGCACAATGTCAACAAGACTGTCTGTGTATTTTTGGGAGATGTTGGCCTAATGTCTTTCGATAATGAAAATATTAAATTTGACAATGCCAATATTTCAGCAGAGATGGAGTACATCTTACTGATGCCGGTAATCAGCTTTTTCTGAAAAATATGCCAAATGCTTTGAAGCACTTTTTGTAAATATAGAAATCATTTTCCAGTAGGTGGAAAAAAAATACATGGAAGGACGGCGAAAACTAAATGCCTACTGTTTTGTAAGTTGAAGGAAAAAGTATAGTTCAGTAGAATGTAGCTTTCTTTACTTTAAAACTTGAAAAGAACTTTCAAAAACAAAAAATACAAAAAAAGGTTCTTTTCAGAGCCACCACTTTCCCACGCAAAACAGGTCAACATTTTTGATGACACCACCGCCCTCATTTTACTAGATGTCCGTGGATTACTGTGCTGTCCGCCCACTTTGCAAGCTGCCTGTGGGCCTGTAACTTTGTTTGGTACTTCTATTTTTGAACTGTGAAAGGTGGCTCTGAAAATATCCTCTTTTTGTTGATTTTTGTGTTTTATATTTTTTTGTTTTTTTTTCACAGGAGACACACGCAAGGGGAGGGAAAAGAGGGGAAGAAAGGGGCACCAACCACAGGGACAAAGGAGCAGGTAGAGAGAGGAGGATGTCGGGTGGGCCTTAATTAGGAAGGGGACAGTGTTCTCATGCTCCTTGACCTCAGCCTCGAAAACACTTGCAAACTGCTCCCCCCTACAGAGTGGTGTGTCATAGTACATACAGAGCACCTTCACCCTCGAAAGATAAGGGTTGACTGTGTCATGTATGGCCTGCGAGGGTTCCGCAGGGATCCTCTGCCCCACAGGAGTGTCCCTTATGGCAGCAGGACCAGATGATGAGGGTGCAGTGCTGGCCATCAGTCTACTCATGCCTTGTGGTTTGACAATGAGGTGGCACCACATGGAGGTTGTTCCATAGCTGTACAGACTGAGGTTTCCATAACTGAGTACAACCTTGCACTCAGTGCATCTAACCTTGTCTGCCTGAGCCTTAGGTACACCCCCAACAGTGGTAAAAAGCTGCCCCACCCAGGATTCACGTCAGGAGCTGGAGAGAGGGACTTTGAGTACCTGATCCACATCTGTATCACCATGCCTGTTCCCCTCTCCAGGCCCTCCAGATGCTGGTCCTGGTGGTAGAGGGGCCGCTGCAGTAGTCATGGAAGCCATTCTGTCAAGATACACAGAAGCAAAGATAGCCAACAGACAGCAGCAGAACCAGCAGCAGGTGCCCTCTACAGAACATCCAAAAAACACAATAGTAGTGGGTGGGTCCCTTTGGAGGGGCTGTCCATGGACGGCACAACAGTCCGCATACAGTTTGATCCACAGATAGGGTTCCAAAAGTTACAAACAAAAAGTTGCCAGATCAAGTAAGACATGGTCTGCGAGGGTGAAATGTCAGCTTTAAACACTGTGGATTGGACAAAAAATACAGTTTTTAACTGTCAGGGGGTATGGACAGTGTCCGCGGATACCCCCGACATGCAGCGCGAGTGCGGTCACATGATGACATCCCCAGATGGCCACGGACAGGACGGCTGTCCTGTTGACACCTATTGCGTGGGGGATTGTGTGTGCATGTGCATTAGTGTCCCTAGGACAGGGGCAAAGTCCCCGAACTTATTAAAAATGCATCACATGTGAGCGGACATGTCCAGAGAAGTGCTGTTTCCGGGGGCACAACGGGATCAGGTGCGCATGCATGCCAGTGTCTGTAGGACAGGGATAGCGTACCCAAACTAATTAAAAGTACGACACCTGTAAGCGGAAATGTGCAGACAGGCGAGGTCCCCGTAAACTTATTTTGAAGCCAACTAAGGACGTAGAGGCTAATATCCAGCTTCACACAGGAACCTACCTCTCCTAGAACCACTCGTCCCGACAAGACTTGCTGCAGAAAGAACACTCAAGTTTTGATATTAAACACTTTCAACAAGAACCATCAACTCAAGAGAGATGTATTGATAGTACGCTCTAATGTTGTTGCTGCCATTGTTTTTTTTTTACTGTAATACTTTCAGATACAGTGACGCCACTCCTGAAGAAAGTTCCGCAAATTGTTCAGAGAACTGAAACATGTCGAGCTTTCTCCATCTAGATTAAATACTAGACTGACAAATTAGTTATCCAAATATAGGTCTCATGAACAGTGCAAGTTAGCAATTGCTCCCTGCATTGGTCATCTAATCCAATACCCATCAACTAGACAGATGTTATTAGATTGTTTCTAAGTCTAAGTATCACGACTAAGGGGCCAATTCATAGAATTCGGCGCACAAGTGGCGCAC
Organism: Ambystoma mexicanum; assembly: GCF_040938575.1. NCBI lineage: Eukaryota > Metazoa > Chordata > Amphibia > Caudata > Ambystomatidae > Ambystoma > Ambystoma mexicanum. The sequence goes on along the minus strand of NC_090927.1, from coordinate 499,980,212 downwards.
GCGGCTGGCGCACAGTGTGCGCGTGCGAATCCCTGCGCCAGCCGCGTGCGCCAAAACCCATTTCCGCGCACAGCGTATTCATGGATTCCAGCCACCAAAACCAGCCGTGGCGCATAGTGGCGCAGCGACCTTGCAGCAGCGCCAGTTATGCCCCCAAGAACGCCTTCCGCGCAGGGAAAAGCCATCAAAATCCCCAATCCAGCGCAAAGGGCTGCGCTAACCCTGTACCAGCACGGCAAGCGGGCTACGTGTATTCCAGGGGTTCACGTGAAGTCACTCACGCGATCGGGCCTGGGGGAGCGGGCTACGTGTATTTCAGGGGTTCGCGTGAACTTTTTCACGCGATCGGGCCTGGGGGAGCGGGCTACGTGTATTTCAGGGGTTCGCGTGAACTTATTCACGCGATCAGGCCTGGGGGAGAGGGCTACGTGTATTTCAGGGGTTCGCGTGAACTGATTCACGCGATCGGGCCTGGGGGAGCGTGCTACGTGTATTTCAGGGGTTCGCGTGAAGTTCCACACGCGAATAGCCTGGGCGTGTGTATTTCAGGGGTGCGCGAGAAATTCTACACGCGAATAGCCTGGGCGCGTGTATTTCAGGGGTGCGCGTAAAGTTCCACACGCGATTTCAGCAGGGTACGTGTATTTCAGGGGTGCGCGAGTAATTCTACACGCGATTGGGCTGGGTACGTGTATTACAGGGGTGCGCGAGTAATTCTACACGCGATTGGGCTGGGTACGTGTATTACAGGGGTGCGCAAGTAATTCTACACGCGATTGGCCTGGGTACGTGTATTACAGGGGTGCGCGAGTAATTCTACACGCGATTGGCCTGGGTGCGTGTGTTCCGGGGTGCCGTGAACTTTCACACGCGATTGGTTGAAATCCACGTGTGTTCTGTCATCACGTGCAATGAGGGATACACCCTCGCACGTCACGTCACAGACGCGCTCACGCGCTGAGGGCCTTTGGTCCAATGAAAATGCGTATGCGTGCAGACGCGCTTACGCGCTAAGGGCCTTTCCTCGAATTACACGCTGACGTGCAGATTTTTCACGTGCCAAATCACTCCGTATCAAGCTGGCCACGCGAATACACACGGAAGACCACGCTCCTGCCCAGAAGGCCGAATCACTGCCCCCCAGTGCCCCGAGCAGCCTCCCACGTGCCATCTGCTGCTGCCTGCCTGCCTGCTGCCACCGTGCCCTGCCATTTGGTGCCTGCACATCAGCCATCTGCAGGGGTCCAGTTGCTGTGTCCACCCCTGCTGGAACAGTAGACTCCCGACTGGGATACCATCACTCCACAGCCCAGCCCCAGGACCCAGTTGCCGACCCACGCCTGCCTCGGGGGTCGCCATGTCGGGGCAAGCACCATCTGAGACCAGTGGCGACCCCCAGCCAGAGAGGCAGAGGGCCACCAGCTTCAGTGAGAAGGAAGTTGGTGTCCTGGTGGAGCATGTCCTGGGGCATTATGGTGCCCTCTTCGGAAGACCACGCGCCAACAAGGAAGGACGGGAGAGGATCTGGGACGATGTAGTGGTTGCCATCAACGCGGAGGGGGTGGCAACCCGCGACATCAAGCACATCAAGAAGCGCTGGGAGGACTTGAGGTCCAGGACCCTCAATAAGGCCCGGCGCCTCGCGGAGGGGGGCCGGGCACGCCTGAGTGACATCCAGATGAGGGTCCTGGAACGCGTAGACCCAGCGCTCCACGCCCAGATCCTTCGGAGGCAGACCCATCTGGAGTTGGCCGGTAAGTGGCCAAGCATTGCTGTGTGAGACAGGGCATGTTGCAGTGTGCTGGTTGTCTGATACCTGCCTGTATGTGTGACATAGGCCATGTACGTATGTGTGTGTGCAGGGACATCATGGTCAGGCATGAGAGTACAGTGATGTGTTCTATTGCAACATGGGGGGCTCTGTGCGGAATGGACACATGGAAGCATGGCAGTCTCTGTTCCTGGACATGGGTGGGGGTGAGGGATGGGTGCTGGTCCCATGTACACGTATGGTGTCCATGTGTGTGTGTCTGACCTGCGTGTCTGTGACTTGTAAATGCCATGGATGCATGACACATGTCTGTGACAATGTTCAGATTCACTGATGCAGCCTAGTCATCCTTGTATCCACTGCGTCTGTGGTGTACGAGGCCAGATGGATGGAACTACGGTGAGGTGTGTGCATGTGATGGCAAGACCCATGATGCATGTGAGTTTAAAACCAACATTGTATGAATCATGAGTCCCTTGGTCATGTATGCCAATGTCCATGGCATGCGCCATGCCTGTTACTGTATGTGTTTTGCCTGCACTGACCCATGTGTTGTGGAGGGACATGATGGAAGTGATGTATGACAGTGCCACTCATCTGCTGTTGCTTCCTGTCTAGGGGACCATTGTATAGTACCCTGATGCTTGTGTTCTATGTCTCCCTCTACACAGTGGCAAGTGAAGAAGAGGGCGGAGAAGGCGCTGTGGAGCAGAGCGGCGGGGATGCCGCCACGGCTACAGTGGAAGGGGTGGGTGAGCCCCCACAGGGGCTTGCACCGGCGGAAGACGGCGTGGAGACATCCAGGTTGGTGGTTTCCACAGAGGGGGAGGAGGCCGCTACTGAGCCACACATGGGGCCTGGTGGGGGCATCCCCGCTGGTGCAAGTGGTGCAGTCCAGGGCCAGGGGCAGGAGGCAGCACAGGTCGCCGTGGAGGTGCCTGTGCATGTCACTGTCCCTGACACTGTGACTGCACCACCATGCACCAGCAGGGATGCCCATCCCAGGCCCGTCCGCAGGTAGGGGAGATGTCCATGTCATCTGACACTCCTCTACCTGCGGACGAGGGGACCCCTGGCCGTGTGGAGAGGGTCCTGATTGGTGTCGCGTTGCGCACGGTTGGCATTCGTGATGAGGTGCATGCTTCCCGGGAGGAGCATGCACATCATCACGAAGAGCACCGTGCGTACGTGAACCATTTGGGAGCCGCCATGGTCGGGGGTTTCCTACATGTGTGTGGCCTTCTGGCGACCCTCTCCTCCTCTGTGGGGGCTATGCGCCAGTCGTGCTCCATGCCGTCTTCCGGCCCAGATGCCACCAGGGCCCCCTGTGGACCTGCCCCGACCAACGCAGCCAGCTCGGTGGGGACCCCATCCCTGCCACAGTCGGGAGTCGAAGGTCCAGCAGGGGTGGACACACCAACAACTGTCCCCCTGCAGATGGAGGATGTGCCGGCATCATCTGGCAGGACACGTGCACGACGGCATCGGTGGATTCCATCAGCCTGGATGCCGTCGTGCTGGCAGAGGCAGTGGCGTCGGAGGCAGCAGCAGGCTCGACGTGGGAGGCATCATGGCTCGGGGCCATCAAGATCAGAGGGGCAGGCATCGGCCGGAGGGCAGGAGAACCCTGGGATGGCAGTGTCTTCCGTGTGGGAGCAGTTGGTCCAGCGGATAGGTGCGGAGCGGCAGCGGGCGGAAGAGCAGCGGCTCACCATGGTCAGGGCGGAGTTCTCCATGCGTCGGGCGTTGAGGTGGGCTGAGTGCCTCGAGGAAGCTCGCAGGGAGTTTGAGGTGGACACGGGGTTGACCCTGCGAGACCTCGGGGCCAGGACAGAGTCCCGCCTCCGGGACATCGACATGGAGTTCGATGATGCCCTGGCCGGCAACATCACAGAGTGAGCCGCAGGACTTGCCCGCTGCCATTGTATATAGTTATATAGTTAGTGGTAGGTTTCCTTTGAATTTTTTTTTTTTATTTGGTTGCGATTGGACAATGCGCCACTTTTTTGTATATAGTTCAGTTTTTAGTTAGTTGACATAGTTAGGTTTCATTTGGTTGGGCTCATGGACCCGGGATTGTCTTGTTAATGGTTTTTCTATGGATTTTTTGATTTTTTGGATTTTTTTCATGGACATTCATCTTCTTTTTGTTGTTTTTCTTTGTGGTTTTTCTCATTTCATTTCCATTCTAGTTGATTTTCAATACATTTTTACTTTCATCCTTCAATGTGTCGTATCATCTCATTGCTTTCATGCATGTCATGTTGGGTGTTTTAACATTCACTTGCAGCCATTGTGTGTGACAGACATGTGTTCATTTGCATTATTTACATTGGGTGTGTAACATGTAATTGCCTTTGATATGTGGGTGGATGTGATAGTTGGTTGGGCCTTTTGGCAGGGGAGGATGGCCATTACGGACATGATTGGGGATTTTTGGGACCCAGGTGCAGGGGGGCATGGATGGGACATGGGCGAGGGCCTGGTGGAGGGTGCCCCGCAATGCTGGGGGGTGGGGGTGCAGGGGGACATGAGTGGGACATGGTTGGGGGCCTGCTGGCAGGTGCCCCACAGTGCTGGGGGGTGGGGGGGTGGGGGACATGAGTTGGACATGGGTGGGGGCCTGCTGGCAGGTGCCCCACAGTGCTGGGGGGTGGGGGTGGTGGGGAACATGAGTTGGACATGGGTGGGGGCCTGCTGGCAGGTGCCCCACAGTGCTGGGGGGTGGGGGTGCAGGGGGACATGTGGCTTGGCTGGGGGGCATGCCCATGGTGGATGGGCTGCCTGCGGGACATGACCAGGGGTGCAGGCTAGTCCCCTGTGGTGTGGGCTGCCTGCAGAGGTCGTGGAGGCGGTAGAGGGGAGACCTGGGAGGACCCACACTGGCAATTCACCTCTTCAACTTCTCGCACACCCACGTAATACACTGCCCCACTCGCACAGGCCCAATCGCGTGTAGGATTTCTCGCGCACCCCTGTAATACACGTACCCAGGCCAATCGCGTGTAGCATTTCTCGCGCACCCCTGAAATCCACGTACCCAGCCCATTCGCGTGTAGATTTTCTCGCGCACCCCTGAAATACACGTACCCTGCTGAAATCGCGTGTGGAACTTCCCGCGCACCCCTGAAATACACGCGCCCAGGCTATTCGCGTGTGGAACTTCACGCGCACCCCCGGAATACACGTACCCAGCCCATTCGCGTGTAGATTTTCTCGCGCACCCCTGAAATACACGTACCCTGCTGAAATCGCGTGTGGAACTTCCCGCGCACCCCTGAAATACACGCGCCCAGGCTATTCGCGTGTGGAACTTCACGCGCACCCCCGGAATACACGTACCCAGCCCATTCGCGTGTAGATTTTCTCGCGCACCCCTGAAATACACGTACCCTGCTGAAATCGCGTGTGGAACTTCCCGCGCACCCCTGAAATACACGCGCCCAGGCTATTCGCGTGTGGAACTTCACGCGCACCCCCGAAATACACGTACCCAGCCCATTCGCGTGTAGATTTTCTCGCGCACCCCTGAAATACACGTACCCTGCTGAAATCGCGTGTGGAACTTCCCGCGCACCCCTGAAATACACGCGCCCAGGCTATTCGCGTGTGGAACTTCACGCGCACCCCCGGAATACACGTACCCAGCCCATTCGCGTGTAGATTTTCTCGCGCACCCCTGAAATACACGTACCCTGCTGAAATCGCATGTGGAACTTCCCGCGCACCCCTGAAATACACGCGCCCAGGCTATTCGCGTGTGGAACTTCACGCGCACCCCCGGAATACACGTACCCAGCCCATTCGCGTGTAGATTTTCTCGCGCACCCCTGTAATACACGTACCCAGCCCATTCGCGTGTGGAACTTCACGCGCACCCCTGAAATACACGTACCCAGGCCAATCGCGTGTAGAATTTCTCACGCACCCCGGAGATCCACGTACCCCGCTCAATCGCGTATTTGACTTCCCGCGTGCCACTTTTTGGATGCGCTGGGACTCTACCGCCTGCCTTCGTGTGGCGGCCGTGTTTCAGCTTGTGCGTGTCTTTGCCTGTGCGTGGCTTTGCCCTATTCGATTCCATGAATACGTGTGGTTCGAGTGCGTGTGGGCGTTCCGTCTGCTTCCCTGCAGTACATCCCCAGTTACGCCCTTATTTTCCCATGTTGTTCCCCATTCCGCGCGTTACGCCCCATGTCCCGCCCACTTTCTGGTGTGTGCGCTGAGGTTGTGCGCTTTCACTGTGCGCGTCGCGCACGCCTTTCGCGATGTTGCAGTGACTTGTGCGCCATGCATGGGTTTGGCGCACATCCCGCGGTGAACACGCGCAGGGACTTCCATGAATCGCACGCGTGCGCGTGCGCCTGTTTTTTTCCGCTTGCGCCTGCTTGCGCCTGCTTGCGCCTGCTTGCGCGAAGATTTTCGGCGCACGTTTGTTCCATGAATCGGCCCCTTAATTGTTTGTTTTTAGACAACGTGCGATTGTTTTATGCAAAGTGAATGGGATTGGCCCATCGCTTCTTTTAAGCCAATGTGTGTTTTTCAATGAAATTGATTATTAAAAAATGATTAAATACGTAATTTTACAGCACAAATTTAATGAATGTTGACTGTAAATTGTTGAATCTTAGGGATGTCACGGTATTGATTTTTTGACGGTATGATAACCTGCATGCGAAATGACGGTATACTGTGGTTATCGCGGTATAGCACACACGCGTGTTTAACCATTATCTTAGATAATATTTTGCCAGGGAAAGTCACACATTTTCACCAAGACACAAATCACAAACAAGAGTCTCCACCAAGAAGTTGCCTTAGTTCTTCTTACATAAATTTATGTTACTTTAACTCAGCAGACGGGGATCCTGGTGGTGCAACTTAACTTGGTCATACAATATACAACCTTTATAGAAGTTTAGAGAGGTAGGAGGTCAAGAAATGTGGAGTTATGCAAGTGTTGTAGTAGAAGTCACTTATGTCTCAGTCGCACTAATGGTAATTAGACCATCAATATGAAGAAAAACAAATCTCAAATGATGTAAAATACTGTCATGCCATACAAAGTAGATTGTACACGATAACACTTGTACCTATAAGGTCATGCCACAGAAATAAATGACTAGACTGACTACCAAAATGCTATTCTAGTGACATTCACATAACAAATATGCCGAAGAAAAAGCAATTGCACAGACCCTAACCTCGGGTGTGAAAAAGTACACATAATGTCATTATATGTTGGCTCGCATCCGTGGGGAGGTTGCTTATGTGAGCATTTGATTTTGCTGAGGCAGACAGGCATGGAAGTCTTGAAAATAGCAGCTTTCAAGTTTTACTGTGTTAGTGCAAGTACATTTTTTTGCATGTGCACAAACAGAGTAAAAGTTTAATGCTGCCGGTTTCAGGAAAGTCTTCCCTCCTCACCTCTCTGCCAACAGCAAGTGTGCATATCTGCTCCTTCCAGTGGTGCACCTAGGGTAACATTTCGGTGGGTGGGGGACGGGGGGGCTAAATGTTGGTGGAGGCACTAACTTCAGAGAATGTGGGGGAGTGGCAAACATACTTGTGTGGGGGCATCTAACTTCTTTACACATTCCAATGAGACTATTCTGGTCAAGCTTGAAGGCTAAAAGCTGTTAACTCTGCCCTATACCTCTGAAATCACCCACTTATTTATTTATTACATTTGTTATACGCCCAAACCCGGAGGTATCACGGCGTAGGTTACATGAACAGGCTTAACTGGGTACAGGGGAAAGTACAGTGCAGTGAGGGTTAGGGTGGTTGATTAAGCCACCAGCGGCACAGTTCAAGGCATGGCATGGTTATAATACAAGTAACTTAAAAAGTTGCTAGCCTCACAGACTGCGCTTGATCTTGCATTTGTCACACTCTTGTGGCATTAGATAGGTGGATTTGTTCAATTTGTGAAATATATTCATTGATTAGAGACACACCTGGTAAGTGTTGATAAGTAGGGTTCCAAGTTTTAATATCAATAGATAAACAAATCACTTAGAACACGTTACATCAATCTGGCAATATCAATTGTTCATTGCTAAGTGCACCCTAGTATTCCAGAGTACTTTACGCATTAGAACATATTATGCCAAAAACACATTGAGCCTATTATACAACACGTGTTTCAACCTTCCTAGGTCGTCTTCAGGGCAAACAAACAATTAATCCAACGTATAACTTAAGTAGATAAATCCTAATTTCCAGAGGTAGTCAAGGGAGAGAACATATACAACGAAGAGGTCAAATAATTTCCCAAAGGAGAGCAAATGATAGAGTCAGGGAAACAAAAGACAAAAAGACAAAAGAGCATTAGTATAATTATAATGACATTACTATTTGCACTTTCAGGAAATCTGACCGCTGCTAAAATAGCAACGTTTCATCACCAATAAGTCTTTGTTAATGATGTCAGCGGAAAATACACGGCCTCAGCACCCGAAAAGACTTTCACATTAGGTGAGATATTGGGGGGAAAGACTTGGCCCCGAGTTTCTCCTATGTTAAGTCACGGCACTTGCTACATGATTTTCTGTCGAAGCAGAATAATTACTAATATTGCCTGTACACCAAATAAATAGCAATAAGTTTCATAGAAAAGTTGCAATCTTCTTCAAGTGCAAACCTTTTGATTAAGTTTTTAAATCATTGGTTTATTTTTGAAAATAGTAATGTCATTATAATTATACTAATGCTCTTTTGTCTTTTTGTCTTTTGTTTCCCTGACTCTATCATTTGCTCTCCTTTGGGAAATTATTTGACCTCTTCGTTGTATATGTTCTCTCCCTTGACTACCTCTGGAAATTAGGATTTATCTACTTAAATTATACGTTGGATTAATTGTTTGTAATTTAGACGCCCTGAAGACGACCTAGGAAGGTTGAAACACGTGTTGTATAATAGGCTCAATGTGTTTTTGGCATAATATGTTCTAATGCGTAAAGTACTCTGGAATACTAGGGTGCACTTAGCAATGAACAATTGATATTGCCAGATTGATGTAACGTGTTCTAAGTGATTTGTTTATCTATTGATATTAAAACTTGGAACCCTACTTATCAACACTTACCAGGTGTGTCTCTAATCAATGAATATATTTCACAAATTGAACAAATCCACCTATCTAATGCCACAAGAGTGTGACAAATGCAAGATCAAGCGCAGTCTGTGAGGCTAGCAACTTTTTAAGTTACATGTTTTTCAAGGTGACAGTGGAAAATCACCAGTCTAACCACACGGCTGCAGCTGTTCCTATTTTTGATTTATCTTAGCGCGATTTGTGAATATCTCAATGTTGCGCATCCACACATTTTCTTGGGCCACCTTTTCCACACTACTCACTTACTTGGTTATAATACAATACAGGCAGTGCGGGGCTATAACATAGATATAGGTCAATATAGACAGAGGAAGATAGCCGGGTGAAGTGGGAGAATGAGGCTCTCAGAGTCAAGGCATGGCATGGTTATAGTGCAATACTGGAAGTGCAGTTCTGGCATAACATAATTATAGAACAATGCAGGCAGAGGGAAATATCCTTGAAGGGTGAAGTGAAAGAATGAGGATCTCATTGTCATGGATTGTTAAAACTTGTTGGAGAGCCAAGTTTTGATTAGGCTCTTGCACCGCTGGTGGGATGGCTTGTTTCTGATATGCATGGGGAGACAGTTCCAGATTTTTGGTGCAGCAACAGGAAAGCTGCCCCCCCCTGCTCTAGTGCTTTTGAACCTCGGGATGAAGAGGTTGAGTTCTGGAACATGATCTGAGGGATCTCCGGCCGCAGGAAAGGACCGAGACCCCTGAAGTCCTGTGCATGGCCAGTGTAGGCCATCCCCTGTTTAAAGAGGCGACCACCCTCCCCCTGGGTAAAAGCGCCCTAAGGAGCACTCACCTGCAGGACAGCAACCACACGTCTCTGACACACCACCTAGCATTATTTTCCAGTGATCCCATTAGCCCTGCCAAAGTATTGGGGTTCCCCGCTTCCTATGCCACCACCTCGCTGCATCATGGCTTCGGGTCAGATCGGCGGCCTGGTACCGGATCCCCCACGACCCTGGTTTCCCTTCCAGCTGGAGAGCTGCCACTCGCCCCTGCCAGCAGCAGCGCCGGGCACGGAATAAAGAGCCCTTTCACGCCACCAGTGCCGATGACAGAAGAGGCCCAGGCCAACATCTTGCTTTTAGGAAGGAGGCGCTCTCCTCCAAGTGCCCATGGGGCTTTGTCAACAGTTCGAGTGTCCCCTACTGATAGGGAGCGGGCGAAAGATTGAATGTCAAAGCAGTGAGCGCCTTCTGGCCCTGGGGCAACAGGAGTAGAGCGTTTGGTGCCTAGGAGTGGTTTCTACAGCTGTTAACACCCCGCAGGCCACGTCTCCCCCGAAACCTATTTTGAATCGTGCGTCTCTTATCCCCCTTCTGAAGAACAAGTTCTCAGATCCACAGGACGGACATGCAGCCTTGCTGCCACAAAACATTCCTCCCGCCCTCACCACTCCCCCCTCCCCCCATTCCAATGGCCCCTATCCACTCCTCTCCTTTCACAGAGTACGGTCTGGATACCCCGGGCAAGGGGCGCACAATATGCAAACCTCCAGACCTGCCTGGATGCTCAGAGACTACTGCGGTGGACACATGAAGGCACAACACGAAAGCTTTACAACACAACATAACAAAAGGCTGCGATACCCCACTTTCAGATCCTGACAGCAGCAGGTACATCACCGACCCCACAGAGTTTTCTTCCCAGCATACCATTTCTAGAACTGCCAGTTGCCTAGCCCTGTTAGTTGCGTACAGTCTCAGCCAGTCCTGTTTTTCTTAAACATCAGTAATTATGGTAGGAGCAATTAAACTACATGTCCCAGCATGCAACGTATTGGGTCTCCAAGGGTCAGTCATGCATTGCATATGGCCACACAACGGCAATACCTATACAGTGCCGGCGGGTGCAGGGGCCTGCTCTAGGGACATGGGCTGGCGTATCCTTTCCGAGACAGTCAGAAGACATGGAAAGAGGCTTGTCAGAAAATCTCGGGTATATTATTTGCTTTTACTCTCGTCCCCCTTGGGCGGGCCCACTCTTATATTCGGGGCTAAACACTCAGTTGTGAAATTCTAGGAGCTGAAATTGGCTCTTGCCTCTGTCAGGGTAACATGGCAGTGTTCGCAGCTGGCAGGGGACACGAATCACGATGAGTCACATTGTTTTATGTGTTTCACAATTTCTCAACAGAAACGTGTTATCATAGGAGTGTTAGCCTGGGGAAAAAACTTCAGACAGCTCTGCAGGCCAAGCCACCAGAGGTGGCGATCTGTGCATGGCATAAATACAGGCCAAGCAAGAAGAGATGGACCTCTGAGAGGCTAAAGGCAAGTACAGGGCAAGTCATTAGAGGATTTAAGAACTGCTGTGAGATTGAGCAGTCTCCTATTCCCTCTACACTTCCAATCACTCCCCTGGCGCGCATCTACACTTCCAATCACTCGCCTGGCACGCAGTGCTAACCCCACATCACGATTTCAATTGCCTAAAAATGTATGCATGCATTCGAATACAGGTGCTAACAGTGAAATGAGTTAAGTTAGTAATGCAGCCCCTTTGTCTGTTGGTCCGGCCACAGCTCTTTAGGTCAGCCAGGTCGAATCAATAGCCCAACATTTTGGTGGCCGGGGGGAAGGGGCGGGGGTCTGGGGTAGAGTCCGATCAGAACAATGGTTTTGCGCCACTGCAGAACATAACATACAGAGTAAACTGCTAGGGTACGGCCAAAACATGCTTTGTACCACCATTCCCTAGTACATTCCAAGACTTAACTGGTTTTCTGGTAGAATGCACTATGCCACATATAGCATTCATAATAACCGAGCAATTGTACAATTAAAAGACAGTTCTAAGGCCACACAGTAAATGGCCACTTTCGATTTGCTCGGGTGAAGTATGCTGTGCTGCTCTAAATGTTTGTCTTTTAGTTTTGCGAGGGGTTTCAAATAGTTTTGAAAGGGGGGGCGAGGGGGATGATAAAAACCGTGCAGGATCATTACGAAATGCATTTTCTTGGAGAGATACGTGCTTGCTAGTTTTTAAAACTGAGTCAGTACATGAGTGAGAACCCTGCGCATTCGCATAATGTACCGCCACCATGTCCGTTCCTCTCATGCTAACTGGCATCAGAGAGAAGTGCAGTGCCCCATATTTTACCCCTCACCATGCCCCCTAAGACAGAAGAGACTACACACACACACACGGGGCTTTGCAGGCGGAGTGCAGAAATTGATACCCATTATTAATTTTCTGTCTAATGTGGCAGACCACAAGGGGAAAGCTGCATCCTGACTTTCTCTTCTCTCAGCTGAGGCTGCCTATGCCTGTCTCGTGCCCCCTTTCCCTCCCAATACCCTCCTCGTGCCTAGCCCTGTTTGAGCTGAGAATAGGAATTACAGTTACACCTGTGGCTGGTTTGTAACTGGGGTTGGCGAACAGGGCTGGGAAGGGGGAAAGGAAGGGTAGGTAGGGGTACCTTACCTGCTGCTGCACGTACGTAGGTATATAGGCTCCTGCAGGTGCTGCCATTGCACCCACGATCGTCAAGGAGCAGGCCACAACTCTGGCACTGAACAACCCTGCGCAGGTCCAGTGGGCCTCCATTCCAGAATCCAGGAGGGCACTGTCTGAAGTAAATCTGCTCCCTGCTCAGTCTAATAGCTGCCTGGCTTTTCAGAGTTCTTCTTGGTGACTGAAGTCATGCTGTGTTGATAGAAACTTCAGAAACTTATTTTTGTAACCTCCTCTCTGCTGCAGATAGCATGGGCCGTCCGTGTCTGTCTTACACATGCGTCAGGAATGTTCCAAGCAGCCTGGGCCCGGGCAAACTCCGCCTCCAGTCCCAGGCTCACTGAACAGAAGCCTGCCAGCCCAGCCCAGTGACTCATAGCCCTGCTTGCATTCATTGTAAAGTCTGGGCCCGGGCAAACTCCGCCTCCAGTCCCAGGCTCAGAACAGAAGCCAGCCAGCCCAGCCCAGTGACTCACACCCCTGCTTGCATTCATTGTGAAGCCTGGGCCTGGGCAAACTCCGCCTCCAGTCCCAGGCTCACTGAACAGAAGCCTGCCAGCCCAGCCCAGTGACTCATAGCCCTGCTTGCATTCATTGTAAAGTCTGGGCCCGGGCAAACTCCGCCTCCAGTCCCGGGCTCAGAACAGAAGCCAGCCAGCCCAGCCCAGTGACTCACACCCCTGCTTGCATTCATTGTGAAGCCTGTGCCTGGGCAAACTCCGCCTCCAGCCCCAGACTCGCTGAACAGAAGCCAGCCAGCCCAGCCCAGTGACTCACACCCCTGCTTGCATTCATTGTAAAGTGCACTACAAAAACATCATTTATATCGGGATTCGGTATACCGTTACAAACAAGGTAACGGTTATTTAAAGATAATTAAATTGTTCACAGTGTTTATACCGGTATACCGGTATACCGTTACAACCCTATTGTTGATATGAGGTAACTACCCTTAACGTTTAAGATAATTATTCTCCCAATAAAAGGTAGAGCTAGTACCTAGGTTTCCCCCTTTTAGTATATTGGGTTACAAGTTATGTATACATAACAAATTATACAAAAATTGCAATGGTACAGAAAGAAAAATAGTGCACTTAACATTTTTCTTAGGCTTTCTTCTGGAATAACTGACAGCTGCTTATGAGTGTGTAAGGAAGGTTACACTGCGGTGTTATTGTTAGGTGTACAGTTAACTTTTGTGCTTGATGCATTCCATTACGTTGTGCAAGCTATGACAACATACTTCTGGTTTTTCAAGTACATAATTTCTATACATATTCATTTTGGATGTGGTACATTAATCTCTTAAAGTTTCATGTACATGTTTTTGGCCATGTGCAACAAATTCAGTGGGAAAACGTTATTAAAGGGATATTGTGGTTACAAGTAAAATCGAGAAAAAAGCAGAAATTAGCCAGTTATGGTAACGTAAGCAACCATAACTCGCTCCACCACTGTGCACTGTTAAGACTAACTCCCAGGACATTAAAGATGACATGAAAATGTTCATTGATGACTTCACATATGACCTCAGAAATCTGGGCCACTTGGTTTTGTTCACTGACTGTAGAAATGTTTAAATGAAAAAGTTGCAATATATGCAGAAGATGTTAACCTTCTTGTATATTGTCAGAGTACTTGGGTTAGGGTTTGGTATCAGCCAGCTCATGGTGCACAGATATGAGCCAATATCCAGGTCATGAACACACAACTCATGCGAGTACTTGATAATGATTTATAATGTTATAGACATTTTGTGTTGACGTTGTTTCTTTCTTCTGTACTGTAGTATGCCGGTATGTGCCTCTAATTTGCATGCATTGTGGGTCTTTGTATGTGTTGTTCGTAGTAACAAACATATGTAGTAGGTCTTGACTTATTATCTATGTATTCCATGCTTCCATGTAGCCGGTCTGATAGCATAGTGAGTAGCGCGTTCGCGTTGACATCTCTGTAGAGCCTGCTGATGCAGGTTTGAATCCCGCCAGGGCCCAACTCAGACTTTCCTCCTTCCGACACTGCAAGGATATCTTTCATGATGTCACAAAACAGAATTAGGAGAATAAAAATATTCTACTTCTACAGTGTATGCTGCACCCATTTCTTATGTGTGTGTATGCGTAGCTTCCTGTATTAAGAAGAACACTGTAATATAATATTTTCTTTGCATAAGTACATTTGTTCATATGTTAAGCAGTTTTGCATAGATCCCCCAATTACCCATGACACCTTGTTAACAACATGATAAACAGAACCGTTTGTAAAGATGTGAAAATTGGCATATCATCTTTGATGTCCCGGGTGTTAGTTTTAGCAGTGCACAGTGGTGGTGTGAGATATGGTTGCTTACCTTACCATAACTGGCGAATTTCTGGGGTTTTTCGATTTTACTTGTAACCATAATATCCCTTTAATAAAGTTGTTCCACTGAATTTGTTATGTTTTTATTAGTGCAACTTAACCATAAAATCTCTTTAACACAGTTTTTTCATATATATATATATATAACATAATTATATCATCTTTCTGTGCTGTTACAAGTGCTCAGTGCATTAGAAACTCAATCTGCAAGTCCTAAGTAACACTATTATGCTAATACTTTAATGTATTGCGATAAAAAAATAGAAACAAACATAGAAAATAGAATTTGACTCCAAAGTGAAATGAACAAAGAACATTTGATAATAGTTTATTTCCAATGAATTTCATATCCTGGTGGTCATACAGGTCCCTGGGTTACAATTACTATGACACATTAATGTAGTAAGTGTAAAGAAACAATTAAAGTTGCAAATAAACATACAATTATTGTGCTGTTAGAACATCAACATTTGCATTTGGCCGCCTAAATGGGTTTAGCACAATTGTGGGTGTTATAGGTCCACTGCATGTGGTTTCTCAAAACCTGTGAAGTAAAAAAAAAAATTGTGCTTTTAGAAAATATATAGAAACAAGACTATTAATCTTTAAGATCTCAAAAAGTTAGGTTACCTTACTGGATTGCAGACAATATAGTGATTTTCATTAAAGATCATCTTTGTTTGGTTTTTACCAGCGGGATACTGGTAAACTGGTAATGTGGGCCTTAGTGGCTGACACTCAAGACCTCATTACAATTTGTGCAGTAACCATTAATCACGTGGTATTTCAGAAAAATAACTATTTTACTGCACCCCACAATTAAGGGTTTTTTAACCCTTAATTGTTTCCAACTGGACTCCTGTGCAGAAAACAACAGAGAGCAGACATGATAAGGGAGTACAAGACACCGGCATGGAGGCCCTGTCCCTCCAATGCATATCCAGCATCAAAGTGGCTTTAAATAAGGAAGTGCTCTTTTTATGGACGAATAAAATGATTGTGGTTTGCCTACAGAAAGCCTTTTAATTCTTTGAGGGAAGGGAGAGATTAGATTCAGTGGCTGTAACTCGGTTTGCAATCGCTATATGGCCAAACAAAATCATTGTTGCATGTGTGCATGCTTTCAGTAGCTGCACCTGACAGTGTCATCTTTTTGGCCATAAAAAACTACTGGATCTTGCATTGAAAATGCTTTACGATTGTTTGGCTGTAGTAGATTGCATTCAGTTGCTGTAATTTAGTATGTTATCGGTTTGCAACCAGGTGTTAATGACAATTCTGAGTAGTATTATTACCGTTAATATCACAAATTTAGTAATGAGGCCTTTCGTGTGACATATTTAAGGCTGTGAAAATAAATTACATTTGCCAAGATGCAAATAAAAGAAATCTCTGAATTTATTTTAATCAAGAGAATTCATTCAGTGGCCCTCATTACGACCCTGGCGGAAAGTGACTGACCGGACCGCCACAGCGTAAATAGCGTTTCCGCCATTGCAAGAAGGAGCAAAGTGCGGCCCATTCCGACCCATCGGGCACGAGCACCACGGCATGGCGGAAGTGCAAAGTCCGCGATGGCGGAAATGACCCCAAAACGGCCCACACCGCCGCCGTACGGCGCCCTAGGTGCAATACCGCCACCCATCACAGCGGACACCGCAGTGTGCGCCTACCGTAAAGTACGGTGACCGGAAATATACGGAAACGGAAGTTAAAACACGGGCCCGGAACGGGAAACAACCCGCCGTACACCTATAAAACCACTAAAACCACACAACCACTAAAATCACCACCCTGAGACACAACCCAACCCGTCATCCACCCTAGCAAAACCAAGAAAAATGGGAAAAGTAGCAAAGAAAGCGTGCGACCGCAAACGGCAGGTCCACTTCTCCCGTGAGGAACTCACCGTGCTAACAGAGACCCTCCAGGAGAATGCTGCCGTCGTCTTCTCCACGCAAATGACCAGGACGGCACTCGCAAACAAGAAGGCCATATGGGCTCTGGTGGCACAGCGGGTAAGTGCGGTGGGGACCGCACCCCGCACCCCACAGCAATGCCGTAAGCGATGGGACGACCTGCGGATACGCGTCCGCAGCATACTCTCTGCCAACCGCAACATTGCCACAGCCACCGGGGGAGGGTCGGAATCACCAATCAAGCTGACCCCCTGGGAAGAAATCTGTGCCTCCACCATCGGAATGGAGACCATAGAGGGAGTCGGAGGGATGGAGAAAGGAGTGCAGACATCCAAAGATTCAGGTAGGTGGGCCTAATGAAACAATGCCAAAACCACAAAGTCCATCCATGTGAAGCACCATGTGTCCCCATAGTGCAACAGAAACACATGTCCAGGAGAACGTCCACACACATTGGCCTGATAGCGCACGTTAAAACCCACAATAAATACATAAATAATTAAAAACCCCTAAAACACGCACTACACGTGCAGCAGGCACACCCTAACTGCAGGCTGCCAAACAACTGCACCCTCACTCCACACACAAATGGAAGCACCTCCAAGGCCCCGACCCAAATCACCCTCAGGTACCACCCCAATGCATGTGATACAATGCCATTCCAATTCCCACAGACCCACCAATAACCCTCGCCCTCCTTTACTCCACCACAGGGTCCGATCCAAACGACGAGCTGCAGGACACCCCTACCAGCACACCTGCAAAGAGGGCCAAGACCGACGGCCAAAGACCCTCCACCTCAGCTGCACGCATCAAGACACGGCAGCAGCACAAATCAGGTGGCAGCACACAGGAGGGAACATCAACAGGCACCCCAGCAGCCAGCATGCCCACAACACCACCACCACAGGTCCCCCCAACGGATGCCACAGAAGGCACTGCCTCCGGTGGCAGCAGCACCATAGGTGACACCCCATTGATGGCAGCATGCTCCGACACAGAAGACGGGGATGTCGAAGTCAGATCCATCCATGACCTGTCCCAATCCCCCTGTCTGTTCCATCCCGTACTACATGAGGATACCACGCAGGGGCACCCACAAGACGACGACTGGCCATCCCCCACAAGCCCTGTGGCAGGGCAACATGAGGACAACAGCCCCTCTGTGACACCCCCGCAAATGGCCATGGCCCAGCAGAGGCAACAGTCCCTCGACCAGTTAATCGTGCAACAGCAGCAACTGGCCACGCTCCTCAAGGACCATGCCGATGAATGTGGGGGCACTAAGGCAGACATAGAAACATCAACTGAGACACTTAGGGCACAAATGGAGAGAGGCACAGAGACACTAAGAGCACAAATGGAGAGTAGCACCGAGAGCCTGAGAGTCCAAATGGAGAGAAGCACCGAGAGCCTGAGGGGGGAACTGCATGCGACGTCCAAAGACGTATGTGCCGAACTTGCCGCAGTGCGCCGTGTGCTCACTGAGCTCTCGCAAACCCTTAGGGACATGCATGGACGTGAGCAGGCAGAGACATCATCCGTTGCAAGTTCCGTCCAGGGCAGCCCCCAACGTAGATCTGGGAGGAACCTGCGCTCCACAGGCAGGGGTGCCCCTGATACCCGCAGAGGGGGCTTGCAATAGCGACTGCCCACTGACAATGAGCATCTTTGGACACTGGTGTTCGGGGGGGAGGTAGTAGGGTGGAGGGGGTGTGTTGGGCTCACTTGGGTGGCGGGTCGATAGGGTGTACAACATGATATCACATATGCCATAAAAAGTGCACGATCAACCAATGAGATGTGTGGACATTGATCTTTGTGTACTAGGCCATCATAGGCGTACAGTCCATATTGTGCATGTCCCAGACACACACAGTGCCACGAGTCCCGTGTCCATGTATCAGCCACCAGGCGTGAGTGCTAGAAGCATACATCAATGAGATGCTGACGAATGTCACGGGCCTCCGGTGCCTCGCAGACTCCTTGAGGTGCTGCCACATCCCCACCCTCATCATGACCATCTTCAGGTGCTTGCAGTTCTGCGTCAGGGGGCATGGGCACATTTCTACGTACGCACATGTTGTGGAGCATGACACATGCCATCACCATCTTTGCAACCTTCTCATGGCGGTACAGGAGTGCCCCGCCAGACCTGCTGAGGCAGCGGAAACGGGTCTTCAGTAGGCCGAATGCCTGTTCAATGACTACACGGGTACGTGAGTGGGCATGGTTGTAGTCCTCCTCATGCTGGTCCCGTGGGTTCCGGACTGGTGTGAGGAGCCATCTCTTCAGTGGATATCCGGCATCACCTGTATGTGGACGATAAACGAATTATGTGGAATGCCATTGCTACGTACGCACCCCCCCCCTTCCTGCCAGGTCATTGCCGCATCACATACCCCACATCATCATGCATGAAATGAGACTCACCGAGTACCCAGGATCTGTTCCCTGCGTGTCGCTCCATGTAGCGTGGTATTGTTGAGTTCCTCAAGACCATAGAATCATGGGTTGATCCAGGGAATCGGGCACAACAATGTGTAATGATCCTGTTGGAGTCACACACCATTTGTACATTCAGGGAATGAAATTGTTTTCGGTTGCGGTACTGGGCCTCTATGGCATGTGGGACGACCAATTCCACATGGGTGCAGTCGATGGCACCAATGCAAGCCGGTATGCCGGCAAGTGCATGGAATCCCACTTTTGTGTTGGTAATTTCCTGCTCCGAGCGTGGTAGAGAGATGTAGTCGTCTGCGTGCTGCAGGAGGGCATCGAGCACTTGCAATAGTGTCCGTGAGAACAGTGGCTGTGATATGCCATGCAACTGTCCGACTGTGTGCTGGTAGGTGCCTGTGGCCAGGAAGTGGAGTACAGACACCACCTTCAGTAGGGGTGGGATGGCGGTTGGGCTATCTATCATGCTGACAAGGTCAGCCTGTGTCATGTCCACAATGGCGGTTATGGTGTCCCGGTCCAGACGGTAGAGGGTGTGGATCTGCTCATCAGTGAGGTTGAACGGATGTGCTCGGAGGCGTGGGATTGCGGGCTGCCTGCGTGGTGGTAGTGGCTGTGCTGGCGGCCCTTGCTGGCCCTGCCTTGGCCTCCTCCTCCTCCTGCGTCTCCTCCGTGCGGCCGGTTGTAGTTGGTGTTCGTCTTCTTCTTGGAGTTGGAGTACTTGCAGTGCTATCAGGTCCCCCAGGGCCAACATCGCGAGTCCTGCCGGTAGCATTTCGGTGTGGTTGTGGGAGGAGACTGGCTGTGCAATTTATGTGTTTCCAGGCTGAATGGCCTCCACCTGTGGTGATTCATTCCACCTGTGCAAACTGCTCTCCCCTTTGGCCGAGCACGTCCCGCGCACAACGCTGCAATTCGTGGAATGGCATCTTGCTATTGCAATCATGTATTTGTACCCGATGGCCGTGTAACATTGGTTGATATGTTCATTCTGTTGTGGTCCCATTGTTTCACATACTATCTGTGCAGTCGCGAACAGAGTTATGAAGGGTCAGTGGAACGTAGTACTCGAGTAACGGTGGGCCCTCATTCATCACTGTACCGAGTTGCAACGACGGGCGGGGCGTCCCATTCGTGGGTGAAGGCAGTTGCCATTTTCACACACAGGCGCACTCGATGGATTAATTAGGGTTTTCAAACGGCCACAGATGCCTCTTCGACGTGATGTTGCAAATGAGGAATTCGAAGGGCGGCGCTTTCGGTATTCAGCTAGCGGCGAGGAGATGCCCACAGGTCTGACTGCAAATATAACGTTCTATTGTTCAATGTCCTTGGGACAGGGGCCATGGCGAGAATGCTATGATTGATATGAATAGTATGGGATGCGCAATTGCGTAGTGGACGATAAGGCAGGACGTTCCCAAATACATGTTACTTCACTAGACTGGAATTACGGGCTGGGGCACTGTGGATTTTGCAGGCTGCATAACGCACAGACTCAATGGATATTTCTAATGTTATGTGAGTAAATATTCAGGCGTTTTCATTACGGGATGAGGGAATGATGAATGGATGCATGGGCAGGTGATTTGATACAGTGTTTGCCATGTACAGGGCTTCTTGGGATCTGTCAGCCCCCCCTGCGCTATGTGATGCAGGGCTGCCATAGTGGGACCATCGTCTATCTGGCCTTGTTGAGCCCTCCCTGTCTCGACGCGCCTTCAGACACTTGTGTCCATGCACGTTACCAATCCCATCTGAAGGATTCTGTTTTCACAGGCGCATGCACAGGTACACTCGTTTGTGATGGTGTTTTCACCTCGATATTGATAGTTATGATTCGCAAGTGGTTTTGGGGTGGTGATGATCCTTTGGAGTGGGCTTGCATGCATATGGCTGTGGATCTAGTGTGATCATTGAAGTGAGTTGTTCGAATGTAGTTCTGATGGCCATTCTATTCTGTTTCTTTTCTTTTGGTTGACAGGTATCTCCTCCCCTTTTGCCACTGCCATCTGTATGCCACTCCTGCAGATGGATTTTACTCCCGACACCTGCTGCTTCGTGTTAATCAGTGGAGCAGCATTACGATCTTATGGGACGATCGCCAATGGGCCACATGCCCTTACGCAGTACTGGTGGCTCGGAGCAACATTTCGGCCTTTCAGCTGGACTAGTGCCTCCCCATTGGGACGGCCCTGCGGTTCTGTGCGCTTCCATGTTGCCTTTTCGTACGTGTATGTGGCTCTGTGTACCATGAGGGAACAGGGCGTCACACGAGTAGTGGCTGGTCATTTCTTGCGGATGCAGCCCACAATGGTGAAATGTGTTTTGGAGTTCATGGCCTGATGGCTGTATGGGCTTGGTGATATTGATGTGCATTAAAATTCTATTCTGATATGGGCCGTGTAGCGTTCTTCTTTGCAAGTGATGTGGCATATTCCTATTTGGGGAGCGATGTATTGTGAGGGGATCTGCATTGGGTTCCAGCTTCGGAGTTTTGTTGCGTGGTCCTGTACTGGGCGCGTTTGCCTACGAAGCCCGTGAGGTCAGGGATGGGGGCTGCCAATATGACAGTTTGAATGTTGTCATGCTCAGGGGCGGGGGATTGGGTTTTGTGTGACAGATGCCGGTCAGCCAGGTGGACTGGTGGAATGTTGTGATTTTCTGAATATTGCTGGTCACAGGTGCCTGTGTTTGCGTGCGTTTCTTGGTGGGGGACTGTGGTCATGTCCATTGGGATGGCTTCTGTATTCGTGCCATCTGTGCCCTGCAGCTCCCATTGGCCCCTCTTGAGGTTCATTTGTTCGTTGGCATGCATGGGTGACTTGTGCATTTCACTGGTTGCATTGTGGCTTCGTTGCACCTACGGGGAGTTGTACTTTGTGGGCAGGGAGCGGTGTACGGGCAGTCAGTGGGGCCGTTTACGGTTGATTCGCGATGCCGTACTTCTCACCATGGCGGAATGGTGCATTCCGCCATGCTTGATGGCGTTAGGTACATGTCCGCTGGGGTCGGAATTGGCGTACCGTTGCGCCATGGTGGTGTTTACGGTTTGGCATGGCGCGCGCGCGCGTGCTTGGTGCAGTTAGCGTTGGCGTTCACTACGGTGTCGCTAATGGCATCGTACTTTGCGGTGACGGGTCATAGTCGCACCGAGCGCTATTCGATGGCGGTATTGCATTTCCACCATCGTTTTCCGAATTCCGCCAGGGTCGTAATGAGGGCCAGTGTCTGTACTGGAGAGCCTCATCTTTTTTCATGATAGAAAGTAATCAGTGCAAGTGTGGAGAACGTTTTAAAACAAGCTCATTCCATTCAGTTAATGTAATTGAGTGAGTTTTCTTTTTGCGGTCATGTGTTAATGAAACTTCAAAGTGGCAGTATTTGCACAGTATTAGCACAGTTGATAATGCAGATTTAGTAATGAGGCCCTTAGTGTGACATCCTTTTATGGCTGTACAAATACTTTCCATTTGCCAAGATGCTTTAGTGAAGAGAATTCATTCAGCGCCTGTGACTGCGTCCGCCTGCCAGTGAATGCATTCAATGTCTGTACTGAAGAGTGCCATCTTTTTTCACCATAGAAAGTAACCAGTGCGTGTGCGGAACACGTTTTAAAATTCTTTGGAGGCAACACATTACAATCCGCTGCTGTAACTGAGCGTGTTGTCTTATTGTGGACAGAGAAAATACTTGTCACTTTCATAGATACAATCCTTTAATTTTTTCTGGCAGAAAGGCAAAACATGGGTTACCTTTAGTGGATGTAAATCTCGAGTGTCAACATGTCTATAACAGATGGAGAGATGCAGCTAGAGCGTGTTTTACATCAGCCAAAGAAGCTGATGGGAGCCCCGGGGAGGCCAGAATTGTGCATAGTAAATTGAGGCCATCAATGTCAATATCAAATCACCTGCAACCTAAGCGTCATTAGTCCATGCAGAGAGGTATTGCATGTGGAGGAGGAGGTCATGTCAACTGTGTATAAAATAGGACGGGGGAGAGGGGCAGATTGTCTATACTGATGCGCTGTCACAAACAACCCTCAGGGTTGAGGATAATGATCAGACAAGACAAACAGCACACAGTCTTGAAGAACAGGATATGGAAACCTCTCTGTCTACATCACTCACCCTTAATTGCGATTGGGAATTATGATGATTATAAGTAAGATGATGATGATAAACGTAATAGAGATTTTAACCCATCCAAATACAGATAGCAGCAACCCAAGATTCTGATATCAACTGGTAGGAGGATGAAAGTTATATATTTACAGAAATGGGCGGGAAAGACAAGGTTGTATTTGCATCTGTGTACAGGGCCTGTCAAGCGCCATCTGAAAGAGCTTGCAAATTGACACATCACTGTGTAGTAGCCAGACCATAAATTTCACTACCACAACCAGTGCACCTTAACACCTTTGCAATCACATGCCCGCCGAGAAGGGTCTGAATCCCAAGAGGGAAGCAAATGCAAGCAGTGTGACACCAGGCCATGTCTGTCTGTAAGGATGCGTAAGCAGATCCAGAGATGTTCAGGGTCTTTATTTTTCTACTGTTAATGGATTGAATATCTTTGCGGCTCCTATGATTGGATTCACCATGGTGTTCCTTGCTTTGTGCATGTCCTTCACCATACAGGACACATGTCATGAGAAATTGCCAGCCGATGATGGAAATGATAGCTGCGACCCTGTAGATCAGATCACACTTAAGCCTGGCCTACAGTGCAAAATAAATGTGGCACACCAATTTAATACGAGTCGCAATTTTCCACAGCACAACCTGAAGAGCACAATTGTCACTCAATGGAATTCTAGTTTGCACATTTCATAGCGGCTAAAGAAACAATGCAACACCCTTGTTGATTACTGCTACCGCTTAGACTGGGGCTTGCTTTACACATACACAACTGTCATGCCAGCTAACTATTAATGTATGTTGTGTGCTACATTCAGTTTAGAGTTCACACATTTTGTAAGACAGCCCATTGTATCACTCAGTGAGATACCACCACTGGGGTTTCTGCTGACCGTCAATCTATCAAACATGCTCAGGGCGCATGATATAGCTGATAAGGTGCGTATATGAAAGCTGGTATGGGATGCGCTCATAACCTTGAAGTCACATCCACACATAGCTTGAATGAAAAATAACACCAAATTCCTGTTGACCGGCCCAAATTTCAAGATTAACTTGGATACGTTTAAACTGCATGAGAACCCAACAGAACCATTTTGTGCAAAGATGCATTGATGCAGAGGAAGAAGTCGAAGCAAGTAGACATATCATTGCATGAAGATCAAGAAAAAAAGGCAACAACCCCTGTGCTCAGTTCACCACCAGAGGTGGAATGTGCAAAATGGGGAATAACAAACATAATATTTTGTAGCAGTTATGGAAACACAGGTGCATAGAACACGAGTGATAGTAAAGTACAGTAGTTAAAATAATAGTGGAAAGTGATGATGAAGTAGGTCTAGGTCCCAGACGGGAGAGATACTGAAGCATTGCCATATTGGAAGTGAAGCCTAGTAGTTTGCAGGCCCTGTGAGAAACCACAGCATAGTGCAAAAAGAGTTTGAATCCCCTTTCCATTTCAAGCCCAAGCAGTGAAGCCGAAGAACACTGCGACTTTAAGGCTGAGCAGATAACAATATAATTGTATCTGTTGTAGGCCTGCAAAACTAGAAAGTAATGTGAATGGCCGAATATGGGCAGGGCTGAACCCGCCCCAAAGGACAAAACCATGAGAGCCGGGGCAGAGGTCTTCAGCTGCCAAAAGGCCCTGGTCTAGATTAAGGGCACTTGCATCCCCCGGAGTTCTGAAAATCCCATTTGACTGCCATACGCACATAAAACAGAATACCTAAATCCATCAGAATTTGGCTTATTCTGTGGTCCTCAAGAGGCCCAGGATAAGCTCCAGGGAGAGGCAGCTGATAAGGGGGGGCAAGGAGTGAAATATGCTGTGAATTATGATACGAGGAGGAAGAGGTGATGCCAATAAATTTGTCCTGCGGCAGGGCAGCAGGGTGCGGTCACCCGCATTTCTGGTATCAAACGAATCACTCCATTATTCCAAAGGGCCAATTTCACCTCAAAGGTATCCACTGAGCTCACGTTAATGACCAGGTGCACACCATGTGACTAGGCCAATGGGCCAGGTAATATTCCACGTAACTCGCCAATCCAGTAGCTGGGAACAACAGTGATGGAATAGGGGGGCCATGTGTTAGCGGGTAGGGATAGATTAGGATGTGGCCAATCGGTCATGGAACTATAGGGGACTAGTAGTATGTATATAGGTGGTAGCCAATGAGGGTGGGAGATGAACACAGTATACTGTGAGTGTCATTGATGACAATAGCTCTCCTTATAACCTCATGTTTGATTTGAACTAACAGAGTGCTCTGTGGCAGTTGGGTTCTACTGACCCTCTGTCACATTTTTCCTTTTTGTATACAAAATAAACTTGTTTTCGATTAAAAAAGCTGCACCAAGCTTTTTTCAATAGAGTAGTGTTTTTTCTTGTCTGGTTGTCTGGAGGTCTTGCCTTCCAAAGACCACAACAAACATATCTGCTTTGATGGTGGAGACCTGTTGTCTGGTTTAAGTCACATATAAGAAAGTTGAGATAGGTATTTAGTTGGGCTTGAGATTAGGTCCTGGCCATAATATTTTGAAACTACAGCATTGGAGGGGAGGTCTACCTTTCAACGATAAGAATGTATCAGGATGTTCCTGTTACGTGAGATTGCAAACATGATAATTCGTGGGTTCCCACTAGGAGTTGCCAATATGAGAAATGTTTGGGCTTTTTCTACAAACTCACCTTCTAATATGATAATTGTTTGGGATCTCCCTGCTGCCATAGAGTGACCATCATGAGAAAAATGTAAAGGTTCTCCCTACACTCGGAAAACCTCCAACCTCATAATTGCTTGTATTCACCCACTACACGAGAGCCGCTAAGATGTACATTGTTTGCTTTTTCTTCAATACCAGAGGACTGCAAATATGAGTCATTAATGGGTTCTCCCTGCGGTATATGAGACACAGCCATAACATTTTAAGCATGTTCTCCCTGTTGATGGTGGGTGAATGGCAGGACATAAACTATGACAGAAAAAAAACTAATAGGGAGCTAAGAGAAGTATTTACAGAGACATAGTTATATGCTTGTCTCCTGTGTGCCTGGACTGTGTGAGGCCACAGGTAGAATTCTGCATATGTGACTGGCATGTTTATGTGTGAAGGAGGTTCAAGCCCAGGCAGTTCAAGATCTAAACCTGGGTGGTGGGAGCCAATGGGACTCTCTTTGGTCCTCTTGGGGGTCATGTCCTGGTCCTAATCTTCTATATGATGTAACTGAATGAAAGGAACTTGTTATCACCTTACCTGATGTCTCAAGGATCTATTTTACTACACTGGTGATGAGCTTTCAAGAACTGGTCCTAAAGTGTGCTGTAAAGAGCAACAGAAGACCTCAAATGCTGCGGGGTTGCAGGAAGAAGTAACAGACCCACTGCCCTCAGAAGTGTGAAGCCACCACCGAGCGCAAAGAAAGGGGTGCCAGGGAGTGCCCAGGGACTCTGCTTTGTGAGGAAGTCTGCAGACAGAGGTTACAGAAAAGGCAAAGCTTGGTAAAGACCCAGGGCAAAGATAAGAAAAAGAAGTGCTACCAGGGCGCTTGCCATGCAGAAAGGCTGCTGGCGTAAGAGAGGGTCTTAAAAGGACACCTAAAATGCTTGCACATCATAACGGTTGTTCCAGGTGCCATTGACGCTGTGGTGAGTCGGTGACTTTCAGGAGGCTGTCCGTGCTGAACATTTGTTCTGCCAAACTTGGCGGCTGGTGGCGAAATGGTCTGGAGTACATACCTGACCTCTGGATGAGGAGGACCCTTGGACTGGCTGGCTCGCAAGATCTCCATTGAATTCCCTAATCATGAAGCCTCTGATGACCTCAACGAGAGTCCAGGGGGTATGGTGAGCTTTCTAATGCTGATTAGACCAAACTTCGGATCGGTGATGCAGATGGGGCGAAGATGGTTCCTGGAATGTTAGAGTGTCGACTATGCGACGTAACGTCCTTGTTGAAAGGATATTCTACGACCGACAGAGCCGGATGGAGTTGTGGCCCTTGAAATGGAAGGAAGTTGAATCCTTCCTGAGGGACACTGCATCGTGGATTTTTGCTGTTTCGTGTCAGCAGGAGAAAGTTCTGACACAGGAATTCGCTTATGTGGATGTTTGAGTACATAGAGGTCAGAGGTTTTTGTCATGCTGCGCTTCATAAAGAAGAAAAGCAATTAGTACAGTATTGTCATCCCCCTGGCTGTTTGCTTATGGTCATAAGAGTGCGATATGCGGAATGAAACTGGTGGCAATGACAACTCAGTGTTTAGTTTATACAAAGCAAGGCAGGAGTGCATCGTACACGTATGGCAGCCACAACGTTATTAAGGATTTACAGGATAGAGCTACACCATGCAGCTTGGACTCCTCAGGCACACATTTTATTTGACTTGCTTTGTCTGAATGTAGCGCTAAATCTTACGCATTCTTAGATTTCAGTGAGAAGTTTTGGGATACCTTTGGTGAGAATGCTATGGTATGGTATGAAAGGGGAAATGCATAGCATGTGAGCTTCTGACAGCTTTGAGGATTTGCTGGCTAGTGCTGCCACAGCAATGGACTATTGGGATTATCACTTTGAGCTAGCATACTGACAAGAACATGATCATGTTCTTTTTATGAGGAAATGTAGGTTTTAGAACTACCCTTCACAGTAATGACTTATAGAATCACACCTGTGATTTGCAAAATGTTGATTGTGAGTAATGCAGTGAATGCTAAATGACCTCTCATTTTGCTAGTATTGCATGTTTGCATGTCAGTGAAATATGCAACATGCAGCGCATTGCTGGTGCCTGTTGTAGTGGCAGTGTGTGTTCTGCCTACGGGTAGATGGTGAAGAGTTAACTGCCTTTGTTATGGCAGTGTGCCATCGGCTTACGGGTAGATGGTGAAGAGATGAACATTTATGGACTAATATGGCGACATGAGTAGTGAAATAGTGTGGGTTGGGATGCCTCCTGCACTTCAGTAGTAGTGATTCGGAAACGGTCAACACTTTTGGCATGGCGTTGGGTTGTTTTTGGTTTTCAATGAATAGTGGAAATTGTGGTTGTAGTGCTTCATCGGCATGTTTGTGAAAATGCTTGGTGTTGTTTCATTCCATTCATTGCAGGTAGTTGGGGCATTGTGATTTTCAACAACCCTGTGTGCACCATTTTGGTTTAAGTTTGTCCGTACATTGTTTATGTGTTTTTGAGGTTAGATGTCCTGTAGTGGTTACTGGGCTCAGTTAGGTTTGGTTAAATAGACGTTTCGGTCAGACGTGGTCTATACGGTTATAGGAATGCTGGCTTTGGACTTCATCAGTAATAGGGTCAGTGCCCTGTCCCGTTAAAAAAAAAAGTGTGTTTCTTCAACCGCTTCTCAGTGACACTGGTTTTGTTTTGTTTTGTTAGGCACATTATTGCGAGTAACTCTGATGGTTCTTTCATCACCAGCTCTGGTTGGTGTTGATTAGGTCCTTCTCCCTCAGAGGGGACACATTGAAAGTGTTGACCTGAGATAGAATCTCTGGAGTTCGGTTGGCTTGACAGCATTTACCTAAGGCGTGCCCACACCAAGATTACCCGAATGTTGGATTGTTGTTCTCTTTATGGTTTCAGTCTGACTCAGTAGGATCCTGAGCTGACTGGCCAGTGTTCTGGGATGGTGTTATGAGGTTTGTTTTACTCTGCCTGGAGTATGCCGATTTTTACATAGGGTGTTCCACATCACATTTATGGCGTGTGCTTGGCTCAGTGCTTTCCCTCATTATATCTTTCTGGGATATTTATTAGGGAGAGGTGAGTGCGCTGGTGCATGGAGTATGCATGTGGTGTGAGTGTTCTGTGCGGACTATGGTGAGTAGTTTAACTGATGTTCAGCATGTGTTTCAATCTTTGGCTTTTTGCGGGTCTTTTACTTGTTTTGCTACTTGTGCTTGTGCAGCAGGCTCGATGTCAGGGTCCTCAGACTGTGTTCTCACACCCTGATGTTCTTGGTTTTTGCTTGAGAGTGGCAGGCTCGAGACCTGGTGTTGCCAGAGCCAGGTAAAATGTGCATTGTTCTGTACTGATGGTTGAGATTGTGGTGTTTGTAGCTTACTGATGGGGTGGGTTGTGCTGGGGTTTGCAGGCATTAGATCTGAGAGTGGCAGTCTTGGATGGGAGGTGTTTAGTTTCCTTGATTTGGTTGAAGATGCTTGTTGATAAGGGTTGCAAAGCACCTGCCTATGGAGATGTGGTGGCAAAATGGCAGGACACAAACTATGACAGAAAACATGCTAATAGGAAAAGTAAGGTTTTTACAGCGATATTGTTGTATGCTCATGTCCTGGGCGCTTGGAATGTGTGAGGTCGCTGGTAGAATGCTGCGTGAGTGACTGGAATGTTTATGTGCAAAGGAGGTTCCAGCCGAGGCAGTTGGAGATGTATGGGTGGTGGGAGCCTGTGGGCCCCTCTCGGGTCCTCTTGTGGATCCTTTCCTATTCCTAATCTTCTCCCTAATCTACCTGATGTAACTGAATAGAGAGTGTGTATTACGGTGCAGAGGTCACCAAACTATAATTAAGTCGAGTATCAAGTTCTATAGGAAATCCGTACATTGAATTGCTTATAACTTGTTACTTGCATGATGGATTTGGCAGATATTTTGCAAACAAAATGTTTTCATGTTCCTCCTTGCCCACCCCCTGAAAGGCTGGACATTTTGGGAAAGATTTGTTAGAAAATGGAAAAGTTATTAAGAAAGAAAAGAAATTCTGTCTTCGGCCTGCACCCATTCATTTCCCCATAGAGAAAAAAAGTCCACA
The DNA here is from genome assembly GCF_040938575.1 of Ambystoma mexicanum. Taxonomy (NCBI): domain Eukaryota; kingdom Metazoa; phylum Chordata; class Amphibia; order Caudata; family Ambystomatidae; genus Ambystoma; species Ambystoma mexicanum. Next base: position 499,950,192 of record NC_090927.1, on the reverse strand, counting down.
TTTCAGTGCAGCACAGAGCACAAACCACTGGACGAAATTGGACCAGTTTGAAATAACTTGGGCATGAACCATTGACCCGATTTTTGGGAGGGGACCGGGTTATTCCACCCAGTAGTTATTAAAATATTTGATGTAGAAGGGGGTGTCCCCTTCTCCCAATATTATAGCTATATATGTATCCCCACAATGCACCAGCAAGGCCTTTCAGAAAGGTAAATGCTGGAATTTCTTTGGTTGTTACAAGAGACATCCCGGTTACAATGGGTATAACTGGGCTATCTGACAACAAAAAGTGGAAAAAGGCCAATTTTAGGAGGAAAAGGGATGAAAGAGGAAACTATGAGAAATTGGGTAGTTGAGGGGGCTGGGAACCAAGTCCAGAGACATTATCACATAACTGAGGTTTTACTGGGAAGTGTGTCACACGAAAATAACCAGGGTCATTTGTGGGCATATATATACGGATAACCAGGGTTAATTGTAGTACATTGCAAATATTTTTACAGATACAGTGAGGGGTGTGGCTGAAGGATGTGGGTAATGGGTTACTTTACAGAAACGAATGGTGCAATATAGAAAGTGAACACTGCCAAAGGCCATGGCTAGTTTGCCCAAAAGAAACCTAGTGGTGTGGCTATAGCCAATGGTGATGGCTAGTGGGCCCATTTCGAAAACCTATTGGAACAATCTGTATAGTGGCCACGGCCAAAGGCCATGACTAGTGGGACTGGAACAAAGCTATTGGGGTAACATGTAAAGGGGTCTCGGCCGAATGCCGGGGCCATTGGTCATGGACAAAGGCCGTGGCTTGTGAGTAAGACAAAAGTTTGTGTTTTAAAATATACAGTGGGCATGCCCGAAAGACATGTATAGTGGGCCCAAAAGTAACATATTAGGGGAACATGTACAGTGTACACGGCCAAAGACTATGTTTGGGGGCCCAGTAGTTTTTCGAACTATAGCGTGGGCATGGCCGAAGTCCGTGCTCACTGGTCAGGGCCAAAGAGTGGGCCAAAAAACATGTATAGTGGCCAAGCCTCAAAGCAGCGGCCACCTTGTTTAAAAAAAAAACTTGGGGGGAAGATGTGCAGTGGACATTGCTGAAGGCCATGGTTTAAGGCCCATTAAAAAACCTTAGTTAAGGTGCAGTTAAGTTGCGCAGATGTAGCGCAACAAAACCCTTGAAATTCAGTGAATGTGGTAAGTCATGGGCAGCTTAACTTGGAGCATTCCTGTTGCAAAGCCCTTGAGCACATACATATAATATGAGAAGGGAAGCAGTGCAAGTTCATTTTTGATATTCCTAAGAGGAAGCATATTTCTGGAGCCAGAAGACGATTGCACTGGCTACCAGTGTCAGCCAGAGCAAGTTTCAGGGCCCTTTCCATGGCAAACCAATGCATACAAGGAAAAGCTCCGAGCTATCTTAAGAAACTCATTTCCCATACACTTCATCTAGGCACCTATGATCAGATACCCAAGGAAAACTTGAAGAACCACGTGCTAAAAAGGCCAAAGGATGCGGGCGCTTTTTCAACTTCCTTATGCCTCAAGTATGGAATACACTCCCTCTGATGTTGCACCTAGAAAAATGCCACTTGGCATTTAGGAAGCAACTGTAGAGCTGGCTGTTTGAATAACGTCTTTCCCCTAGCCTATCTCACCATAGACTTTCCCACCCTTTTGTCCTGTCTGTCCCTAGTGATGTTATGTCTGCGTGTTTATGTTGACTGTGCCCTGAAGCCTATGGGCTTTGGCGCTATATAAAAAAAAAAAAAAAGAAAGAGATGGTCTCGGGAGGATAGCTCAGGGGCAATGCGCTCATGTTGGAAGCAAGACAACACAGGTTTGATCCTGGGGTCCGCACTTGGGAATCTCTGGGTATTAAGTGCATTATAAATAATCAATTACAATTAAAAATAACATACACAATGGCATTATGGGGGACATCCACGGGACCAGATCGAGTTAAGCTGGTCATGGTTGATTTTAAAGGGTTTTATTGCATTAAATCTGCACAATTTAACTTCACGTTCACTAAGAATTTTTCAGTGAATATATAAATATATATATATTTACAGTGAAAAAACTTTGTTAAAGGGACATTATGGTTAAGTTGCACTAGTAAAATCATATGAAGTTCAGTAAAAACATTTAGTTAAAGGGACTTTATGGTTGCAAGTTAAAATCGAAAAACCAAAGGAATTCAATAGTTGTGGTAATCTCATCACTGATGACATCACATATGATGTCACTCCTCTGTAACAATCGTGATGGAACCTCCAGGGTTCTGTTTAGAGTGTTGCTAACAACATATGAAGGGTGATCGGGTGGCCTCTCGTGAACTCCTCCATTTATTTCAAAATGTACTTATTGAAAGAGAAACTATCGACTGAAGTATTGTAGCTAATAATACATACTTATGGGCAATAGGTTGAGCATGGACTGTAGAAGTAGAGTATACTTAAACTGGTTTGTTTGACCAGTAGAACCATAAGTCTATGCCTAACAGAATCTTGATCGGACCTTACGTTTGCAAGGTAAAATCGCATTTGAAATCGAAAAACGTGCTGCCAATTGCTCACCCATGCAATCCTCGGTTGGCTCCCTGATCCCTTTTTCTCTGCTTTCCTCACTGTGTTCTTCCCCCTGTGATGGTAAAGTGCTCCATAGCTTCCTGAACTTAGGTCCATGCTCAATAACCCTATTAATAATATAAAGAGATATATGAGTTAGCATAACACCTACCATTATGTATAGAGTGGCTGCATTGAATTTTGACCAGATATGTTGGTTAGAGCTACTGGAAAGAAACATACTCCGATGTGTTATGCATATTTCGAGATCAGCCAGTGGAGGCACTACGATTGGAGTATGGGTAACCTCATTGAGAACCACTTGGTCCGTGCAAAGAATGTTGCTGTATGCAAAATGTATGTGCAACAATGGGGAATTGAATCACCTGCTTAGGCTGATGGGAAAAAATTTAGATAACCAGTGTAAAAACATTTTTTTTTTATGTCACTTAAAGAATCTGCATTAGGTTTCATTGCACAACTGAATCTGGAGTCAGAAATATTAGTTGAGAATAAAATAAAAAGAAAGCAATGGACTGGGCTAATGGAAATAATGTTGATAATCTACATACGATGCGATATCAGGACTTAACTCGTCAGGGTTGGTTAAGACATACACTGTCCCTTTATTTGACTAAGTTAAGCAGTATTGAGCTTAAGCGCTTTAAATTACACTTGCGCATGAATGTCCTACATACAATGGAATTTACAGGAGCACGGTTAGATATTCCTTACTTAGAATGATTATGCAGATTCTGTAAGGACGAGATAGAAACCTGTTGTCATATCTTGACATGCTGTAAACTGGTGATGCACTTATACGTAAAGGGATATGGAAAGATTATAGGAAACCTGGCGGATTGTTCAGGAGATCGATTTTGGTCATATGTACATGGGGCTACTTCTGTAGTGGTATGCACAGCAGTATTTGAAATATGGAAGGATATTCAAAAGAAGGATGAATTGATAACTACATTTTAAAATGATCCTTTCTAATCTTATAAATGTACATTTAAGTGGAATTTTAGATGTAATGGAATGTCTTGAAATTATATTTTGTAATGAAGTGTATTTTGCTTAACCACTGCCAATCTTACTGTTTGCTGTTTTTTTCAGATCAAATGATTCTTAAAGTTAACTTCACCCACTTGACGGAGAATTCAGCAACCACTTATTTCTCTTAAGTTTGAACAAGTGCTGTTTAACAGTTTCTTCCTTCAGTCAGAAAAATCAAAACACACTGCCCTAATAATAATAATAATACTTTATTGTGATACAATCCAGGAATTGGATTTTACACAACTCATACATTGTTATACACATTTCAAAACAAGCAAATCATACATATCAACTCAATTAAATTCTATATAGAAAATATACATAAAATACATAAAATCCATAAAGTCACATAACAGCAACCTAAATAGTAAGAAAAATTGCACAGTCGTGAGAGTGCCCTATAGTAAATAGATAAGAATAATATAGATAAAATCCTTACTGGAGTAAGGGCTTTATCTGATTCCATACCCTAAAAAGAGCTAGCTGTAGACTTAAGGCAACTGGGTTCAGGCATCCATACCAGAAAACTTCATCTTTTATTGCCTCATAATTATGAACCCATTTTTCATAAGAGTTCATATATATCGAACCAAGTTTTGAGCAAAGTGTTAAAACGTGCCGAGTTGTTTCAAGTACTCCAGATACCTGACAAATTCTACAGGTCCTGGACTCTCAGGGAATTTTTAACCTTGGCCCAATGATCGTGAGAACCGGTAGCTGGTTCGTTCTCAATTGCAGGAGAAATCGTCTAACTTCGGGCGCCGGGGATAATAATAGGTACATTTGGGGTCTTAGATATCTATGGGTGACATGGGAGACTGCCTCATAGCCTTTAAGTGTAATTAGGTGATCTGTGTTCATACACCAGTCCCACTTATTTAACTTATCTTGGAATGATCTTTTCTGGTGTTTAAATGGTACTGCCCTAATGACGAGTGCACCTGCTAAATGGGTTCCCATCAATGGCCTCTATCAAGAGAAATATTGCATAGGGTTTGTTTTTACAAATGCCTGATGTTCTCCCACTGTAATAGTAGCTGTTCCTAAATTCAGTGGCACTCAGTTATCCTTGTAAGGCTGAAGATCGGGCTCTTCCTGCATGATTCAAGCTTGTGGGTGGTTACTTTTCCCACATTTGGTTTGAATATTGTAGGCCCACTCCCCGACTTATACGGCCAAGATACAAAAGAATATGACACACCCCAGCGGGGAATGAGACCAAGAGGACAGGCTGCAAGAGTTAGTCGTTTATATAAAATTTGGCATCCAGAGAACTCTGCTGCCCGAGAGCGCTCTGGCAAACATTACCAAGGTGGCAGCTTAAGTTAGAATATCGCGTCACACATGACATCATTGCATAGGGGGCTACATAGACACAAGATTGGATAAAACAGTTAGATACATATGCACTATGTGATGTTGCTCCCGCTGGATTGGTTGTTCAGTTGGCGGCAGGGTTCATACCACGCGGTCCAGCTGTCTGTGTCCGGATGGGGTGAGGGCCAGGTCACGATTAAGCCGGACGGGACCTAGCTAATCTAACATAATATATTGTTTCAAGCATACACTAAATAACCGTTACTGAGGCTCCTTTCAGCAAATCATTATAGTCTATAAATTCTACAGTTAGGATAATACCATTATTCACTCAGAGCTTGTGGGGTTTATCAGGACTCGGGCGTCTCTGTCTGGGTGGGATCATTGATCATGGAGCGGGTCTGGGCACATCAAAAGGACGAGGGGGCATGCTGACATTTGTTAGCTCTTAGGTGCAATATACTGCAACAAAGGTTGGCTTTTGCTAGTTGGGGCACGCTGGGGTGGGCATCACACTAAGGTTACACGTCTGGCACATCAGGAGAATACCTAGCAGGGCCATGGGGTTATACTGGCAGTAATTTTCCAACAGCGTGGATAAGATGGCACAGGCATGTTTGTGGAGATGAATGGGCTACAAGGCCTGGTTTGAGCCATTCACGCACAGAACAGTGATCTCAGAGGAAGGGTGAGGTGTTACATTTGTATTGTTGCAATTACCTCCAGCTCAGGCATGAGAATGGCGCTGTGCGGCTTTCAGACACAGGGAGAAAAAGGTGGGGGCCTTGGAGCACACTGTGCGCGGCGCTGCAAAGGGGAGAGAAGCCTTTTCGTAGTACCTCAGTGAGGCCTAGTCCAAAGATGGAGTTGAGGGTGCCCAAAATGGATGCCAAGTGTCTCTTACAACAGCCCCACCTATGTCATTGTCAGCACGAGGGCTGGTTATGTACACAGGGCTAAGGAGGCGTCCCCCACTGTTGCTTGAGCAAATGATGCATCTTGAACTAAATGGGTGAGGGGGGGGCCGAATGGCCCGCCACTCCCACATAATATCCAGACCAGGTGAGTGGAAAGGCCCCAGGACTGCTTTGGGCCCATTTTAACCAATATTGCAAGTTTCTCCTGGCCGAGTGCAGCCTTATTCCCTCTCTCCCTCCCGGCTAGCTTCCCGTGCTTCTCCCCACCTCCTCCTGCCTCCCAAGCCACCCACCCCCCATGATTGGCCACCTGATAGTCATACCTGACCTCCCCGGGGCAGCCCCATGCCCGGCAGCACCTGCAGCGAAGGGCCCTGAGGCAAAGGGCGCTCCTATAATGGCGGCTTTAAATGGTGTTGGCAGGTGTCAGCAGGGGAATCCAGTGAAGCCAGCGACCTGTCTTCAGCCACCAAAGTAAGTGTGGCTTGGGTGGGGAGTAGAGAAATTACTCTGCTCCAGAAAGCCCTGCCACTCTACCTTACCTTCCCAAATCATAGACTGTCGGGCGAACATCACTCACGCCACTCATACTTAGATAGATTTGTGACTACCAGCCTGAGTTTATGCATGACAGGATTGTATATGCTGCCTTGCGTCGCATATAAACCTATCTGTGAATGTTAGCATGCCCCACAATTGTGTCGCATCTAGATAGGATTGTGAATGTTAGGATGTGCGACACTTAGCATTGTGAACATTAGCCTGCATCGCATCTAGATAGGATTGTGAAGGTTAGCATGTGCCACACTTAGAGATGGAATTATGAAGGATAGGAAGTGCCACACTTTGACAGAATTGTGAATGTTAGCATGTTAAATGTCAAATAACCCACTAACCAAAAAAGCTCAACATTTCTGCATACTTAGCTCACTCAAAAAACTCACGCAACCATCTCTCACACAACAACCTGCATGCACTTCACCACAGCGCAACAACACATAAGCCGCACCAACAGCACACAAGGACTGAAATTGATCCGATACTCGTACCAAAGCTCAGCACCCAGTGTATAAAGAGTTGATGCTGCCAACAGGACACCACTCCTCTCACTATCCTACTCCCTCTTCATCTTACTAACACATCCCACCTTCTCCTTTACAGATCTGCCACAGTGCCTGGGGACAAACTCCGTTGTTGGCGGTGCACGGTACAAATACCTTTAAAATGTAACATTTAACATTTAACATCTGAGGCAAATGCTTGACCTGCGAACTAGCCATCTGGAAGTGGACTGAGATCTTCAGTTTCTTGAATAACCTCTTGTCAATGGTTCCCTTCACAAGGAAGCAGTCTGTTTACATTGGAACTAGCTAAATATTTACTGAACCTAGTCTCCTCCTCCGTATAGAATCAACCAATCAACGTTCTCCCCACTACATGTTCCCAGTCACTGCCCTAAGCCTTATTTAAAAATAACAATCACTCTACCAATCTTTGGCATTTTCTTTGTCCCTGTAGCATTTTTGTGTTTTCAAGTAGAATGTATGAAGAACACTAAGACTGCAGTACATTCAACACCTGTTTATCAACTTGTTCAGGAAAGGGTGGATATTGCTTACAAGTCCTTACAAGTCCTATAGGGTATACCTCTATAAAAGGTACAGTGACTAAAAGGGCCAGGATGGGTCAACGTTAAGTGTCAACACTAATAAAAACACTGATGGAATATGGCATACAGGAATCTGCACTAAGTGGCTTACCTCATTCATCACAAATTGAACCAAAAGAACCTACTTACCACCGTTCATCTCATACACCAAATCCATCTCCTGCGACATTCCACAGGGATCCAGCTTCTGTCTCCTGCTTTCCAAGATCTACATGTGCCCTCTGATGAAAATGATTTGAAGCCACGGACAAACCACCTACAATTAGGCAGATGACACACAGCTGATTATGAAAACGACCACGACTGAGGAATGAAATAACTGCCTCAACAACTGAGTAGCAGACTTCTTTAACTGAATGACAACGATCAACCTCAAACTGACCCCATCAAAAAAAGAAATAATGTTTTCCCCCACAGTAAACAATGCAATCAACCCACAACTGGAATGGCCGGCCAGCATGAGAACACAACCGGAGACTTCCAACATAGTAAATAACCTAGGAATACTCATGGACAGCGGACTATTCATGGAACCGCAAGTTAACGCAATCATTAAAAGTGCTTATACCTTCTAAGACCATTCAGAGGACTGTTCCCATACCTCTCCTTCCCTCACAGAACCCATACAATCATATGCCTGATACTAACAAGAATCGACTATGCAAAAACAGCCTCTACCTGTTAATGCCGGAAAGACTCACCAAGAAACTCCAAAGGGTCCAAAACAGTGCAGCCAGAATTTTACTAAGATTAAATAGAAGAGTCCACATCACCCCAGCTCTGAAAAGCCTTCACTGGCTACCATTAAAAAAAATGCATCAAATTCAAAGCCCTCTGTACCGCCCACACAGCCTTACACAGACAAGGAGCCAAATTCCTCAAAGACAAAATCAGCCACTTCCAGCCAAGAACAGACCTAAGATCAAGCACCGACCTGCAAATATGTCACAACAGTACCACAAAAGGAAATTTGGAGGAACAGCGTTATAACTTCTAATCACTAAACTTTGGAACATCATGTCCAAAGAAATTAGAACCAAAGAAGACCATGTGGTTCAGGTGCTTGTGGGGGAGATGCCGTTGGGGTTGAGGAGGGATGCATTGAATGTGAGATGGTGGGTGAAGTGCAGTGCGAAGAGTGTCGCTCATCCGGTGCATGAATGTTTGCTGTATAATTGGAGGTTTGACTATTATGGGGACCGGTGGAGGAGGAAGGGGGACACATGTGGGAGAAGGGTGTGCAGTGGGGTGTGGGCGAGTTGTTGGCTGTGACGGGTACGGATTTGGTGAGATGGCCGATGTGGATGATGGGGTCTCCAAAGGTGTGTTTGGAGTTGGCGAGTGTGGTGTCGAAGAAGCAGGGTTTGCGGGGTGAGATCAAGGCTTTGGGTCAGGCGTATGTGGCAGGGAAGGAAGGGTGTAAGGTGTTCACGGATGGTTCGAAGGATCCTGTGTCTGGGAGAGTGGGTATGGCGTTTTATCTGGAAAGCACTGGGGAGTATAAAGTGGGGCGACTGACGAATGACGTGTCGATTTGTACGGCTGATTTGGTGGCGATTGCCTTGGCGATTGATAGGGTGTGCGAGTTGGGGTTTGAGAAGGTGGTGGTGTTTTCGGATTCATTGAGTGGGTTGCAGGCGAGTGTGGCAGGGGATGGTGATAGGAAGGATGTGATTTTGGACATCAGGTGGAAGATTGATCGGTGTGTGCGTGGGGGATGGATCTGGAGTTGGCATGGGTCCCCAGTCACAGTGGCATTTTGGGTAATGAGTTGGTGGATTTGGCGGCGGGTGCGGGTATGAGGAGAGAAGCGGTTGATGTGAGGATACCTTTGAGTGTGGATGAGGTGAAGGCTGTGATGGTGAAGCGGGTTATGGATGAGTGGCAGGATAGGTGGGAGAGTGGGGTGAAGGGCAGGTGGATGTTTGGTGTTTGTGAGAAAGTGTTTGTGAAGGTGAATGCAGGGAAACTGGAATCGAAGAGGAGGGAGGAGGTGATGCTGAACCGGATGAGGATAGGGCATGTGGGGCTGAATGACAGTCTGTTTCGAGTGGGGAAGTGTGAGTTGAGGGACTGTGCGGTGTGTGGGGTGCCTGAGACTGTGGGACATTTATTGCTTGCGTGTGAGAGGCATGTTGAGGAGAGAGAGTTGAGGAGGGTTCGGTTGTCTGCGCTGGGAGTGGCTGAACTGAGTGGGAAGGCTTTGCTGGGAGGAGTCGGGGTGAGAGGCAGAGAGAGGAGCAGTGTGCTGCTAGTTTTTGTGGGGCAGATGTGGTGGTGGGAGGAGTTATGAGAATGTGAGGGCTGTGTGTAAGATTGGTGGGGTAGGTGCACATCATCCTTTTGGATGGGGAAGCGCCTGCGTGGTTCCGTCCACGCATTCGATAATTTGAAAGAAAGGAAAGAAAGAAGACCACAGCACCTTCAGGAAATGACTCAACACCTGGTTATTCAACAGACAAACACGGACACTAAGGGACGTGGTCGCAGATAACAGTAGAAAAAACAAAGAGGACCGGAACACTGCACCCCCGTCCTGCCCCCATCCATGCCAAGAGCTAGAGTGATCATTGAAGAGAAGTACACCCAATCATCAGACAGATTTAGGAATACTACCCACGCACAATGTATGCACTAAGGAAAAGCAGAGCAGATAAAGCATTAACACTTAAGCATCACCCTAACCTGTCCACCTGCACGACTAGGGGCACCCGGTCGAGCACCACTGCTTCTATTTATGATAACACCAACTTTGAACCCATTCAGAAGTCAACCTCTCAACCAATCTGAGAGCCATGTAACATTCACGGACATCATGCAAGCCTGCTGATTGGTCAATTAAAAACATGAGGTGCATCGACACTTTTGAAACATCCACCATGTTTGGTTTGAGAATTGTGCCAGTAGTCTGCAAACATTGCAGTAAAAACATATTTAAAAATACAACATTACACTAGTCAAAATAATGAAATTATCTCTGAGGAGGTGAGGGGTGAGATTATAATTATTATTGTTATTTCATAACACGCTTAATACCAAAGAGGTTTCTAAGCATGGAACCTGGTATCCAAACCTGTGTTGCTCTGAGTCATCTTGCTTCCAAGATGAGGGCTTAGCCACTGAGCTATACTACCCGTCGGTGGGAAATGTCCCTAAAAACTGCAAACACAAAATTTGTGAGTACACCTAGATTAAATATGTGTATATATTGTTTATGACTATAGAGGATGCGAGAGAGAATTCCAACCCTGGCACTTGTTTGAGTATAACAAGAACTAACAGAAAGAGCCTGCACACCTTTCGCTACTGCGCGTACCAGTTAATTCTTTATTTAGATTAATGGGTTTTCAATAAAGATCCCCAGACAGGAACCTTAGATTTGCCAAAATAGATTCAATTAGATTTAAGAAATCACTTCCACTCTGTTTCATCATAGGGAAATATATATATTAATTCTGTTCTTTTGGTGTTGCAAAATAAAGACAGAGAAAAACGTGTATCACAACTCTACAATAACAAAAAGATAATTTTTGTGAGCTCTACGTGTTTCAGGGAAACGCCCTTCCACAGGAGCAATCAATCTTGTGTTTTTCTTTCTAACTTTTCTATTCCTCCTCAAAAAGATCTACTATCTAAACATACATATGTCCATTATATTAAGGTATCATAATTCTTAATACATGAACATTTCTAATTTGGAGTAACTACATCGTTAAAGTTCTGTCATGGTTAAATCTGTGATCATTCACCTGGTATAAGTCTTAAACTAGCAGTCCAAACTGTATTTATAAACCTTCTCAGATTAGGAGACACTAGGATGAATCCTAAATAAATGTGGTGGCACCCTTTCAACAAACATATGAAAACAAATGAAAGCAGCAGAGCTTCATTTCAGCTACCCTGACAGCCTGAAACTATGAACAGAAATGGAGGAAAACATGAATCAACGTTTCAAGCCATAACATGTGATTGGAAAGCACAGACACAACAGTCAACAGAGATTCCACATATAACTGACCAAAGAGACAGTGGTGAAACCATTAATGGGACAGTGCAAACACCCAAAAACACCAACCCTGGTTATTGGTGAGTGAAATCCAGCCAGCCTGGGCCCACATTGATTTTTTTTTCTCTTCTTTTGTTTTCATCCAAGTAAAGACTACATTTGTGAAACGCCACAGCGCCAACCACGTCCAGCGCTGAGAAAAGCCCTGTGAGGACTGGTGCGAGCTCATCAACAGGGAGAAATGCCAACCCAGACCCAGCACTAACCACCCTCATGCCACCTTTTGATCCATTCACCACGGGTGCAGCCATTCGGTGGGAAATCTGGTTACAACAATTTGAAATGCACCTGGATGCAAGAGAAATCACTTTAGCTAAGAAGAAACACACATTTCTTCTACTCAACATCAGAGGGGCAGTGCTACGCCTGTTCAACGCAATCCCAGACCGCAGTGACGCAAACAACTATGACGCTGCAAAGAATGGCCTCACCAATATGTTGAAGCCCAAACTCAATCCAGACTATGAACGTTTTCATTTCTGCATGGCTAGACAGCGTGAAAATGAGACAGTGGACAAATTCCATGCACGCCTACGCGAAATGGCAGTCGGCTGTGAATTCTCCAACGAAGAGTTCGCCATCTGTCTTCAAATAATAAATGGAATTTCGTCTGAAAAACTGAGGAAGGCCATCCTGTCGGAGAGGAACATCAGCCTGTCTCGAATCTTAGAAACGGCGCGCCTGTGCGAACAAACAGAAGACCAAGTGGCAGTAATCGAGGCGGCAATCCAAAGACTCCCACTCGTCAACCCAAAGCCAACGGAAGACGTTGCTGCTATATCGAAACACCAAAACACCCGAGAACAGGGTGAAGGAAGAGGAAACACTAGCAAAACTCAAATGTCACAAGGGAGAGACAAGGTATGTAAATGGTGCGGAGGTCCGTGGCACAGGGGAGAGTCTTGTCCTGCATGGGGATCGACATGCCACAAGTGCAACCGCCTCAACCACTACGCAGCTGTCTACCTGAACCCACCGAACAGAAATGATGGAGAACAAACACTGCAGCAAACTCATGATCGCCGGAAGAAATTTGCCCCCAGAGAAACACCACGTCAACCATGAAGGAAAGGAAGGGCGAGAGCAGTGGATCACTCGCAGAGATCACCGGACACAAGTGAAAGCGAAGACAGTGAGGACAGTGCATCCCCCAATAGAAGGGACCATGACAAATGGAGAAACCCCAGCAAACAAGTGCACCGCGTACACCTCATCTCAGCCATAGAGCCGCAATGGTCCAAACAACAGAAGAGGCCATCATGCACTGTCATTTCTGACGGAGAACCACTGCGCGTGGTCATAGACACAGGTACGACCGTCAATGTGATGCCAGTATCAGCATTTAACAAACTCCACACAAAGCCCAAACTTCAAGAAAGGAAGGTCAGACTATATGCCTATGGCTGCAAGAAACCTCTGCCAGTGCAAGGATCATTCAAATCTGATATCGCCCACAACAACGCCATGTGCCGAGCGCGAGTCTGTATCATCGATGCTGGCTGTGAAACCCTGCTAACTTGTAGAACCGCTGAGAAACTGAAATTAATCCATTTTGCTTTTAACATCCAGTGCAGGAAGATCAACAATTTGCTAAAACAACATCACCGGGTATTCCAAGGCATCGGGTGCCTAAAGGGCAGATCCATAAAACTCCACATTGACCCCACCATTTAATCAAAAGCAGTACGCCATCGCCGAGTACCATTCCACATGAGGGAAGCTGTAAGAAAAGAACTAGACAAACTAGAAGCGGCGGGCATCATAGAGAAAACATCAGGGCCAACCCCGTGGGTATCCCCCATAGTTGCAAAAAAAACAAAACAACCCAACCCAGTACGAATCAGCATTGACATGCGGCTCCCTAATGCGGCCATTGGAAGGGAACGCCACATTACACTGACCATAGATTAACTTATTGTTGACCTAATGGGAGCGACCATCTTCGGCAAACTTGACCTCAGGTCTGGATACCACCAATTTAAACTAGCCAAGGAGTTGAGATACATCACTACATTCTCCTCCCACCTAGAATGCGATGATGCAAGCGGCTAAATTTCGGAATATTGTCAGCTGCCGAGGTATTCCAGCATGAAATTTAAAAAGTCCTCACTGGCCTGGAAGGAACAATGAACATTAGTGATGACATTATCGTATACGCGTCCAATGAAGGTGAACACCTCAAGCGCCTGGCAGCAGTTCTACGCAGGCTGGAAGAATCCGGACTAACCCTGAACACCAAAAAGTGCGAGTTTGGAAAAGAAGAACTACATTTCTTTGGATACATCTTCAACGCATAAGGAGTGTCGCCAGATCCTGCCAAAGTTAACGACATCAAAAACACCAGGCCTCCAACATCAGTCACGGAAGTAAGGAGTTTTATGGGAATGGCGACATACTGCGCGAGATTCATTCCAGATCTCGCCACCATTGCAAGTCCCCTCTGTGAACAAACCAAGAAGGACTAAAAGTGGGAATGGTTGCCTGCCCACCAACAAGCATCCAGCAGATCAAGGACACTCTATCTGCATCCACAACAATGGCTTTCTTCGATATAAAGAGGCATACAGATCTTCTAGTCGACGCTAGTCCAGTAGGTCTAGGCGCCGTACTTACCAAGACTGATAATGATGGAAAAATCTACTCAATCGCCTTTGCCAGTGTGCGCTAACCAAAATGGAACAAAATTACACACACATAGAGAAGGAGGCCCTCGCAACTTTATGGGGATGTAGGCATTTTAAAGTTTACCTACAAGGCAAGCAGGCAAAAGTATTCTCAGATCACCAACCACTTATTCCAATTTTTAGAGGACCTGCACCTCATCCACCAGTACGTATCTAAAAGTGGATGCTTCAACTCCAGCCCTATAAAATAGAGGTGGAGTACCGACCAGGGACAGACAACCCAGCCGATTATCTGTTTCGTCACCCACGACCTGCCACAGAGGAAGAAAAGCACCACACGAAGGAAACCGAGATACATGTATGCCACATGGTAGCCTGTGCCTGACCGCGGGCTTTGACCTTGCAAGAGATAGCCAACGAAACCGAGACAGACACCATCCTAACCCACACCATAACCGACATCCAATCTGGGAATTGGAAGAACTTCCTCGCCTCCATGGCTCAGCGCACCACTGCGGCCCAGGTCAAACGTCAATCCCTTTTCGGAATCCGTCACAAATTGACTGTAGCTCCTGAAGGGGTAATACTAAAGGGCCACCGTATTGTACTACCCACATCGTTGGAAGTAGAAGAGCAAGCCCTCAGACTAGCACACAGTGGGCACCAGGGTATTGTGAAAACAACAGCATACTTCAAATCCAGGATGTGGATGGTCAGCATACAACAGAGGGTGATGGAGCTAGTGGGATCATGCGCAGCCTGCCAGGCCACCCGGAGAGCTGAGAACCCAGAACCTATCATCAGCGCCCCAAGAATCAGTAAACGGTGGAAAGCTGTTGGTATCGACTTTTACACCATTGCCAGGGAAGGCTACCTACTTGTCTTATTTGATGAATTCAGCAGATATCCTGAAGTCGAACACGTGGCGTCCACCGATGCCGAGATTATGACTCTTGCATTGGAGAAGATATTTGCAATACATGGGATCCCATCAGAAATTAAAAGTGACAATGGGCCACCTGTCACCAGCCAAGAACTACACCAATTCTTTCAGGATCTCAATATACAGCACAAACGGATTACCCCAGGATGGCCACAGGCGAACGGTGACGCCGAACAATTTATGGGGTCACTCAACAAAGTTATCCGCCTCGCAAAGGAAAAAGGACATTCATGGCTGAAAGCAGTATATCAATTTCTGTTAACCCACAGGCAGACCCCGCACTCCTCGACAGGAATCAGCCCAGCAGCGCTCATGTTTGGGGTACCCATACAGGCAGAACTCCCCATACATCCCCGGTGGGTAGCGCCTGAACCAGATCTTCCAACCATAGACACCAAAAGAGTGAAACTGAATGAACAAGAGAGCGTTTCGCGACGAACCAGCCACCGGGAGCTAATATCTGGAGACACAGTTATTGTAAAGAACCCAGCCACCACCAACAAGATGTCCCTCAATTTTGAATACCAGCCCTGGACAGTCAGTGCCATGAATCACAGTATGATTACGGCTACTCGAGGAAGTGAGACTGTAATGAGAAATATTTCACACTTCAGGAAAGTACCACCTGAATTGTGGGAAGAAAGCCAGGAAGCTGTGACGGAAGGAACCGGATCGTCCTACCGCCCACTAAGTCAATCACCCTACCGACAGCCAAGCCAATCGACACCTGGACTCTATAAGACACTAAGAGAACCGAAAACTTCCAATCGACAAGATAAGAAGTTCAGCCCGAGAGCCCCCCGGCGGATAACCCAGAGAGAAGCAATCCCCGATACCACCTGAGGGAAAGACCAAAAACATTGTCTCGCCTGCAAGGTTATGTGGTGGATGAGATCTACCAGCAGGTGAGCCTGCCCAGATAAACCTGAGAGACTAGAATAGACTACATTTGTTTGTGCTGGTTATTGCTAAGTATTGTGAAAACATTCCAAGTTGGGGAGTAATGTGGTGTCACGTGCCGGAGAGTAGCCGGTCACGTGACGAAGGAAAACCAGGAAGCGGAAAAATGAAGGTATCACCGGATCTGGCGTCATAACGCCAGTCCGGGTTTAGGCACCATTACAAAGTGGTAGTTTTTTCATCATGCGCAGCGTGCGCTGCGCCACAATCATAAGGCTGGGGTGTCAATTGTGGAAAACCCCGACTGATGTTATCAAAGACATCACAAAGAGGTTGAAGGAGTTAAGGTTGGCAAGAATGGCAAGAGAAAGTGATCAGGAGAACGATGATGAATGGGCAATTAAAAGGGTTAGTGAAGCAATAAAAACAGAACTAGAGAGGAAAAGGAGAGATAAAGAACAACAGGGAGGACAAGGCAATACAAACACATCTAAGGGAAGCCCCGTAGGTAGTGTGAATACACTTTAGGTAAGTACAGCAAGAAGTGGCATCGCACACATGGGAGTACAGGAGGGGGAAAATACATGTAAATAAACAGACATTGATCTAGTCACAGTAGCGGTACACTACCCAATTACATGCAAAGTACGTTTTTCTACTGGATTCTGTAGCGATATGGACATGGAGTTGGATGAGGACGGTAGTGACAGAGACTGAGAAAGGGAGGGACCCACCAAACTCTATCCAACACGAATGAGGGAGGGGACCTGGTGGAAGTGCAGGTCCCAAGAACAGAGGGGCGAGGGACAGGACACGGGCAAACAAGATCAAGACATAACAGAAGGGGTAGCCCCACAGACGCCATACAGCCATAGGCTTAGGGACCTCCCAGGCTCAGGAGAAACAGGGCAGCGATCGTACAAAACAGAGGACACTCGTGCCCATGGGGGGGCTGACAAGGGCACAATACATTCCACAAAAGACACACGCAATAGATCCTATAGATATAGCTACAGCACTTGGGGATGAGAGGGGGCCTATTCAGATAAGACAGTACAGGCGGACACCTGAAGAACAGGATGCGTACTCGCAGATACCGCTATTAGAGCGAGGGGGCATGACCACAGTACGTGCCCTGGAAACACAAAGATAAAGATAATATTAAGTGCAGGCTACCCTCATTAAGTGGAGGAGCTGGGAAATGGATTAACGAGGTAGAAAGAATTACGGCGGGACACAGGTTGGCGGTGGGCGATGTAAAGGGTTTACTGGTCTCAATCTTGGGTGATGCAGCAGACGACATTTGGAAGAGGGCAGGGTTCCGAGGGGTGACTACCCAAAACACAGAACATGACAGATCACCATTTGCGAACTGCAGTGCAGCAGTATGGCAGTCACTGCGGACACAGTACCCAGACACGTCAGACCTAGGGGCAATTACGTGACGCGTGACAATGAGGAACTCGTTAGTTAAGAGATTCAAGAATTTTGGCGCCATGAAACTCGAGAGTTGTGGGATAAAACGATAGCGCATCTTTTATTACATCTTGTTGCAAGGACTACCAGAACCAGTACAGAATTTGTTTTAAAAATTGATGGGGATGGAGGCAAATGCATGGGCAGAAATACAACTCACCATAGTGCATCATTGTGGGCTATGGAAAGAAAAGGTAAGGCAAAAGGCAGATGAAAGGAAGGCAGATGAGGGTAAACTGGTTCAAAAGAAACTGTCAAAATATGCACTAGAAGGAGCATTCCTGACGAGCCCCGGCCCACAAACCGTGACCTCCCAATCTCAGCCTCAGGTTCAACAGCATCCACAATACAGCACCATGCAGCAATACGCACCACCCATAGCAGGACGATACATGGGAAGGGGCGAATACCAACAGAACTATCGTGGCAGGGGAGGGTTATAACGAGGATGGGGTTTTGGCCCGCAATCACACCAATTCATGGGGGGGTTCAGGGGAAACACGCAGCAAATATCACAATGCCCAGGTGAGGGAGGAGGAGGTTACCCATGGCAAGCAAGGGAGCTGCCTCAGTGCTGGATCAGCGGGCAGCAAGGTCACATTTCTCATACATGCAGACAAAGGGGGATGCAACTAGGATGGGGGAGCAAGAGCATCAAGGGTACAAGGGAGGGCAAGATGGGTATTACCCCCAAGGCATGTAGCAACAAGGACAGATACAGAGCATACAACAGCAAGTGACGCCGCCAGCACAGATACAACCTCAGTGCACACAAATGACAATACCGCAACAAACGACACCACAGATGGCAGCACCACTACCACAGCAGTTGCAAGAAGCACAACAGCTAACTCAGATACAGGACAATTCACCAGAACCCATGGACACAATTGCAACCGTACCAGTGACAAGGATGGGATGTGTGACCATAGTGGGGCACAACCCATACACAGGGAATGGACAGTCACTGTACCCACAATAGGACAGCCCACAGACAAACTTGCTGTGTCCCATCTTGTCGGTCACACCTAATCCTTTGGAGGTACCTGGCAAAAGCGTGGTGATAGATGAAAAAACCTTTTCCTTTCTTGTTGACACTGGTGCGACTAGGTCATGCATACGGGAGGGGACATTTGTGCTGTCAGGCAATGCCATAAACACTCAAGGCTTCTCTAGGGCTCGAGAAGTGGTTCCCTTTTCTGATAACATCTCTTCATCTATAGGAGATCACAAGTCATCTTTACCACTACTTCACTCCAAACAAGCACCTGTAAACATATTGGGACGCGACATAATGAGTAGACTCAACATGACAATATCATTCACAGATGAAGGCATAGTATGCTACACACCAGGAATACACATGCTCACTCCTAGACAAATCCTTCAGGCATATTGTGGAAAAACGGTACAGAGGGGGGAGCCAGTGGACCCAGAAATGTTCCAAAACAGGACAGACATGGCCCTTGCATGGTTACCCAGCATTTACTTTACTTTACTTTATTGTATTTATTATGCGCAGCCATGGATCTGGGGCATGAGGGCAGAACAAGACAGAAACAACATTTAACATTGAAAGCCAATATCATATGTCAGTTTAAATACCCTAAGAAGAGCAAGAGTTTAATAACTAACCGAACAACTGCGTCTTCCACTTAAAAAAAAAAATATCTAGAGATTCAATCCCTCTCAACTCAAGAGGGAGGGAATTCCAGACTTTAGGTGTGAATGCAAAGAACGCTGTGTTCGACACTTCCACTGTTCTGCATTTAGTGACAGTCAGGGAGTGCTGATTATTCAATCTCAATGTTCTAGCACAGAGTCTAGTATTCAGGAGATGTTGTAGATTGTCAGGCATGTTTCCCTGTCTGATTTTCTGTATGATAGTTAGTATTCTAAAAATAATTCTGAACTCGACGGGCAGCCAGTGAAGAGTGTTTCTTGCAGCCGTGAAATGATCTCTGCGTTTCAGTCTCATTACCACTCTAGACTCCATTTTGGCAAACCTGTAGTTTGTTTTGAGTCACTTTGTCAACTCCCATAAATAGGCTGGAACATTAATCAATCTTCACCCCTTTTACAGCTCTGGCGATAGTCTCTGCATTATCTTGCGAGATCAGAGGTCTTAAGTGCGCCAGCAACTTTATGTAGTACGTGCTTGATGACACTAAGCTGCTTACATGATTTTTCATAGTAAGACGCTTATTGAATAGCACTCCCAAAGTCTTAACTTTTGGCAATGGGATGATTTCTTCAGTTCCTAAGTAAAAGCTTTCATAACTCGGATAGCATTTCGATAGCATGTGGGATGATCCAATTACCAACAGCTCAGTTTTGTCCTTATTGAGTGCTAACTTATTACAAATCATCCAGGATTCAATGAGTGCAAAGATTCTGTTAATAACTGCTTCGTCCTTATATGAGACAGTCAACGGGACAACCTCATGGGATAGCATAGCAAATATCAGAACAGTAAATATATTATAAAAACAAGGTGATATGCATGCATCCGGTGGTACTCCCCACTTGACAGTGATGGGCGCCGATTCAGCTTGCCCTCAGAAAACCCTACTATCTCGATTATCTAGGAACGAGGTAACCCAATGCATAGCCAATCGGGAGGAATTAGAAACTTCTTCCAATCTGGTGTACATGATGGCATGGCCCACCAGGTTGATAGCCGCTGAGAGATCAAGCAGTATCAGCAGGGAAGCCGCTTTCCTATCCATGCTGGCCAATAACTTAGACTTAAGCTCTAAAAGCGCCGTCTCTGTTCTAAAGCCCAAAAGAAAACCTGATTGATGGTCATTTAATGCTGGGTATGCATTTAAATGTTCAGATATTTGTTCATAAGCCACCCTATCTAGGATTTTTAGTAAGAAGGCAGTATTGATAACAGGCCTGTAACTGCTAGGGAGGTCAACTGACAGATCAGGTTTTTTTTTTAATTGGGCATAACTCAAGCCTTCATAAGATCCTGTGGTACAACTCCAGTTTTCAGTGAGGCGTTCAGTGAGGCATTAACAAATTTGCAAATTTGCAAATTCCTGTCAGTAATGTGGGAGAGCAGGTCTTAATCATCATAGCTGTATGGAGATCATTTTTACATTTTGTGGTCTTAAGTTGTTTGATTATAGTCTCCAATTCCTTTACTGAAATCATAGTAAAATTAAAGATTGGAATAGATGAGCATCTCTCAAAAACTCAATTTGTATCCGTAATTTCCCTGTTCATCAAATTTGTATTTTTCTCAGTGATATTTTCTCTAATATAAATCAACTTGTCTTGCATGGCCTGTTGCATTTGATCACACCTGATCTTATTATCTTTAATAATTCTTTCTGGTGTGGTATGATTGGTAGATTCTTGCTCATTTAAGGTATTAAAGAGCTCTTTAGTATCAGATTGAGCATTCTTTATTCTATTACCAAAGGCTTGTTTAGTTATTTGCAGTGATTTTATATGTACTTCAAGAGTCAGCTGGCTTTTGAGCTTTCCAGACATAGAAGAGCTTAAGAGATCGTGATTTCAAGTGTTGTAAATCTGGTGTAAACCATGTATCACGTTTGGTCTCTGCCTTAGGCATTTATTTCTTTAGCGGGGCTAGTATATTACCAATTTTATCAAGGTTAGATGACATGGCCCTGAATAGCTCTTCAGGGGATTGCATAAGGGTGAGGTCTAGGAGTGAGTAAAGAAGTGTTTCCATTTTTTCTGCTGTAATCTTTTTCAGGTTGCATGACAGGGTTTCTAATTCAGTTTTCTGTTTAATTTTCTTAGGGAAAGTTGCTATTATAGTAATCTCTATAAAAAGTGATCCGACCAGGGGCAAGGTTGAACAGATATAACCCTAGTTTCCACTTTATGACCAGCTACCCAGTTCAGAGTGTGACCCAGTATATGGGTTGGTTCATGTATAAGGTGCTCACAGCCTAATTCCCTCAAGATAGTTTGTAATTCTGCTGCCTCAATATCTTCCGAATGGTTTAACCAAAGGTTGATATCCGCCATGATCAGATGGTTTGAATTAGTTTTCATGGAAGAAAAAATGAAACTGGAGATATTTGCCAACCATTTTCAGTTAGATTAGGGGGGTTGTATATTAATAGCACATTCATTGTGGTTTCAGCATTTAAGCCAATTTTCACACAGAGGAATTCAATCCCTTCCATTATGCGTCCCTTGGTTTCCCATAAATTGAGTGACAACCTATGAATGAAGGCAACCCCCCTCCTAGCCTCCTTTCTACTATCACATCTGATCATCCCATATCCCAAGGGAATCGCCAGATTGAGTGAGGGTCCACCAGCCGCATGTGCCCAAGTTTCTGTGATAGCACACGCATCTATGTTATTGTCTTCAATATGTGTGGCTACTTCGACCGCATGCTTCACCAGCAATCTGATTATTTGCATAAGAAATGTAATATTAGTTAGAGGATTGATCGCGGATCTAGGAGTATTATTTTTAGCCACTACTTCTTTCCAATACCTGGAGAATCAACAGTCAACATGTTATCTTCGTAAGAAGAGAGGGCCATCCTGGGCTGATTAAAATTGTCAGAGGATATAAGCAGATGATCATTAGCCGTGGGGTGCCCAAGGCATACTGGATCCGAACAAGAGAGTTCGGAAACCGGAGCAGGAGCAGCGAGGATAGTTTCCTCCTCCTCACAGCAAATAACACATTCATTTATCTTAGTAGTATTAATATGTTCATTACTAGTATATAATAGCACTAAAAAACCAAGTCTTTAAAAATGTAAAGGAAATATGGAATAATCCCCAGGGCATTCAGGCATGCAGAGCTGAAGTATCTATACAAGAAACCACCACAACTTGGGTCTTTGTAAACATTTACTGGAACCCTGCAACATCGAAACTAGACTGTTTTCTAGAGAACTTAGCATCTCTATTCGAACTACTAAAAACAACTCTAGTTTCTAGTAAGATCGTGGTAGCTGGAGACTTCAACACGAATTGCATACATCCCCTAAAAGGAGACCGAGATCGAGTAACACATAGGAAAATTACTCTGGGAAAACAATGGCAGGATTTTATGGAACAATGGGACCTCCATATGGTAGTGGGCTTACAGGAGGGTGTAAAAGAACCATATATAACCTGGAGAAGAGGGAACTCATCCTCAGCCTTAGACTATATCTTTGTTTCAAAAACTCTGCATGCTTCGCCCTATACATTAAAAATAAAACAGGAGTCTGGCAGTGACCACAGTAGACTGGAGTTGTCACTCGAAAATATTCTAACAACAGAAGCTGAACGAGAACTACAGTTGCTTGAGGGGAAGAAAGGAAAACTTAGAGTCGTAAAATATAAAGATGGGGGAACTAATTTAAATGGAAAACTCAAAATGATTCCTGAACACATATGGAAATCACAATGCGATCCACACCGATTTAGCAACTTCCTATGGGCAACTCTAGCACCCAAATACTTAGCGGGAGAAGCCAAACAGAAACACCTGCACGCCTTTGACGAATCCACACAAAGAAGAAAAAGAGAGCATAGGAAAACGTTAAGAGACATCAAAAAGGCAGGACTTTCAGTGGAGGATATGAAAACTGAAATAAGAACCCAAAAAGCCAATTACAAATCATGGTCGATCTCACATAATGCTCTTCGGATACAAACAGATGGCGAGCACATACTTAAAACACTCAGAGAAAAAAACAGCAAGAACTTCTGGGAAGTAATGAACCAGTTCGAAGGGGCGCACGCACAATCATTATGTAACCTAGTTTCAGAAGATGGCTGGGTGAGCTACCTGACAGAGACATATAAGAGCGACGACACCCGCGAATTTAGACCCAAACCAGATATCCATTGGCAACTTAATTTCTGTGAAGAAGACATACGGGAAATTATAGCCAGTTCCTCATCATCTAAAGCATCGGGTCTAAACGGCTTGACCTATCAGGCACTGAAAAGCGAACCAACATTGTGGTCAAAGTTATTATCCGCTCTCTTTAAAGAAATACTAAAGCAACGAACCTTTCCAGCATCCTGGAAAACGGCCCTTATAGTACCTTTCTTTAAATCCGGGGATCGACGTATACCAATGAACTATAGACCGATAGCATTGCTGGACATTGAAAGCAAAGTCTTCATGAGACTATTACTGTCTCATGTCTCGAAATGGGTCGAAGATTTTAATATTCTATCACGCTTTCAAACAGGATTCCGCAAAGGCCACTCAACATCTATTAATGGCATGATTCTAAACATCTTGAATGAGCAAAAGAGAGGGGGGAAAAAACAAATGCTGTACGGAGCCTGGATAGATCTGTCTAAAGCTTTCAATCAGGTTGAACGAGTCCTATTGTGGGACAAACTCCGGAACTGGGGAATGCCAGAATCTCTTCTATCAATTTTAGTGGAACTTCATAAAAACACCAACCTAAGAATACGGCTCGATGCAATGGGTCATCTGTCTAGACTAGTTGAAGTTAATAGAGGTGTAAGACAAGGGTGTTTGGGGGCGCCTCTGTTCTTCAACTTGTTCCTGGCAGATATGGGCCATTTTCTAGAAACGTCTGCCTTGATAAGCCCAACACTAAATGGGAGGAAAATCTGCTGGTTGGCGTATGCGGATGACATAGTTCTCCTCGACAGAACACCAATTGGGCTACAACACCTACTTGACAAACTGAATGAATATGTAGGACTAAACAAATTGACAGTTAATCCATCTAAATCAAACATTTTGATTTTCAAACACTCATTGTCAAAAGTAAAATACATAAACTGGAACATGGGAGGAGAACGGATTAAAACAGTAGAAACCATAAAATATCTGGGATATAGCATCTATGCCCATCCAGCAACATACAAAGTAGAAAATGAAGTGTTAGCTAAAATAACACAATTCACATCACAGATGATTAAGTTAAATTACAAATTTTGTAAGTTCTCCATTTTGCCTCTGGTAAAGTTCTATCTCGCCAAAGTGGTTCCAGTTGTTCTATACGGACTAGAAGCAAAACCGGATCTTTGGTTCATAAACTGGGACAACTACGAGGGTCGCCTCTGGAAAAGAGTTTTGGGTCTCCCAAATTGTGCATCCTTAAAAAGCCTAAGATTTGAACTAGGCCTAAAATCTCTAAACTGTATGGCCGACTGGAAGCTCACTTCACTGTTCAGGGAAATAACACTAAGCAAGGACTCGACGTTGTATGGAGACCTCAAACACGAAGTACTATTGAAAAAATCCACTATTCTCATTTCGCTGGAAAGGAAAACGTTGGAAATGCTAAAGAAACTGGATCTAAATGAAGAGACTCTGGCTCTAAATCCACTTAAAGTAAAATGCAGACTAGAAGAACGGGACTGGATTGAAACAGTGGAGAAAGTAAGAGAGGACCCAACTCAAAACACATTTTTGAAGGGAGAAAAGAAACTTGGATCTCTCTCATGTTATCTACTGAAATCTCCAAATAGAAAATTGCGTTCAGACTTCCTCAGAATGAGACTGAACCTCGTCCACTGTGGGGCTGTTCTGGTAAAACGTAATCAAGGGCAGATGGCAATAAAATTATGCTCAATCTGCTCAAACCCTGCCAAACAAACGTTAAAGCATATCCTAATGGATTGTGAAGGCACCTGGCCTCAGCGACTAAGATTCTTTAGAGATCTGGTACGGAGGGAGGAAGACATAGTTACAGACTTCCTCTGGGACAGAATTATCTCAGGAAAAAATGCTGCACTTACGTTTGCAGCAACCCAGGTGCTAATAGAAAGTGGTCTGACAATCTAACACAACGATCCAAAGGATAAATGTACCTAAGCATGGAATTTACAGGACTAGAAAAATTTGGCAGGGTTGGTGGACAGTAAGAAATTTTAACACAAGTTTTGTCTTTTTTGTACTTAATGCAAATTGTTTTGTATTGTTTT
This sequence comes from Ambystoma mexicanum, assembly GCF_040938575.1. Lineage (NCBI taxonomy): Eukaryota > Metazoa > Chordata > Amphibia > Caudata > Ambystomatidae > Ambystoma > Ambystoma mexicanum. Next base: position 499,924,732 of record NC_090927.1, on the reverse strand, counting down.
CCCTTTTTGTAAAGGCTTAAGCCAAAACAAATAAAAAAAATAAATAAAAAAAAAGTATATAAGATATCATTATTTATATCTGTATTTGTTGGGACTATTGAGCGATATTTGTCATATATACCTCTTGCAGCCTCAATTGCTGCTAAAACCTCCACAATACCCATACCTGTTGCAAAGTGCTTCCAACCTTTTCCGAACTAGCACTAACTAGCTTGTCCCGGGCACGCCTGCGTGTTCGCGCTGGGTTTGGAGGGAAGCCTGCGTCAGGAACTACAAACCTTTCTGGGTAATGTAGTTTGTGAGTGCGACAGTACGTGCAGAGTCAACCAGTAACTCTGTTTTAAATCGCAGTATGTACGTGTTTAGTAATTATCAAATCTTATCTTATCAGCACAAATAGTGAACAATCAGCAATAGCAGCACAGGTTTTTAAAAGTAGGCAATCAAAAGTGAATTAAAAGCACAGTTTCATAGCACGGAATGGCCCTAAAGTAAAACAAATCAATGGACGTTTGTAAAGGAGAAGCCTTTAAGTACCTTTGCAGCTGACAAGTTTATCCCGTGAGCGCCTGCAAGTTCGCGTCGGGTTTGGAGAGAAGTACGCATCAGGAACTACAAACCCGAGTTCGTGAGTGCGTACAGTGCGTACAGAGTCAACCAGTAATTCTGTTTTACATTGCACTATCTACATGTTTAGTAATTATCAAATCTTATCTTATCGGCCCAAATAGCGAACAATCAGCAATAGCAGCAAGTTTTAAAAGTAGGCAATCTAAAATGAATAAAAAGCACAGCTTAATTGCGCAGAATGGCCACAAAGTAAAAAGAATCAATGCATTGCAGGAAAGGTATGGAGAAGGCCAGGTGAGTACCTCTTCAGGCCAGAGACACCAGCGGACGAAAAAGAGGGAGAGGTTGTATCAATTGACATCGAGGGGATTGTGGCAAGAGAGGATTTGGTTGCTGTACACTCACTTGATGACGAGGGAAAGGCATGGAGGGTGATAATTGTAGTAACAGAAGGGTGCCGATTAAAATAAGTATCAGATGAGGACTGTTTTCAAGAAAGAAAGGGGAAGCAGATATGATGTTGAGGATGAGAATGCACATATGTTTGCGTATAACACACAAAGAAGTTGCACATGGCCTGAGAAGGACCACCCCCTTCTGCTAAGAGAATCTAGCAAAAGTACCCAAAAAAATATGGACAAGAAGTCCCTATGATGTGGGGTGCATAAAAAGCATAGGGGGAGTGAAGATAAATCTAAAACCCAGAGCAATTCTGCCAGGGGTCAAACAATACCCCCTGACTAAGAAAGCAGCAAAGGCATTTATGAAACTATCAGTGCCCTCATTAACAGAGGCAGCCTAGTACCATCAGAATCACAATTCAACACTGCAGTGTACCCTGTCCACAAGGCGAACGGGGGGTCGTGGCATTTCATTCAGGACTTACGCCCCTCAATCACATTGTAGAAGCAGAGTATCCCGCTACAGCAAACCCCGCTACAATCCTATGTGGCATCCCAGCCGAAGCAACATGTTTCACTGTTATTGATCTCAAAAACGCATTCTTCTCAATTCCCTTGCACCCGGATTCACAAGATTTGACAGGTTTCAAGCATTGCAACCAGATATGGAAACCCACTAGGCTCCCACACAGGTACTGCAAGTCACCATCCATCTTTAACAGAGTAATACAGATGGACTTAGGTAACGTTCAAACAGAAAGCACGGTTTTACAGTATGCAGATGACATCCTCATCTGCAGTACTACTGAAGAAAAATGCAGGAAAGACTTGGTACACATGCTCACGGTACTGGCAGAAAACGGGTACAGTACTGCCAAAAGGAATTACAGTACATTGGACAGTTGATATCCCACACCGACAGACACATAGCACCAAAAAGAGAACAGACTATATATATATTTTTTTTATTTTTTTATTGTGTTATAGTTCAAAGAACTTTTCACAAATCTTAATACAAATCAATTAATAGAAATAGACAAACATACTGATAGCAATTAATAGATCATCAATAGTACAATATTCAGGTCATTAAAATAATTCTTACATAAAACAATCACAAAATTGCAATGATATAAAAAACATGCCAGAGCCCCATGGTATCCAGTCATATTTTCGACAACACATTTTCGACATGCCATTTTGTCGACACAAAATGCCATAAAAAATTTCAAAATTTATTATTTTTTATTTTATGTTTTATTTTTTTGTTTGTAAAAAAAGAAACATTCGACATTTTTTCCCCGCCATTTTTGTGTCAACAAAATGGCATTTAGAAAATGTGATGTTCGAAAATGTCACTATACACCGAGCCACATATGTAGAAGACCCTAAATATGTCTATTTTCTCACACAGAAACAAGAACAGAGGAGTAGCCTGAAATGTGAGCATATTAAGGCACCGAGGGGGAAGACGGTACAATTATGGCTCAGTTAATAGCTTCACCTTTCCTTCAAATTCCCTAAGGCGTAAATTCACCACCTTCCAGATCTGAGTTATAGCGATTATGAGACTCCTATTCCAACCTGCTAAGCATCTCAACCAAAACCTTTCACTGGCAATATATGTCAAATCATATTTTTATCTAACAAAATATTTCTCGTAAATGGAGCTCATGTTTTTGCAGCAGGTAAGAACATGTCTAATGGTTTCCTTCGCCATTTCATTACAACACAGTCTGAATGTCCTCCCTTCATCTGGAATTTTTAACCATGCTCCCCGTACCCTTAGGACATTGAGGTGGTTGAGCCTCATGTCCAGGAATATTTTCCGGTTTTCTTTAGAGGGCATTAACTTTAGGTAGTACTGTGGTTTTTTAAAAAGGAATCATAATTTTGCAAATGTACATAGGGAGCTGAACTCAGCAACCATATCATTGCTGTAGGCCCAGTCCCACTTTTCCAGCGAATTTAGCACCACCCATTCACCATATTCCCATTTTGGTACAAAAGCAATTTTTTCGAAAGTCTCCAGAAATTTTTTCTGGAAGGTATTAAAAGCTACCATGTTTCCACCCTTCAGTCCTTCACATATTATATATAGTAGAGTGCCTTGCTGTGCATACATTATTTTGATATATAGCTTTGCCCTGTTATATTCGATTTGAGCAGACAAGGAAATCAACCCCATTTCTAACCGAATGGCCTGAATCGGTGTATAATTAGAGAGACCCAGTAGTCTCCTCCAAAGCACATTCTCTGTCACATCTGCCCAGTCAGACCAATCAGAAAAGGAGGCTTCTAGAGCATACAAGAAAATTGCAACCAACTTTTGTTTATAAATATTGATAATTCCCAGTAGACTAAAACATGCAGTCGTTTTAGAAAAACTTGTGACAGCTATTAAGGTTGCCATTACCTTAGTTATTTTGCTCAGTTGTACTAACTGATTCATTTTCTGTCTCTTGCCACATTTCTCCTGCCCCAGATATTTATAGCTGTCTACTTTCTTGATAGATCCCAGGGGGCACAGTATAGTCGATTTTTTACAGCAATGTCGTCCAAAGGCCATAAATTGTTTTTTTTCCAGATTAACAGTCAGGCCATTGATTTTAGCATGCCCACATACGTATTGTCTATGATTATAATATCGTCTGCGTAGCAGATCCACCCTACCTTATGTTGGCCAATTTTGGGGAAGGCATTCATTTTATCTTTAAAAATATGGCCAAAGTCTGACATGAACAAATTATAGAATGCGGGCGCTAGTGCGCATCCCTGTCTTACACCTTTAGAAATGTTGATTGATTCAGATAGCGTGCCCCGATTATCAAAGCGTATCCTGGCCCTGCTTTCATCATAGATCATCATACAAAAATATAACAAATTCGCTGGCACAACACAGGCTTTAAGTTTTGTCCATAATCTCCCCTGCTCAACTGAGTCAAAAGCAGAGGTGAAATCGACAAATAGTACATATAATGGTAGGTTTTTATCACAATTAGCCTATTCTATTAATGCATTAAGTATGAAGATGTTATCAACCGTCGCACAACCTTTGCGGAAACCAGTCTGAGCTTCATCTAAGATGTTATCCTTCACAATCCATTTATTAATTTCCTGTAACATGATAGTACAGAAAATCTTACTGGGGACATCAGTAAGGGCTATTAGCCTATAGTTCTCCGGGAGATTGCGCTGACCACTCTTGAAGATAGGTATAATATTAGAAGTCTTCCAAGAGTTAGGCATCCTCCCTGTATCAATAACTTTTTGGAACAGTGTTAATAATATATCAGCCCAGATTTCTGGATTTTCTTTTAGGATGATATTACAGAGGCTATCTGGTCCTGGAGCTCAAGAACTCGTTAGCCTCTTAATTGTTAACAAGATATCATCCCTGCATATGGTCATATTAGCTAAAGGGCATATCAAGTTTTGGAGGATCCCCTTTAAATTTTTCCGTAGGAAATTGGCCCCAAGTACAGCCATCAATCGGGATCAGGAGCTCTGGACTCCCAACATTCATGAGGATTCTAAAACAGGCCCAAAACTTCCTGGAATCACCTTCATTAAGCAATCAAACCATCTGTTGCCAGCCTGTGCTTCTCAGAGGCACAATAAAATTTGATCTCATTGGAGTACCTATTCCGAATCTCCCTTCTACCTTTATGGATTGCTTCGCGGCTCAGGCAAAGCTTATTACATTGACGCATTTTTCTCTGCATCTCTCTTTCCATATCCCTTATGTTTTTATCAAACAGTCTGCCATTAATAGCTTCATTCTTTAAGGGACAGACTTTCCATGGGATAGGCATAAAATCAGAGAGATGATTAGAAATCCAGGCTACTATATTATCCACCGAGGTATACAGGAATTGTTCAGCTTCAATTTTTTTACTCCATCTCTTTGCTTTGGCCAAATTGGTATAGACCATCCAATTCTTATACCCTTAATGTAGGTGTATATTTCACCTACAGCATCCAGGGCTGGAGGGGTGATATCCAATTCAAGCCTACATTGTAGTAGATGGTGGTCACTAAAGAGATTGCCCAGAGTTTCAAAACCTTTAGTCTGTCCAAGTAGCGTATCGCTTAGGCCCATATAGTCAAGGGTGGAAGTATGTGCATTATTAGCCCATGTTATTGTATTAGGGGATTTATTGTGCTTACTTCCATTTAATAGCCCTAATTCGATATCAGTAATAAAGGTTCTCCAGTTGTATGCTTTGGTTAGTAGGCCTATATCATCAGCTAGCAAATTAGCATTAAGATCCCCTCTAATGTTCATTTCACCCTCCCCCATGGATTGAGTGGTCAGAAAATCAAAAATAGTCTGTTGTATAGCAAACTAATGGTCTAAACCTGGCTGATCATATATGTTAATCAGCAGGATTTTGGAGGCACTAGGCAAGACATCCGCCACCATTTGAACATTGGGATTTATTGGCAACAATACACATTCTTGAGATTTTAATATATTGGAGACCAGAATGGTCAGGCCTCCAAAGGGTCGACCCTTCTCTCCCTTTTTTGCAGCATTATGATATAATGTAAAACCATCAAACAGCGCACCCTTCATTAGCCATGTTTCCTGCAGGAGAACAAATAATGTATCTTTCAGTAAGTGAAAGGAACCATTTTCTGAGACAAGGTGGAAATGGCCACTGGTGTTCCATGATTTAATAGTGTAATCCAATCATTCACCACTAGATACCTTTGGCAGAAAGGAACATAGCCATTCCCAGTGAGATTTGTTTATATCATTTCCCATTTTTGCACCTTTTAGCCGCTGATCGTTTTTAGCAGTGTTGGCAGGGATACATGTATTACCATGACCTTCTTCCTTATCATGTTTTACATTCAGAAGATAGTCATTTCGCTTCATCTCATCTTTATATTCTCTCACAAGACTTACCACTGCCTCAGAATAACAGTGAATTCGGCTAAAATTAATTGCCCTTACAGGGCTCATCACATTTGAAGTCCCCACTTTTCAGTATTCTTAACGGGAGTTGCCTATGTAGGGCTTCCAGCAGCACCCTCCTGTTAATAACAGTAGTATTTCTTTTATTCGTAAACCTCTTTTTTTTGCAAGAAACCATCAGTCGGATTCACAGTTTTATTTAGCCCACTAGGCTTTACCTCAGATTTACCAGAGTTCACCCTGTTTTCCTGGACTATTTTAGAAAATGACAGCTTTGCTTTTGTAATGGGCAGTGATATATCTGTCGATTCGGTTGTGCTGTAGCTACTGTTCACCGAAGAGACATCATCGTCATCGACAGAGCTATCACAACTATCTTCATCAACCTGTTCATTTGACTGTTTGATGGAGCTGATTTTATTTTTCCAGCATCAATCACCCATGATGTTAATGCTCCCTTTTTTTTGTCACACTTTTTTTCAGCACGCTTCCTTGCATTCCTGGCTGCCATCTTTCTCTCTCTTTTTGTGCGATTTTTCTTCACTGCCTTTAAATGGTTACCCTTATCAACCAGTGTTTCCCCGTCTAGCAACTTTCTGTGAGTCTCTAAGTATCTTACGTTTCTCTCTTTTAGACAGAGGGCAGCTGTTTTCACTCTCACACTCGCTCCCCGCCAATATTTCAACCAAGGTGGATTCCAGGTTAGCTTTACACATTTCCACGATTGGCTCAGACATTAATGGGACATCAGATCTAGTATCAAATTCTCCCTTCTTACTGGAGATATTGGCATTGGCTAGATCTTTTAGCATATCAGCACTATTCCTAGCTTGCGCAGCAGTAGTATAGCAAAGCATAAGTCATATTTTAAGTGCAAAGCTCGTTGCAGAATTATGGGCATCAAGATCTCTAAATTTTGATTCAATATTACATTTTCCACAGTCGTGGTTAAGAGTCTTAGATACGCTAACTTGTACAGCATTGACTTCTGCAGTTGTTGCGTCAGCCAGGCCAGTCAGGCGGGGAGAGCAGGAAAGTCTTTCCTTATTTGTGTTCATTGTAGTACTTGAAGTACTATCCATGGTAATCGGATCATGATTAGTGACGGCATCCTGAAGTTTAGCTGAGTCTGGCTTCCCAGACCTCTCTAGGTGAAGAATTTGGCCCTCCAAAGTATAGCACAGGTTCAGTAAAGAATTATTGTTATCAAACTCTGCCGGAATACTGACCTCGTCACTCGTGATAGTAATAGTAGATAGTGGTTCAGAGTGCACTTGCCCCACAACTGTCTGGTCGCCGAAAAAGTCAGTGATCTTCTTTTCCTTGGCTAAGGAAGTTTGTGGGCTATTTTCCATTGTAGCAGGGGCTTTACCCTTATTTATGTTTTTTTGCAGATTTAGTATTTTTCAGTTTACTTCTGAGCTTCATAATGCAGTTTCTACTGCTTGTAATGAAGGAACACCACCTAATGCTCAAAATCTGCAAAAGTATAAAATGTTGCGCCGGCTCAAAGAACTTAATCCACAGTCACCGGCCGACAGTTAGGGGAGCAGCACAGGGTTGCGTGATCGAAGGAGTTTCACTCCCGCAGTCTCATGCTATTCCCCAAGATATTAGCACAATAGGCAGTGAGGTGTTTCTTACCTATGAGGTAGTGCCAGCCCTTGCACAGTTCCAGTTGGCGTTTAATTCCAGCAGTCTGGAAACCTTTAGCAAACAGCAAACCAGTGCAGCATACAGCACCCTTTACTCCACTGTCAGGCTTCACCATTCAAATAATACAGCCAGTAGCACCAGCTGCCGCCTCCTGCCAGTTACTGCTTCCAAACTGTGCTTACAAACTCTGTTTTGCTCCGTTGAGTTTGGGAAGTATTTATTGTCACCACCTGCAGTGCGTGTAAACAGGGAAAGCAGCCTCGCCTCCTGCCAGAAACTACTTCCAAACTCTGCTTCCAAACTCTGCCTAACAGACTATACTTAACACACAGCAACCTCAAACAATACAGGAGCTGCAATGGTTCCTCGGGTTATGCAATTATTGCAGCGCATGGGTCATTGACTACAGTACCTACACATGTCCTCTTCTTACAACACTGAAGGAAGCACAGAGGGATCAAAAAAACACTAGGTTGAACTAGGGAAATGACAGAAGCATCCAATGAGCCGAAGGAAGCGAAATCTACAGCTCCAGTTCTAGGGACCCCAGACTATAAAAAGGAATTCTTCCTCGTTTCACACTCCGAAGGCGTGGTCATGAAAGCAGTACTGACACAAAAAACTAGCATGGGTCACAAGCCAATAGCATATTACAGTGGGAAACTTGATCCAGTAATAAAAGGGCATTTCCCGTGTGCACAGCACCTGGCTGCTGCAGATTTTGCAGTAGAAAAAGCTTTATCAATAACTATGGGGTGCTCCACAACACTTTGGCCCTCATTACGACCCAGGCGCTAAGGGGTTAACAGCGCCGTAAAAGGTTGCGGTGCCGTTAACCCCTTAACGCCTTACTACGAGGTCCCTTTGTGGCTCCCGACCTTAACAGCTGGTCTGTACCAGCCGTTAAGGTAGGGACCCGCAAAGGGGCCTTGAAGGTAATTACGTACCGCAATTTGCATTACCGTAATTACCGCCTTCCCCTTTCCCATTGAGCCCTATGGGGCAAAAATGGGAATGGGGAAGGGCCAATGGTAAATGGGGAATTACCACCCTGCCAACCTTGGAATGGGGTGGTAATTCCCCATTTCACCATGGCGGAATCGGTAAGTTATCGGCGTTAACCATGGCGCTAATAGAGCCATTGGTTAACGCTGGGGTTGTAATGAGGGCCTTTATGTGGAACATGCCCTCTTTGTGATACTGCACAAGCCTAAAAGCACACTGACAACACAAAGAACAACTGGATATGACATCATCCTATTAAGGCCAGAATTACAGATAGTAAGGTGTAAAAATGTAAATCCAGCACAGTTCTTGGCAGATATCCACCAACCTGGAGAATGGGTTCATGACTGCACTGAGCGCATTTACACCGAAACACGGACAGTAGAGGAAGACGCGCTTGAGGGGGGGGTACTGTATATTGGTGGGTCTTCAACAATTGATTAAGGCAATAGCATCAAGAGAACAGAAACAGCGGTGGTCAGATTGAAGGAGGACTGGACAAGCGAAGTAGTGATGAGTGTCTGATTACCTCCACAGTATTCAACACAGGCAGCAGAATTAGTTGCACTGATATTAGCCCTACATGAGTGTGAAGGGAAGAGGTTAACAATTTACTCAGATGGCACCTATGTAACATCAACCGTGAATGCAGGGCTAGCTAGATGACTGAGAAAAGGGTTCAGGAGAGCAGATGGGACACCTGTACAGCATGCATTACTATTAGGAGAAGTAATACAGGTTGTAACATATCCAGTGAAACTAGCATTAGTAAAGTGCCAGGCACCTACTAATGGGGAGGATGCCATCTCAAACGGGAATGAAGCATCAGACTATCACACAAAGTGTGCATCATATTTTGGAGAAATGTGGGATTTAAAAGAAAAACAAAAAGAAAGGGGAGGGGTGAGACAAATGTTGATGAACGAGGGATACAATTACTTACCAGAAACTCAAATAATGGAAATACAGGCAGCTGCACCAATCAATGAAAAGGAGCTCTGGGTAAAAAGAGGGTGTTCAATGTCCCCCACTGATGCCCCATGGCGACAAAATAATACAGGGAAGGTAGTGATGCCACTTGCATGATTAAAAACAGCACTAACACAACTGCATCATCCCACAGACACAGGGGAAAGAGGTAATTGCAACATGCATTGGAGAATCATGGTTCTGTCCCGACCTAAATGCACACATTGTAAAATTCATCAGCAGTTGTTTGATGTGCCAGCAGTTCACTGACAGACACACACTAAGGGTTGTAAGAGGAACAATGCCCAGACCCGAAGACCCATTCCTACAGCTTTACGTTGACTATGTGGACATGATCCAAGTATGTCAAGTTTACTGCTACATGATTGTGGTGGTCTGTCCCTTCTCAAGGTGGATAGAGGCTGGGCCATGTTCCCATGCCGACACCTTCAGAGCCACCAAATTCCTGTTCCAGGAAGTATTTCCAATATGGGGAGTATGTGAGGTCCTGCGGTTTGAAAGTGGTCCTCACTTCGCCAATGAATTGTTCCAACACATAATGGACCTGCTAGGAATAAAACACAAATTTGCATGTGCATACCACCCACAAGCTAGTGGATATTGCGAGCCCCTGAACGGCCTCCTGAAAGAGAGCATAGCCAAAACTCAACAGAGCACCAAAATGAATTGGCTACACTGCCTGCCCTTGGCTCTATTCGAATTACCAAATAAACCTGGGTACGGCCACCATTTAATGCCATATGCATATCTCATTGACTTCACACACAAGCGCCATCAAAGATTGTGAAAGTGCATTTGATGTTTTTGGAAATTAAATGTATGAATATGTGAATGCACTTGTTTCTAGCACTTCATTTATCTCTCGCCAGATACAGCAGACACAGGGGATGTCGGAAGACAGCATACAAGTAGACGACAATATTCCAGACATACAAAAAGAACCGCCTATTAAAATAGGGAACCAAGTTCTCCTCAAGCACATCACAAGACGCTGGAATGTGAATCTATTTACAGGTCCCCACACTATTGAGGCGGTCACAGAGAGAGTTGTCAAACTACAAGGGAAGTCGGTTTGGTACAATTCCCAAGACATCAAGCCCTACAAAGCATCAGCCTCACCCCAACGTGCCACAACAGAAATTGACAGGGCCAACACTACAGCAACAAGCAACGTACAAGAAAGTACTAGTTCCCCAATTGTTCCTGAACTTGATAATATCCCAAGTACAAGTAAATAAGAGACCACTGGCCACCCAATGGTTAGATGCTCCCAAGTACCTGAAATTCCCACTGCAACACTGGTGCAACTTGACCAGTAAAAGAACATGGTCCCCATTCCCAGGACATTGAGAACTTAAAAAGCAATATATTATCCTGTCCAACATCTCTTCCACTGCCTCGAACAAAGTATAGTAAAATATTGTAGCACCCTGGATTAACTTGACCATTTCTCATGCACAGTTCTCATGGTTCACTACACTGTGTTAACATTGTCCTAACATTCTTCTTAATCGCACATGCAGGGTTCTCCGACAGTTATATAAATAGTAAGGGACATTTGTCATTACCTGAAAGAGTTTACAGTGCTCAATGTTGCACCCCTGTTGACCATCCCGTTGCATTTTCCAACCAATTTGGCCACGCCATCAGGAGGCGCAGACCTTTTAGAACATGATGACCCGAGATATACTACAAAGTATTCATAGAATATTTGGCACAAACGTACCCACAACTTGAGCAAAGTGCATATCCTGTCCTGCCCACACTCTGACATTCCTCTATACAGAAAATTTGGGAAGAGATATTTTCATGGGCATTAAGTGATTATTTAGTACACGTAGCTTAAGAGTACTTACAAATACTAACACAATAACGATCTCTTATCATGATTTTCAGGTGGGAAACCTTATGATCTCATCAGCTGCCTAAAAAGTAGAGTAAGTACAAAATAAGAATGGCATTGTTAATAAAATTGTTTACAACAACTGTGTGGTTATTGCTATCTACTGGCCTCTTAGCCACTGCATGTTTCCGCTGTACCCAAAACTAACATTTCCCCCACCCAAGCTGCAAGTACTACTGTGTCAGGTGGTACGGAAGACACTGCTGACAAGGTAAGGAGAGGTAAGCGCAGTGTTGACATGGACATTAAGGGTATCAGCACATACCTCACTGACACTGGACACGTAACAAACAACATGTGGTATAAGCACATGTCCAATATTGGTAGAGACACTACCGAGGAGAGCTGGTATGTCTGCTCACTGATCCCCTATGCCATGAGTACCTCCAGAACATTCATAGCAACTGAAGTACCAGTAGCAACAGCACAATGGGCCTCATTACAAGTTCGCTGGTAGCCTTCACGGTAAAACCGCAGGCTGCTGCCAAACATGCAATTTTTTCTGGCACCCACGAATGGGCAATTACCAGGTCATTACAGCCCCGCCGGACCCGGTAATTGCCCATTCGCGGGTGCCAGAAAAAAATGCTCCCCATTCCCATTTGAGCCCCATGGGGCACAATGGGAATGGGGAGGTCGGATGCACCAGCACCATTCAGAATGGTGCCGGTGCATCCGACATGCTCTGCTCGTGTGTGCCGGTCTGCCCGCCAGGTCAGACCTGCCGGGCACAGAGGCCACCATGAGCACAACTCGTAGTTTGCCGGTCCGGTAGCAACGGTGCCGGTAGCTTACTGGCACCGTTACTGCCCCACAGGCAAACTTGTAATGAGGCCCAATGTCTACTATACCTTGCGATGTTCCAGACACAAGGAAGGTTCCAAGGGAAGACTGCAACTTAAGATGGATGTCTAGGGCAACCTTCCCTTATGAAGATAATTACATTAAAACATTACCAACAATGAACAACTAATGGCAGCACAAAGAATCTCTACAATAGAGTACCGAGGGTCCAGAAAAGGGAGCAACAAAGAGTATCACATTAGACTACCTGCCATGCAAGTGGAAAGCGAAAGAGAGACAGGAGGAGAACCCGGCTGCTGGGAATAACCACAGATATTAATATATCAAAAGGTGTATACCAAGGATGGATGGGAGGATGGAGTAGTGGGAAGTAAAGCACTGACATTAACAAAAAAGCAGCAGTGAACAAGATGCAAGAAGAAAACAAATGCCTTAAATAATGGGACAAGAGGGCAAGCCTACTGACTTGGGTGGATAAGGAAGAAGGGTCACTCACTATCATTCCCCTAACAACACCAGCTTTGTTCTACCAACATGATGGCAACGATGAAGTAGGAGAAAATGAAGGCTGTGGACGAATAGAGAAGATGCCTGAAATGAAAACAGGAACTAAGTGCTCACGGACCACCACTGTGGATCTAAGGCATATGACAAATCCCTGCTGAACTGGAGAGGAATATGCTCCCTGGCACATGTCAACATACCCTCATTGGTGGTACTGGGAAGAGATGTGAAGATTGATGAAGTCCCCAAAATGGAAGAAGGAAATAAGAGGAACATCCTGGATTACAGACATATGCAAATGCAAAATAGCTCAAAATTACTTGATGGGCTGATGATGACAATAAATTTGACAGTGAATGGATTAAAAACACTACAAGAAGAAATAAGAGCAATACGATTCTGGACTACTGAACAGATATGTTCCGGATCTCCTCACTGCGATGGAAGGAGGAGTCTGCACAAAGATAGGAAGTTCCTGCTGCACGTTCATCCTAGCCAATGATGAGGACAACAGGAAACTGTCAGAAGCAGTAGCACAATTGGCCCAGATACACGCTAAAATGGAAGAAGAATCGAAGGGTACAAAAAAAGATGGTAGTTGGTTTTATTACCTCTGGCCATGGATACCTTCCTGACTAGCTGACGGTCTTAAGTCTTGAAACTGGTATGTGTTTCAACATACTTGCCAATCAGTAATCCGATAAAAAACAGTATAAACAAGAACTGCCATCTTATCAAACGGGCTGGCAGCCTCGAAAAGAAACCTGTGTTTGCCTTCAAAAGGAATGTCAATCTTAGGCAGAAACTAGTTCACACGTAGGTGGAATCACAGAGTGAGCAGACAATGCTTAACCAGTGGGGTTTATCCCCCACCCCATTGTGAGACACTATAAATGTGGACAGTGCACGAAATGTCCGTTTACAGAGACAAGACATGACCTTACACATCAGGGAATAAAGTGGTTGATGCGGGAACATACAAACTGCTATCTATGTGATGTTATGCCCATGCCCACTTACTTATGTGGGAAAAACTACGAGGCAAGTACGGATGAGGATTTCTGAACATAGATCCTGCCTTAGAAATAAAGTGAAGGACAAACCACTTCTGGAACATTTTATTGAGGCAAACCATACAGAAAACAACATCAAAGGGTTCATTCTACAAACTGTCAAGATCCCCACATGTGGAGGTAATGTGGGCATGATGCTACACAAAGTAGAACAGCGTTGGATTTATACGCTCAACACAGTGAAACATGGTTTGAACATCTCTGTGGAGTGGAATAAACTATTCTAGGTAGAACCTAGGTGAGGGTTGGTGATGAGACCATCACATGAACAGCCAACATTGAATGGAGATATATGATGATGCTACACAAGAGATGGTGGCATGGGATTGTAATTTGCCATTCCATCCATTTTTTCATGCGTTCCCACATGTATTGTTTTCCGCAGTATTAATAGATATATACTTGAAGAGAAATACCTGCATTTAGTTTAGAGGCAACCTATGTCACTACACACTATGATGGTGACATACAGAGAGCATTAGATGGTGAGATGTCTCAAGGAGATTGGATCATTGAGAAATCGTGACTCGTCTTTCTACCCATTTTTTCCTGAATAATTTTGGGAGACGAGCAAATGCTGGAGGAGCGCAATATCAGAACTACATTTAACATGTCACAGATGACTGCAGCAAGACGAGATACCAATAGTCATAAGAATGGGCTAGTCCCCTCTTCTATGACAAAGTGATAAACAGGAAGAGTCTGTTAACAGTGTATATGGTGTTAATGTAAAACGGGCGTGAGAAAGATGCGAGACACAAGATACGGAGTAAGTAGGGAGACAGGGATATATGTATCGCGTTAAACTGTAATGCATGTGAGAAAGGCCAGACTAATCGGGGGTTCATATTATGTGCTGCAGGAAGACATGTCTGCCGGCACTTGTTGAATCAGAATTGAAATGAATTTGAGTGTCTACGACTCTTGAAAACGGAAGTGGGAATATCTAAGAAAACTAACTTGGAAGTTAACATTATAACTATGTAGCAGGCAAAATATTTACATGGGGGTTCTTAATTTTGCAGATACACGGGAGGTGACAGCTGTGCCTGGGTGAAGTGGCATTAGATGGCAACCACCAATACGGGGTCTATATTCAGAGGCCTGTACTTATGTAAGTAAGATTGGATCTTAGTAGATGAGGTGACACAAGAGTAGTATGCCAAACTAAATCTGCACCCTATTGTTCAGGTTGATAACAGATGAATAACAAATTGGTGACGTTGTGTAGATGTGGATGGACACATAGCACAAGAGAATGTGGCCCCAGTAAGAATTGCGAATATCTGTAAGAAGTAAGTAAATCACAAGAAGCTATGCATTATAAGTGGCTGATATGCTGGCCATTAGTAGGTAAATATGGACACTGTTATTTTGTAGGTTACACTGCTGGTGGCTTTCCTCCTATCTGATTGGAGTGATTTTGAATAAACTGAGGTGCCCTGTGGTCTCGAACATTTGGAAACAATTTCCATTTGACCTGCTACATCTCCACCATTGGAAAGTGGAGGTGATCATGGTCGCTGTACAACCAGTGAGGGTTGTCTAAAAAACAATTGATTTGAAGTGTCAACGACATTTAAGAAATGAGGCTGAATACCAGTGAATGTTTTTAATCCCTTTTAGGGAGTGTGAAACCGTAGAAGGGGTGAAGACACCTTTCATCGATACATGAAAGATAGGAGTGAAGATACAATCACCCCTGACGTTTGTCCTGAAGAAGGTCGGCTTAGTTTCTGGCCATAGTTGAGAGCCAAGAATCGACTGAAACATATGTAGATGAAGCAACTCTATATGAGTATATCATTGGACTAGTGTATAGACTAAAAAGTGTTTTTCATACAACAAACTTGAAAAATTGGGGGTGAATAGTGATGGAGAGAGACGACATGAAATATTGTTGATCCGTATCACTGCAATTAGTGCCGTGAGAGTGTACATATGATGGTATGAATGTGGATGAGAGGTGGAAGGAATTTTCACAAGAAAACAATAATACCTTGTACAGGATTCGAGTATTTTGATTTTACTGTTTGAATAAGTATTGTAAAAAATAAAATAATTTTGCTAAATAGTGTATATTTAGTTTGGTATTCCAGCCTCACTACCATGGTCTATTTTGTTTATATATAGATGTTACTTACCTGAAGGACCGTTTGGTATACAGGTACCCTTTTTTGTTAACAATTAGGAGCACTCAAGGGACTTGGGACCTGACAGCCATGACGCACTAACCTATGGAGACTATGGCAAACAGATACTAGAAACCAGACTAGGCCTTAGGAAATCCAGTAGGCCATGATCATTTTAGAGAAATCTCAATCCCACTAGATGCTGTGCAAGCCGAACAGCTACGGAAAGAACAACGGCACTACCAAGGCCACAATGTTGCGAATGACATTCCATGTGCAGAGCCATGGTGACACAGGCTGCAGCAAGGAATATTCCCTGCAAAATACAGACTAATTCAGGGCAATTGAGCTTGCAAGAGTGGTCTCCAAACACGTGACCCAGCCTAGCTGATACTGGACCATGACTCGAGGCTGGGAAGGAGCAACCCAGCTACTCTTGTAGGATGCGAATGGAATGCTCTCATGCATTAGTCTTCTCCACACTATTGTAAATTCTGACAAAATGATTGCACCTTACTGACACATAGTATACATGTATTACAAACAGGTGTCTAGCGGTCTAGGAACAGAGTTGGTCCCAGGCTAGGGGACCTGCGGCCTGGCCAATCAGAACCCTTGGGTCTAGGGGCATATGGCGGGGGTCACTGACCAATCACCTGACACAGCCTCATCCACTCACATCGCTTCTCTATAGGGTCCGATATGGGAACTATCACTCAGCGACCTATCCTGAGCTGCAATAGGTTTTAGAAATCACCCAACTAGTTATGCAGATTGTGACATCGCCAGGTATGAAAACTGGCCTGCGAGCCTGAATACGGCGAGATGTGCCTGGACTTTCCTTCATGCACATGACCCCTGTGTGATTGTTGTCTGTAATAAACCTCAGTGAGATTTTGCTACTTGTGTGCACCTTGACTCCTTTGGGAAAAGGGAAAGAGTTAGGGCCTTCTTGGAGCTGAGTGTCCCCAGACTCCTAGCATGGCTCTGCCTGCCCAGGGGTCCCCCTGACATAACACATGACAAAGGATCTAGTCACTATAGCCCGGTGGTCAGTTAGTGTTGCAAAATACAAGCCATCCCTTTTAGCCCATCGCTCTATTGAAATGTACAGTGGGCAATGAGTCTGTAGCAGTCCGTAGCTAGTACACATCATATGTTAGAATATACAGTCAGCACAGCTCTTAGTATTGTGTTGAAGAAGACCGTGGCTGGTTACTGTATAAAATATGCAAGGGGCATGGCTGAAAGCCATACTAGCTATTGACTCTATTGTATAATACACAGTGGGTACTCTATGGCTTCTGGTGTGAGGGAGGATAGCTCAGGGGTAACGCATTTGTCTTGGAAGCAAGACAACACAGTGAACACAGGTTCAAATCTCGACCCCACGCATAGAAACCAATCTATGGTATTAAGCTTGTTATAAAAGAACAATTATAATTATAATGTTACTTCCCGTTTAGGTTGTATTCATGTGCTGCAGAGGTGGTTAACTGACGGCGCTCATATTGAGTTCCATGAGATAAAAGCAACCATACACATTGCTCTACTTTTTTTTAACATACATAGTAGCATTGTTGCAATGCACAAGGGACGTGCACTGAGATAAATGGTGCAGACGTCTACCTAGTTTTTTCTAAGTCACATCCTGTGCTATGTGTCACTTTTCGAGGGTGATAGGTCCTACCTGATTACAGGTGGGGGTTCCCCCCCCATAAGTTGCAGCATTAACTAACTAAGCCAGATAGTTTCAGGGAAACATGTGACACCCTTACAATTACATCCCTTTCCTCAAGCTCGTCACAGTCTCATTACTTTTACCCTAGCATTCCTCGGCCATGTCACATCCCTTCATTACCCCTGCAACCCCTTTGACAAAATACATCATTAGCCCTGCCACTCTCATACTTGTCACAGAACCTTGCTACACCAGTGAACATAATCCTCTTCATAGTGCCTCTGTAACCCCACATCCCTTATCCATGTAATAGTCCCTCATTAGCACTGCAATCCTTATCCTCCTATGTTGCATCATAACCCCCTCATACTCTTCATAGACCTTCCTTATCTCTGCGACATTCATCCCTATAACAGGCCCTCATTACTCTGCAGGCCTTTTCATGTCATAGTTGTCACGGTCCATCATTACCCTGGCAACCCTCATCATCAGCCGGTGAGTGGCACAGCAATAGAGCGCTGCTTTGGCATCCAGTGCAGAGCCTGCTAACGCAGGTTCGAATCCCAGCAGGGGCCAAACTCAGCCTTTCATCTTTCCGTGGTCCATAAATGAGCACCACACACCATGGGTAATAATAAGCAGCGCTCAGATACCCGTTCGTTGCGCTATATAAATGCCAAATTATTATTATCATCCAAGTGTCTCACTATCTCTGGAACGCTAATTCTCTTCATAGTAATACCACAATGTTCATCTTAGTCACAGTCCATCATTATTCCTTCAGCAGTCATCCTTGTTATAGTCCTTATTCTCTCCACAGTCTGCTATTGTCTCTGCATCGCTCATACTTGTCACAGGAGGAGAGTTCAGTGGCAACGTGCTCGCCTTGGAAGCAAGACGACACAGAGAACCAGGTCCGCGCTTAGAAAACCTCTGGGTATTGTTATAAATAACCTATCATATCATATCACAAGGCCTGTGATTATTCCACAGACATCCTTTTCACAGTCAATAATTAACCACCCACTCCACTCCTCATCCAGAGCTCGTAGGAATGTGCTGTGAATGGACAAGGAATTATCAGTGAAAGGGAAAGGGAGTGTTCTTATCTTATGTGTGGATACTGTCCTGGACACAGCCAGAATGGAAAAGATGACTTATGTGGCATGCCATTATTAGTGGCATTAAGAGCAACTCCTAAGTGATATGATATGCTAGGTCATTGCGCTTAATACCGAGAGATTTCTTAGCGCGGAGGGATCGAACCTGTGTTGCTCCGTGTCGTCTTACTTCCAAGACCAGCACGGTGCCCCTGAGCTATCCTCCCGAGTGAGTGTTGTTAAATCGGGATAAGGACCCATGTGGGCTTGGCCTGGCATTATTATTGACGTTATGAGCAAAACAAACTGAGTGTCATTTCGTGGGGATACTGATCTAATGGGCATAACCACAGCATGGACATGTTTTTTTGAAGTTGCATGCCATTATTACTGGCATTTATTTATTTAAATTTGTATAGCACGCAAGCAGCCCAGGGGCATTGAGGCGCTGTTACTTGCATGAGCTTAGTTACAGGCATGGTATCAGTAAGAGGCATATTACAGATAGGAACAAGCAAGGTTATCATTACAGCTTATGCGGTTGGTCAATACAACTTAAGCAGTGGGTCCTATGGTTGGTATTCATGCTGCTGCATTTAGAACGACGCCAAATAGAATCTTCTTACACAGCCAGCATGGATATATATACTTATTGAAACTGTCACAGTATTGTTATTTGCATTAAGATCAAAGCCAGAATGAGTCTCTTATGTGGAGATGCTGGCACATATGGACCCAGCCAGCTTGAACATGTCAGAATACTGGAATATGTTATGTGCAAAGGCATCATGAAAACGCACCGGAAAGTGCTCTTGTGTGCTGCTTGCAACCTAGCATCTGCTGGATGTCTTCTTGTTTTACCCTCCAAAAATGACTGTAAGTTGTTTGGCTTTTAAGCCACAGAAAAGGTGTGCGGTAAAAAGCACCATTTGAACTGATTAATTTAGAAAATGTCTCAGAGGAGAACACCATGAACGTTCATTGGTTGGTCGAGGCTCCTTCTTGCGTTCAGTCGCTTGCACACATTTATGGGAAAGACTTGCAACCCTCCAATAAAAATAAACAAAATCCCCACCCGCCACTCAGCGGAAACATGTTTACGCCTGAAAGAAAGCTGCGTTTGCACTGAATTACGTTTGATGTTGAGATCACCGAGTAGAATGTGTAACTGAACAAGTACATTCATCAGATTTACATGACAACTTTAATGTGAACACGTCAAGAATGAGAAAAGGGAAACTAATGATTCTAAATTCGTTTTTGTAATCCTGTGTATGTGCAATGTTCCTATTCGACCTGATCTATGAATTCCTGGCACTTTGCGTTTAGAATGCCACCCCACGCCTGGTATACATTACCCTTGGTGCTAGGTATGCATGTGTATCCATAATAAATGTGGGTATACATCGGTACATATCGCGAGATAATGTATACAGTAATAGCATTTATATGAAAAACATGAACTCCACACTTCCCTTTAATATTCATGGATGTTGCACTTTTCTGAAATGTAGCTTATGCATTGCACAGTAACATTATATTTCAAATGTGTTTTAAACTGTGTGTTCCCAATGCAGAAGCATGCACTTTCATGTTCTGCAAATAGGCGTTAGAATAGCCTGGTTCGCCCTCTAACAGCCTTAGTTTAGATAAATCAGTGTACCTACCTTTTTCAGAATGCATCATGCTCCCAGACTGTTAAACTCATAAAGCCAGACTGCGCTTTTAAAACCATTCCCAACAAAACCAGCTAACTGAGTTGGGATCAACGCAGTAGCAGGTACGGTGTATTTTCCCCAACGTGCTGTTTCCGGTCATGTTATGTTTTCTTCACTTTATAGAGTTATACGAGACATACGCTATTGCTATCGCCTATTGCTTTATCATTATTGTTCGGTGCAAGAGTTATAGTAGCAATTAGACTGTTCATTTGAAAAAGATGTCAGCTCTAAAATAATTCTGCCAAGTTTTATATAGCCTGTAAATCCAGATTGGAATTAATTTCTGTTCACTTTACTCCAGTTGTCTCTGTAGTCAGCATGACTTACTTATCTAACATAAATAAATAAAATAAAAATAAAAAAAAGCAAAACGTCAGCCAAAGCTCCAGGAGAGTTACTGAACATTCCCCTCGCTAGTGATGACTATTTTTAGGTTTCAATGAAGAATCTTCTTTTCCCCTGTCAAAGCTGTTGTTATTGTGACATCTATTCGACATTATTTTCCATTGCAGGTTTAAGAGACTTTTTTTTGCTGCCTGTGATGTCTCAATAGCAGTCCTCCAGAGGGCTATAATCCTGAAGATGGGCTAGCTCTTTCTTTCTAATCTAAATCATAACCTTTCCACAGGGAATTGTTTTGCACTTATTTTTAGAACCCTTGAAAAAATCACACCGACTGCTTTCAAAGTAACATTTAATATCAACAATGTTTAGCATTGATAGCGTTGGCAGCATGCTACTTATATTGTGTGTGCTTTGAAAGTCTCTGAATAAGCATAAACACCATGGCGTGGATGCCAGCCAATCAGGTGGCTAGGAACGCACTTTTGAACCACCGGTGCAAGCTCGCGTTCCATGCCGCCTCACAGCTGGCGCCCCCGCCGCCATCTTCCCCCACCCTCTGTCCCCATTTATTTCATTTTTTTAACCCCCCCCCCCAACTTACCTTATTTGGACTGCAGTGGCACACAACGTTGCAGCCGCACCTTCTGCTCTCCTCCCAATGGCCGCCAGAGAAAGGGAAGTGGGGCTCCGTACACAGCCACATCTTTCCTTTTCATTGCAGCCTTCTTTGTAAAGGATTTATCTTCCTTCAAAAGGATGCGTGTGCCGTCCCATTAGCACTCTGAGTTACTGAGTTAGTTTGGTAACCTGGGGTGCTAATGGCCTTAACACCCTCTCTGACATGCCAGATCATGTGTTATCGGCCTGGGGACCCTCTTTAAAGGCCCTCGCTCTGCTCGGGCTTTTAACTCCGGCCCGGGCCGATAACACCCTATCTGACACGTCAAATCGGGTGTTAATGCCACAGTATTTGTCTACCCACTTTATCTTCTTGTGCAGTTCTGTGTGAAAGTTAATCATTTTAGCCATCTATCAATCATCACCTGCATGTCTGTGATGCTGGAGTAAAATGAATATTGATTTTTCTTCCAAAATCGGCTTGCAAGATTTTGTTTTTTTATTGTGTATGTATGTTACTTATAAAGTATCTGTATCCTGTGGGATGTTTTAACCCACGCATCCAAGCCCTACAACAAAACTGTGCATTACTGGCAGCGGAAACATCATAATGGCCGCCGGAAAGCATGCTGCAGGCCAGAAATCACCAGAAAGTGCGCAGTGAAAACCTGACAGATAGGCCACCATACACTTTTGCTTCTGTCAGTGTTAATACAGGAGACCATTGCCAGACCCCATCCTTTGGCTTCACACAGAGCGAAATCAGTGCAAAGGAATACAGAGATGTTAAAAAATCTGTTTTATTTGGTGTCAAAATTGCTGAAATCATGGCTCACAAAACCACCAAAAGGATACAACTTCTTGTTGGGTGTTCTACATTACTCTACTGCAAGAATCCACATCAGTACAACGTCAGCAAGAATCATATGTTATTAGGACAAAATCCCATGTTAAAGACATTTGATTTAAAGACAGCTGTCAAAAATAGGTGCAATACCGGTGCTCGCCACTGACAGGTGCTGGCAATTTCTAATCCTGACAGGAGTGCTGTCTTGCAGAAGCTAAATATGCCAAAGCAGAGAAGTCTATCAAAATGCCATATAGAGTGCCACACGTTGATTTAATGTGGAAAAAGACTTGATTAAAGATATGTTGCTTATTTTCAGTTTATAATGTTATATTTTTTTCACAAGGAACTAAGTTGCCATTGATTAGAAGGCAGTCTGGTTTAATTAAAAGTTCAAGAGGCCATCTGTCCCTGGGAAGCCTTCACACCTGGTCTTACCACCAACAGCACAGGATATCGCATTGACATGTAAATCAGGAGAGGA